>NC_090322.1:206510586-207110586 GCF_040869045.1 Eurosta solidaginis | reverse complement strand
TGCAAACCCATGGGAACTCGGTCTCTTGCTTGTCACAGTATACCCAATTTCATTGAAAAACTGACCCTGAAGGGCAGACGAAAGTGTTGTTCACATCCCATAATTGTGGCAACCGGAAGCTAAACCGTTGAGAGATGGAGAAACGTATGTCTATCGTCAGCCGAAAACAATCCATAATTGTACGAGTGGGCCGGGGCTCATTTCGTCTTTTGAGATGTTTGAAGCTGCTTTAGACTGCGATGCGAATAGGAGGCGTTCGCAGAATGGATGGCCACATCCAAAAAATGTGGCAGATTTGACGTTGTTAGATCATTGCAGTGTGGCGAGCTGCTGTTGCAAGGATATTGCTGAGGCGGGAAAGCCCCCCAACACAGGTCTATGGTTGAAAAGGTTGGCCGCAGCCCTAAATTGTGGAAAAAATGGAGCGTAATTGAAGAATAATGAGGAAGATAATACAACGAAGCGAGTTATTAGAAGTTGTATACCACAGTAGCAAATAACGATGAATATGTGGGCATATATAATGTAGCAAATAATGCAATCAAAGTTGCAAATAAAACTGAATAGAACGTTTAGCTGGATTCAGCTGCAACATGATCATAAACGCACAAGTACCTGTGACTAGCGAGATGTGTATTGATGCGCAAGTGGTTTAGTACCATGATTAGTGAAGATGTATCTTGCGAGTGTTTGTGTCGTAAGTACTTGTGAGCATCACTGTCTGTTGTGCCACAACATATAGTTTTATTCACAAGGAATTATATGACGCTCTCACTCTATGGAACATTTAAGTAGCTATTCATTAAGGAAAGACACTTGCGCTGATAGATTACATCGGTAGTTGGTCCACGGCGAACGGGCGTTTTTGATCGTAACATGTGGTGCATAGCGTTGGAGGGAGGTCACGCCTTCAAGCAGTGTCTGAGCAAAACCAGCTCCGTCGTCAACAATGTATTATACATTGTTGTAACACTGCAGGACAGAAAAGGTTGGTCACAATCCTAAATTGCGACAAAACACAAATCTCAATCTAATTGACTTGTCAATTAGATATTCGAAATTATAAAATCAATGAAAGAGGGACACTGAGACAAGCATGGAACTCGCGGTGGAGTTGCCGTGCAACCGGGTGCCATTACCCGAAAATGGAAGGGGAGGGTGGATAGTCCTCCTCGGCCAAACCAAGGCTGTTGGACCTGAACACCCAGCTCACCGATTGGTACCAACTTGTTGGACCGAAGGTCAACGGACATTGATCTGTGTTTGACACCGTGGGGTAGGTCTTCGCAGACAGGTACCCACGTTAAGAACTTATCGACTATCCCTGGAAACGTTAAGACAAACATGAAATACTCACAACCGTATGATCAAATCGGAAATTACGCCTCTCCGCTGCGTAACCTTTTTCCTCCCTTACTTCCTCTCCCCTCTGCATTTCCCAGTTTACCTTATTCAGCTCATTCAATTTCTCTATCCCTTTCATTATTTTCTAAGTCTTCCGGCATTTCCACCTACTCTTCCGGCTCTTGCATCTGCCCAAGTCTCTCTCTTGCTATTACTCTTAATCTTATCGTTATTCTTAATCTTCCTGTTAATCCATTTTTACTACTTTGTCTCATTATCTTAATTCTCACCTTTAATCTCACTCTCCATATTTATCTTACTTTCTTTACTTTCCCAATTTCCTAAATAAAGCAAAATTGTATCAAAATTTTATCCTCCCTTCATGACCGAATTATGGCACATGGATCGCGATAACCTCCGAAGAGATTTTAGGCCGAGCTTCTATTCCAATATGCGTCATGCTCCTTTTAAATTTTGCTGCCAATTGGCGGGACGGAACCTACTTGTTTTATTCCGTCTTCAAACGACATCTACAAGGCAGATGAGTTTTCACTGACAGCTTTTTATAGCAGAAATGCACTCGAAGTGCTTGCCAAACACTGTCGAGGCGCCACCCCGCTTAGAACATTTTTTTTTAATTTTCGATGTTGCTTTGACCGGCAGTTGAACCCACGATGTTCGCTGTGGTAGGCGGAGCACGCTACCACCACACCGCGACGCCCGGCCTCTCGGACCCCACCGTTAATATCATTGCCTTGACTATTTGAATAAAACTATAATTGTGATCGGACAGCGGCTCGAGCTGTCGATCAAGCAAACTCATGTGGTCCTGAAAATGAACTATTTTATGAAATGTAATATATGGGTTCCGGGGCATAGCAATATCCCAAGAATGTAGCTCCGAAGTTTGCAGGTCTGCTGTAGTGCAATGGGTCTTGAGTGAGCTGACCAAGCGCTGATGAGATAATATAACAATAAAATCCCTAAATTCTTTTTGTTGTAGCAGTAAAACACTCCCGATACACTGCCATCGACAGATTAGCGAGATCCTTCTATTTAGAAGTAGATAGAGAACGGTGCATGGAACATTTTGAGTTCTTTTTGGCTCATATATAGTTGGTGATGGTAGTTAAGTTGGGACGTTGCCCAAAACAAGTCCATGAGGTGCGTCTTAGCATACTTTAAAATCTGACCAGCTGCATTGAAATGCAGCGAGGATTAATGGTTCGGAAGCTGGCTGAATTAGGGTTTCAAGGCAAAAACCTAAGAATATTCGAAACTTTTTTAACAAAGAGAAATCAGTTCATACAAATGAATAATATTAGAAGCTCTACTATGGAAATCAAAACGGGTGTTCCGCAAGGCTCAAAACTAGCGGCAACATTATTCATAATATACATAAATAACGTACAAAACAAAAACTTAAAGTTACCGCTCAGTTCTATGCTGATGACGGCACGTTCATGTACTCGGCAAGTATATTAGAGGAACTGGTAGCTAACGGTAAGATGGACTTGGATAAGATACAAAAAAGTGGTTTGATTATAATTTGCTAAAAATTAATTTAGCAACAACCAATTTCATTATTTTAAATAACTATAAACCGATTCCAACCATTAGTGATTTTCCTAGTTTCGACTTTGAAAACACTTCCATTAAAAGGGTTGATAAGTTGAAATATCTAGGAGTGTGGTTCGACTCTAATTTAGGTTAGGTTGAACTGGTCGCTCCATGAGGACCTCACATAGACTGATTGAGTTCGCAGTGTTACCAGAAGTTTGTTTTAACGACCAAACTGAAAAACCCTATCAAAAACCAGGACCTATGTTATAAAATAACTCCGTCCTCTTGGCAAATACTAGAAGCTTCCTAGGACTTAAGCCACTTGCTGCTTCAAGATCTGACAGCTGTATCTCTCCTAATAGCTGGAGTCTTAGCCTGGCAAGTGCAGGGCACGAGCACAGAACGTGCTCGATCGTTTCCTCCTCCAACCCGCACTTCCTACATCTGCTATCACTGACCAAGCCTAATTTAAAGGCATGTGACGCCAGAAGGCAGTGCCCAGTCAGAATACCCATCATGAGTCTACAGTCCTCTCTTTTTAATGATAGAAGCAACTTTGTTAGTCTAAGGTTGTAAAAACCTACACACAATCTTCGACACTTTACAGCCCCGCGCTTGAACCCACGCCTTTCCCGCTTGGTCGATCATGTGCACCTCTCGCCTTCGCTTGATCTCGCCCAATCTAAAATTCAAGGGATGCGTCCTTTTTAGCTAGTTCGTCCGCTTTTTCATTCCCATCTATTCACATATGCCCTGGTACCCAATATAGATGGGGATAGACAGGGAGAAGGTCCCGATTCTCTCCAGAGATTGCTTACACTCTAACACGCATTTAGATGCTGTGCTATGTGAGATTATTGCCTTAATTGCTGCTTGACTGTCAATATAAAAGTTAACACGGTTACAGCTTAAGCTATTCTCTTCCAAGGTTTCTACTGCTTTGGTTACGACTAATATTTCCGCTTAGAAAACGCTACAGTAATCCGGTAGCCTGCAGGATCTGCCTATTCCCGGATCAGCACAGTATACCGCAGACCCTACTCCTTCCACTACTTTGGAACCATCGGTGTACACATGTATCGCCTCGTCCGCCATTTGAGCACCGTTGCGCCAACCGTCCACTTCTATTGTGGCCTTAAGATCTCCCTCGAAGCGCAGATAGGGAATCAGGTAGTCTGTTCGTCTTGTGATTGATGACGCTATACTACTATGGCCATATGTTTGGCGACTCTAACTTATCAATATAAGCAAACTGAAACTTAAGTTTATACCATTAAATTTCACCATATATCGAAATAGAAATAATATACCCAGAAAGCAACTCCTACTACTTTACGATGCATATTTCATGTCTCAAATAGCATATTTAAACCCAATTTGGAGCCTGTGTGCAGATAACAAAATAATCGAGTTACAAATATACCAAAATAAAATAATTCAAAATATTCTATTCCTTCCAAAAATTACCCCTACAATTAGTTTATATGAAGATAGGCTAGAAATCAAAAAGCATAGCATCGTGCAAACCTTGATACTTGTTTTCAAAATCAAAAATAATCTAATAAACATAATCTTGACCTAAACTTCATAGCGAATCCAACATATCATTTGAGAAACACATTGTCTTAGCCGCCTTCACAAATATTTAGACGGCGTCAAAGTATACGTATGCGCAGCCGTGCGCGGCGAAGTGGAAGACACCAACGAGCGACCACTGCCATAGTCGTCAACGATATTTGGGAAAGTCAGTCTAGCACTATAAACCGGCAACCGCGGACGCGATCCTTTTGGGTATTTATTTAAAATACGCAAACATATTAATATTTTGAATTTGAATTTTTAAAGTCAAGTTGCAACGAGTTAATTACTTAGTTATTGAATTATAAATAAAGTGAATTTATAACGTTTTTAAAGAAAAACTATTGACCTTTTTAATTGGAATTGTTAAGTGTAGCGAAGAAAGACCACAAATTTGTTCATAGTCCTTCGAGCCGGACACTTCGAGCGACATTAAAGCGACGAAGAAGCGAATCAAATCAAACTCTTCTGTTTGTAAACATAAACAGAGAAGCTCATCTGATTCTCGTGCATACGTTCGCACAAACAAATATATATACATACATACGTTTGTATATTGCGCACGTACATTTGTACGTATTCTGGCGTACAAAACTAAGTTTGAGATATTTTCGTCCCTATAGGAACTTTCAAAAAAAATATCCATACAAACTTCAAGTACATATTATTATTTTCTAATATATACCTATATATACCAGTAATTTACTAATACACGTTTATTTCCACACGTATATATAAGTGAAAAGTGTTTGTGATTTTTTTTTTATACTCAGTTGAGCAGAGTTCAAAGAGTATATTAAGTTTGATTGGATAACGGTTGGTTGTACATATATAAAGGAATCGAGATAGATATAGACTTCCATATATCAAAATAATCAGGATCGAAAAAAAATTTTATTGAGCCATGTCCGTCCGTCCGTCCGTCCGTCCGTCCGTTAACACGATAACTTGAGTAAATTTTGAGGTATCTTGATGAAAGTTCGTACGTAGGTTCCTGAGCACTCATCTCAGATCGCTATTTAAAATGAACGATATCGGACTATAACCACGCCCACTTTTTCGATATCGAAAATTTCGAAAAACCGAAAAAGTGCGATAACTCATTACAAAAGACAGATAAAGCGACGAAACTTGGTAGATGGGTTGACGTTATGACGCAGAATAGAAAATTAGTAAGATTTTGGACAATGGGCGTGGCCCCGCCCACTTTTACAAGAAGGTAATTTAAAAGTTTTGCAAGCTGTAATTTGGCAGTCGTTGAAGATATCATGATGAAATTTGGCAGGAACGTTACTACTATTACTCTATATGTGCTAAATATATATGTGCAAAAAATTTAATATCTTTACTGTATATAAGTAAATTAAGTCAAAATTCAACTCCAGTAATGATATGATGCAACAAAATACAAAAATAAAAGAAAATTTCAAAATGGGCGTGGCTCCGCCCATTTTCATTTAGTTTGTCTAGAATACTTTTATTGCCATAAGTCGAACAAAAATTTACCAATCCTTCTCAAATTTGGTAGGAGCATAGATTCTATGACGGTAACTGTTCTCTGTGAAAATGGGCGAAATCGGTGGAAGCCACGCCCAGTTTTTATACACAGTCCACCGTCTGTCCTTCCGCTCGGCCATTAACACAATAAATTGAGCAAAATCCGATATATCTTTACTAAACTTAGCCCACGTACTTACCTGAGCTCACTTTTTCTTGGTATAAAAAATGGGCGAAATCTGACCATAACCACGCCCACTTTATCGATATCGAAAATTACGAAAAATGAAAAAAATGCCATAATTCTATACCAAATACGAAAAAAGGGATGAAACATGGTAACTGGATTGGTTTGTTGACGCAAAATATAACTTTGGAAAAATCTTTGTAAAATGGGTGTGACACCTACCATATTAAGTAGAAGAAAATGAAAAAGTTCTACAAGGCGAAATCAACAGCCCTTGGAATCTTGGCAGGAATACTGTTAGTGGTATTACATATATAAATAAATTAGCAGTACCCGACAGATGATTTTCTGGATCACCTGGTCCACATTTTGGTGGATATCACGAGAACGCCTTCACATATACATCTAAGGGCCACTCGCTTTTAAAACCCTCATTAATACCTTTAATTTGATATCCATATCGTGCAAAAACATACCAGAGTCACCCCTGTCCCACCCTAATGGCGATATCTCGAAAAGGCGTCCACCTATAGAACTAATGCCCCCTCTCTCTTAAAATGCTAGTAACACCTTTCGTTTGATACCCATATCGTACAAACATTCTAGAGTAACCCCTGGCCCACCCTAATGGCGATATCTCGAAAAGGCGTCCACCTATAGACCTAGTGTCCACTCCCTCTTAAAATGCTCAGTAACACCTTTCGTTTGATATCCATATCGTACAAACATTCTAGAGTCACCCCTGGCCCACCCTAATGGCAATATCTCGAAAAGGCGTCCACCTATAGACCTAATGCCCACTCCCTCTTAAAATGCTCAGTAACAGCTTTCGTTTGATACCCATATCGTACAAACATTCTAGAGTCACACCTGGCCCACCCTAATGGCGATATTTCGAAAAGGCGTCCACCTATAGAACTAAGGATTACTCCCTTTTAAAATACTCATTACCACCTTTCATTTGATACCCATATCGTACAAACACATTCTAGAGTCACCCTGGCCCACCCTAATGGCGATATCTCGAAAAGGCGTCCACCTATAGACCTAATGTCCACTCCCTCTTAAAATGCTCAGTAACACCTTTCGTTTGATACCCATATCGTACAAACATTCTAGAGTCACCCCTGGCCCACCCTAATGGCGATATCTCGAAAAGGCGTCCACCTATAGACCTAATGTACACTCCCTCTTAAAATGCTCAGTAACACCTTTCGTTTGATACCCATATCGTACAAACATTCTAGAGTCACCCCTGTCCCACCCTAATGGCGATATCTCGAAAAGGCGTCCACCTATAGACCTAATGCCCACTCCCTCTTAAAATGCTCAGTAACACCTTCCGTTTGATACCCATATCGTACAAACATTCTAGAGTCACACCTGGCCCACCCTAATGGCGATATCTCGAAAAGGCGTCCACCTATAGAACTAAGGATTACTCCCTTTTAAAATACTCATTACCACCTTTCATTTGATACCCATATCGTACAAACACATTCTAGAGTCACCCTGGCCCACCCTAATGGCGATATCTCGAAAAGGCGTCCACCTATAGACCTAATGCCCACTCCCTCTTAAAATGCTCAGTAACACCTTTCGTTTGATACCCATATCGTACAAACATTCTAGAGTCACCCTTGGTCCACCTTTATGGCGATATCTCGAAAAGGCGTCCACCTATAGAACTAAGGATTACTCCCTTTTAAAATACTCCTTACCACCTTTCATTTGATACCCATATCGTACAAACACAGTCTAGAGTCACCCCTGGCCCACCCTAATGGCGATATCTCGAAAAGGCGTCCACCTATAGACCTAATGCCCACTCCCTCTTAAAATGCTCAGTAACACCTTTCGTTTGATACCCATATCGTACAAACATTCTAGAGTCACCCCTGGCCCACCCTAATGGCGATATCTCGAAAGGGCGTCCACCTATAGACCTAATGCCCACTCCCTCTTAAAATGCTCAGTAACACCTTTCGTTTGATGCACATATCGTACAAACACATTCTAGAGTCACCCCTGGCCCACCCTAATGACGATATCTCGAAAAGGCGTCCACCTATAGACCTCATGCCCACTCCCTCTTAAAATGCTCAGTAACACCTTTCGTTTGATACCCATACCGTACAAACATTCTAGAGTCACCCCTGGCCCACCCTAATGGCGATATCTCGAAAAGGCGTCCACCTATAGACCTAATGCCCACTCCCTCTTAAAATGCTCAGTAACACCTTTCATTTGATTCCCATATCGTACAAACACATTCTAGAGACACCCCTGGTCCACCTTTATGGCGATATCTCGAAACGGCGTCCACCTATGGAACTAAGGATCACTCCTTTTCAAAATACTTATTAACAGCTTTCATTTGATACCCATATCGTACAAAAACATTATAGAATCACCCCTGGTCCACCTTAATGGGGACATCTCGAAAAGGCGTCCACCGATAGACCTAAGGCCCACTCCCTCTTAAAATGCTCAGTAACACCTTTCATTTGATACCCATATCGTACAAACAAATTCTAGAGTCAGCCCTGGTCTACCTTTATGGCGATATCCCTAAATGGCGTTCATCCATAGAACTATGGCCTATTCTCTCTTAAAATACTCTTTAATACCTTTCATTTGATACACATGTTATACAACCACATTCCAGGGTTACCCCAGATTGATTTTCCTTATTTTGTCTCCATAGCTCTCAACTGAGTATGTTATGTTCGGTTACACCCGAACTTAGCCTTCCTTACTTGTTTAATTTTATATTTTTTGTTTTTACAAAACATTATACATACTATTAAATTCCGAATTTCGCGGACTTAAATCATTTAAGGAACGTCCCGTTGTACGTGCTTGACTCTATTTTTCAAAAAAAAAAAAAAAAAAAACACAAACACAAACACCGTCACCAATTTAAATTCCCTTTTTTAAATTTCTGTGGCACGAAGAGTTTTCCATCTTCGAATTTTGCCAACGTTCTCTGAGCGGACAAATACTTTATTCGGTTTTTTTTTGGTGAAAACCCAAAAGTTTGCATAAATGACTCTCAGTCCCCCAAAAACGTCCGAAACCGGGACAAAACCAAAAGGTGGCCCAAGGGAAGAAACGGCCAAGGAAAGGTCAACATCCCCCCGCCGGAAATCCAAAGCAGTTGACCCATCCGCGCAAAAGTTCATCGCGGAAAGTGGCAATCTGTGACATACTGTGCAAAATTTAACAAAGCACCGATTCATGATCGCACTGAATCGTATCTCATGATAAAGGACAAATCACTAGATGATTATTGGGCACGGCTTCAATCGGTTTACGATCTGGTATTTTCGAAATCAGACGAAAGTTTCCCTGAAGACTTCAAGAGTTCAGTACAAGGCAAACAATGCGCCTGCCTTGATACGTATGAAGTGACAAAAGCAAAGATTGCCGATCAACTTTCGTTGATCAAAATGATGGCAACGCCGAGTCCACCACCCCGCGTGGAACAACCCCCGGCTGAGGCAAATATTTACCTCAAAGTCCCAGCATGCGACACGGAGACCTTTTATGGTGGCTATTAAGAATGGACCGCTTTTCGTGATATGTTCACAGCGGTGTACATTAACCACCAAAGGCTCTCCCGTGCTCAGAAATTGTACCATCTCCGGTACAAAACGCAAGACAAAGCCGGCTCCATCGTCAAGCAATATGCGTTGAGCGATGATAACTTTGACCTTGCCTGGGAAGCTTTACGGTCACGATACGAAAACAAGCGGATCCTGGTTGACAACCAGATAAAATCCTTACTGACTCTTGCCACTATTCAATCCGAAAACAGTGAGCAACTTCAGAAATTGCAAAATACAATCAACAACTGCCTATCCGTCCTTCACTCCCAAGGAGTTACGACAGACAGTTGGGATCCGATACTGGTGTACATTTGTTCATCAAAACTCCCCGAAACAACTCTGTCACTGTGGGAACAATCTCTCTCTTCTTGAAGAGATCTACCCTCATGGTCACAAATGAACGACTTCTTCACCTCGAGATATGAAGTCGTTGAAAGAGTCAATAGGCTTCAACCAAGCAAACAAAAACCAGTCGCTCATCAAAATTCTGCGCAAAACAGGTCCTTCAACAGGACACAAACCCTTGTGGCAGAATCTAAAAAGGAAACTTGCCAATGTTGCAACTCCCCGCACCTTATTAGATTCTGTCCACGATTTAAGCGAATGTCTGTGCAAAACCGGACACAGTTCGTAAAACAAGCTAAGCTGTATACAAACTGCCTTAGCAGCACTCATATCATCAATGAGTGCACGAGCAAGTGTTCATGTTCGACATGTGATCAACGGCATCACACGCTGTTGCATGTGAGCCCGCAAGCTGCACGTTCCACCCCGCGAACGAATGCACCAAACGTGCAGCACACAACTGCTGAGTCAACACCTCCCGTTCGACAAACGCAGAATAGCTCGGATTCTACCTTGTTCAAAGCACGCACCGGTTCAATCATTGCATGCAGCCAACGATAACAAAATTCTCCTTCCTACTGCTATGGTCGCAGTCGAACACGAAGGGGAATTATTTCAACTAAGGGCCCTTATCGATCAGGGCTCGGAAAGAACTTTCATTTCCTCGAAAGTTCAAAAACGGTTGAAACTTCCATTCGAACATTCAAAGTTCGAAATCTCTGGCATGGGTGGACAAGTCGTACAAAAGTCCTCCAAACTTTGTCCTTTGACATGGTTGCATCCAAGACCATGAAAAGGATAAAGGCTCATGCCATTGTGTTGCCGCAACTGACAAAAAATCTGCCAACATCCACCATTAGTCGCAAAATCTGGCAGCAGTTCAAACTCCTTGAGCTCGCTGATTCCAGTTGCCACATACCAGGTCAGACCGACATGGTCATTGGCAGCGACATACTTCCACAAATTCTGCTGGAAGGTATAAAAAAGGTGTGCGGTAGCATACTTGCACAACAAACCATTTTTGGTTGGATTCTCAGTGGTCCAATAACTGAAAATGTTGTGTCATTCTCGACGCAAGTCCAAGCGTCAAACGAGACACTCAGTTCTCAACTGAGAAAATTTTGGGAAGAGGAGGAAATTCCACAACCTCCACAGATATCCCCCGAGGATCAAGCGTGTGAGCAGATATACGCAACAACCACGACACGTGCACCAAACGGTCGATACATTGTGCGACTTCCATTCAAGGAAGAGTTTCCTGAAAAACTCTCCCTCGGCAAATCCCGCCCGGCTGCTCTGCAGCAGTTTTCAGCATGGAGCGATCGCTTCAGAAAAAGGGGGAGTTAGGTACAATGTACAACAATGTGTTGCAAGAATATCTCTACCTTGGTCACATGGAATCTACCGACCCATGCGAAATAACTTCGAATGGCAAGGTCTTCTCATTTTACTTGCCACATCATGCGGTAATCAAACCAGATAAGGTCACCACCAAAGTTCGCGTGGTTTTCACCGCCTCTAAAAAATCTGGGTCAGGAAAATTCCTGAATGACGTGCTATACACTGGTCCAACTCTCCAACCAGATCTCATGCTACTAATTCTACAGTGGCGTATGCATAAGTATGTGTTCAATGGAGACATTGAAAAAACGTACCGTCAGATCCTCATACACGAGGAGGATAAAGATTTTCAGCGAATCCTATTTCGCAAATCGGCCAACTCCATTGTTAGCGATTTCAATCTAAAAACGATTACATTCGGCGTCAATTGTGCACCATATCTCGCTATTCGTACGTTGCATCAACTATCCGATGACACGAAAGCGACATTCCCGTTGGCTGCAACAATTCTCAAGACGCAAACGTATGTCGACGACATCCTATCCGGAAGTCATCCCATCGATAACGCCACTGAATCACTCGTTCAAGTGATAAACGCCCTAAAATCAGCTGGTTTCATACGGCTAATCACCCGGCCATATTAGAACAGTTTCCGAAGGAGGATCTTCTAGACTCCAACTTCTTAAAATTTGAGAGCACTTCCAATACCAAAACTCTTGGCATTCGATGGAACGCGCTCACGGACAAATTTTCATACACCTTTCTGGCGGAACACACCCAAAATGCGGTCACAAAGCGACAAATTTTACCTTATGTTGCAAAACATTTTGACCCGGCAGGATGGCTGTCGCCAGTTATGATCCAGGCCAAGATGCTTCTCCAAGAAATCTGGCTGGATGGCAGCGATTGAGATGAAAGCGCCAAACCCGCAACATTATCAAAATGGCAACATTATCAAAATGGCAACATTTCGCAGAAAATCTGCCAGATATTTGCAACATCGAAATCCCTCGATGGGTTAATGTCGTTCCAGGGCAAGACACCCAAATCCACGGGTTCTGTGATGCCTCGGAAAAAGCATATTGCGCAGCGATTTACATCCGCACACATGTGGGCAACCAAATAAAGTCTTCTCTTTTGGTTGCGAAAGGCAAAGTTGCCCCCATAAAAACTGTAAGCTTAGCCCACTTAGAGCTATGTGGTGCAGTCCTACTCGCAAAACTGGCTTCAACTGTTCGAAAACAGCTCGACGTACAAGCATGCAACACATTCTTGTGGTCAGATTCTGAGATTGTACTAGCCTGGCTAGAAAAATCTCCATCGACCTGGAAGACTTATGTGGCCAACCGTACCTCTAAAATTCGAGAATATCTTCCCAGCGGCACCTGGCGCCATGTATCTAGCCAAGACAACCCTGATGATCTTGGCACACGTGGTTGCAAGCCGCATGATTTGATAGGCTCTTCACTTTGATGTCACGGACCACAATGGCTTTCTTGCCACATTTCGGCATGGCCAAACCCGAAAGCAGGTAGCGCTTCTCCACCAGAGAAACGCAAGGTCGAAGCATATCAGGCACTCGAGGAAGAGGACGATATTCTTCAACGTTTCTCCTCATACTCTCGAGCTCTCCGTGTGATTGCATACGTGTTCCGCTTTGCGAACAATGCCTGCAACAAATCCAAATCGGTGGCAACACCACATAATCCCCATCTGACGTACAAAGAGTTACAACATGTGAAAACGCGGCTTGTGGCAATGGTACAATCTCGCCATTTCGGGGCGGAAAAGAGCGCCTTACAAAACAATATGCCAATAAGCAAAAAGAGTTCCCTTCTGGCTCTTGACCCATTTCTGGATAGATACGGACTCCTAGGTATCGGTGGAAGATTGGAACATTCTACAATGCAATACATCGAGAAGCATTCAGTAATCCTTCCTCCGGATTCAAGGCTCTGCCAGTTGTATCTGGAGTTTTTACACCGCCTGCTTCTTCATGCAGAAATGCGGTTAATGCTCCAAATGGTGAGGCAAGAGTACTACGTACCAAAACTAAAGCCTCTTATAAAGAAATGCATTTTTCAATGCAAATCTTGCACGCTTTTCAAACAGAAAACGCGCACGCAAATAATGGCAGCTCTACCACCTAAGCGCTGCAATTTCTCACTCCCCTTTTCCACAACAGGAGTAGACTTTGCAGGTCCATTCCAAATAAAAGCATCGGTTCTGAGGTCGACCACTATCATAAAAGGGTACGTGGCTGTATTCGTCTGTTTTTCTACAAAGGCAGTACACCTCGAGCTATGCTCGGACCTTACTACTGAAGCCTTTCAAGCAGCATTCGCCCGATTCGTTGGCAGACGAGGTTATCCCTCAAAAATGATGAGCGACAATGGTAAAACGTTCATTGGCGCTCAGCGCGCACTCTAATGCGACTTCGTTAAATTTCTTAACGAATGCTCTGCGGACATTGTGCAGAAATATGCCCCCCAGGGAATAAACTGGCAGTATATTCCACCCAGCGCCCCTCATATGGGCGGCTTGTGGGAATCCGCAGTAAAAAGTTTTAAAACCCACTTCAAAAAAACCGCTGCATCCCCCAAGTTTATATTCGAAGAATTCACGACGCTGTTGGTGCGTATTGAAGCAGTTCTCAATTCGAGGCCTCTAACCTCACTATCCCAGGACCCAGCTGACTCCACAGCGCTCATGGGCTTGTCATGCGCCCCTTAGTAAAACTGTGCTTTCTTCCAATGGAGCACTCTTCGCGCCCGGCGCTATAACTTATATACGCTTTCCTTGTATATCAAAATATCCGTATTAAATGTCCGCTTATCATCCGCTGTATCAAACTACTTCTCGTTTCTCTGCCTGCTCTTGTACTTTCAGGACGACACCATCATGGCATCTCGACCAGCATGCCCACTGGCTCCCACAGTAGAGACCGATAACTGCCTCCAGTGTCGGCTCTGCCACCGCTACCACGCGCTGCGGACCTGCCCGGCTTTTAAGGCGATGCGGCCACCGCAGCGTGCTACAGTGGCCTGGGCACAGGGCTATTGCTATAATTGCTTAGCCCTCACGCATACACCGGGTGAATGCGACTGCCGAGGGTTGTGCAAAATGTGCGGTCTGGCGCATCACACCCTCCTGCACAATGGACCGAAAAGTCAACGTGGTCAAGGAAAGGTCCCAACACAGCAAGCATTCCGGAAGCCGAAACCCAGGCCGAAAAAGAAGAATGAAGAGAGAAAGTCCACCTTCGCCTGTAGGGCACAAAAGGCGCACCCTGCGACCAAACCCGCGGCAACCCCCAAAACAAAACGGACGGTCAAGCGCACGATCGCGCGCACCCCAGACGGCCTGTAAACGATGCAAGGCCAACGGCGCAATACCGTCGCGCTTTGGATACCACCATCCGCGCCTTGCAGGAGCTGCAGAAGGTGCTTACAAGCACCTCCCTGCAGGGCGGGCAGGATGTCTAAGCCGCCTTCACAAATATTTAGACGGCGTCAAAATATACGTATGCGCAACCGTGCGCGGCGAAGTGGAAGCCACCAACGAGCGACCACTGCCATAGTCGTCAACGATATTTGGGAAAGTCAGTCTAGCACTATAAACCGGCAACCGCGGACGCGATCCTTTTGGGTATTTATTTAAAATACGCAAACATATTAATATTTTGAATTTGAATTTTTAAAGTCAAGTTTTCAACGAGTTAATTACTTAGTTATTAAATTATAAATAAAGTGAATTTATAACGTTTTTAAAGAAAAACTATTGACCTTTTTAATTGGAATTGTTAAGTGTAGCGAAGAAAGACCACACATTTGTTCAACATTTAATATAAGGAGTTACTATTTCCGAACGCAAAGGAGCACATTCTATACGTAGTTATGGTGTAAGATTGTTTAGTAAACTGCTTGATTATGTTAAGATATGTGTTAGTACGATCGACTTCAAGAGGCAAGTTAAAATTCCCTACTACACAATTATAATTTTGATCTATAAACCATATAATAAAACATTAGCAGTAAAATGTATCACAACTACCACTTTAATAGGTAAGAACTCAATACATATTTACGTGAAATCAAACTTTAGTTTTATAGGTAAATTATAAAACTTATATAAACAACGTATACTTATTTATAAATTATTCTAAATGTGAATTTGATATATGCAACTAACGCAGTTGACAGCGTAGTAAGCAAATATATAACTTACAACGTTAAGCTATTGTAACGAATTTGGGGAAATTCCGCTTATTTGCAACCTTCTGATAACGTTCGAATCACTAAACTGTTGAATAAATAACTCCAATATTCAATAATGCAAAATCGCCTTTATTAAAGTACTTCATAATAACACTTCTACTACTCGACAGATAGCGTGCTTAAATCAAGCTGAGTCCATGATTGCTCAGAGTGCGCTCTTTTATACTCTTCGATTTCCTCGTTCCATACTTCTAGGCGTTTCCAGAATTTACTTAGTTACCAGCTATAAAATTATAACTACAGATGCACGTATATGTTAGTGATAAGTGAGTGATACTTGCACAAATAACTGCCTACTTTTGGGACTATCTCACATATATGCATGTCCTTGTGCTCTCCGCTGCTTGTATGGACATACGTATAGACATAATGATTTATTTGTTGATGTGCATACAAGTCACTGCTTAGTATTGGCTTAGAGATGATAGTATCCCTTAGTGTTGCTAATATTCATCACACTGCCCTCCACCCGATCTGTCCCGATCAGACAAATTTCCTGATCTAAATGCCGCTAGCCTCTCCAAATGAACCACCCTTCTATTACGTGGTTTCCAAATGGTTTGTATGCGGTAGATGGTATCACTGATCTTCTTCACAATACAAATATCAAATCACAAATAAAAGTACAAAATATTTATACAGCTTTTTAAACTGGGCGCTATTTAGACATAGTTGGGTCGTGTGAATAAAAAATACAAACACGTTTGCTTCTAGATTCCAGGAATGTGAACAATAAAAACACTTCCGGATTTGAATTAAACCAACATATAGAACGGAAAGTTGTTATTTTTTTTTTTCATTCAACCCATTTAACCTTGAGTAAATTTTTGGTTAGAAGTTGGCTCGTGTGAATAAAAAATAAGCAAAAACATTTCCTTCTAGATTCCGGGAATGTGAACAATAAAAACACTTCCTCATTTGAATTAAACCAATATATAGAACGGAAAGTTGTTATTATTGTTTTTTTCATTCAACCCATTTAACCTTGAGTAAATTTTTGGTTAGAAGTGCCTAATTAAAATCTCAATGCCCTCAATGATGAAAAATACAAAATATTTATACAGCTTTTTGAACTGGGCGCTATTTAGACATAGTTGGGTCGTGTGAATAAAAAATACAAACACGTTTGCTTCTAGATTCCAGGAATGTGAACAATAAAAACACTTCCGGATTTGAATTAAACCAACATATAGAACGGAAAGTTGTTTTTTTTTTTCATTCAACCCATTTAAATTTGAGTAAATTTTTGGTTGGAAGTGCCTAATTAAAATCTCAATGCCCTTAATGATGAAAAATACAAAATATTTATACAGCTTTTTAAACTGGGCGCTATTTGGACATAGTTGGGTCGTGTGAATAAAAAATACAAACACGTTTGTTTCTAGATTCCAGGAATGTGAACAATAAAAACACTTCCGGATTTGATTTAAACCAACATATAGAACGGAAAGTTGTTTTTTTTTCATTCAACCCATTTAAATTTGAGCAAATTTTTGGTTAGAAGTGCCTAATTAAAATCTCAATGCCCTTAATGATGAAAAATACAAAATATTTATGCAGCTTTTTAAACTGGGCGCTATTTAGACATAGTTGGGTCGTGTGAATAAAAAATACAAACACGTTTGCTTCTAGATTCCAGGAATGTGAACAATAAAAACACTTCCGGATTTGAATTAAACCAACATATAGAACGGAAAGTTGTTTTTTTTTTTTTTCATTCAACCCATTTAAATTTGAGTAAATTTTTGGTTAGAAGTGCCTAATTAAAATCTCAATGCCCTTAATGATGAAAAATATAAAATATTTATGCAGCTTTTTAAACTGGGCGCTATTTAGACATAGTTGGGTCGTGTGAATAAAAAATACAAACACGTTTGCTTCTAGATTCCAGGAATGTGAACAATAAAAACACTTCCGGATTTGAATTAAACCAACATATAGAACGGAAAGTTGTTTTTTTTTTTTTCATTCAACCCATTTAACCTTGAGTAAATTTTTGGTTAGAAGTGCCTAATTAAAATCTCAATGCCCTTAATGATGAAAAATACAAAATATTTATGCAGCTTTTTAAACTGGGCGCTATTTAGACATAGTTGGGTCGTGTGAATAAAAAATACAAACACGTTTGCTTCTAGATTCCAGGAATGTGAACAATAAAAACACTTCCGGATTTGAACTAACCAACATATAGAACGGAAAGTTGTTTTTTTTTCATTCAACCCATTTAACCTTGAGTAAATTTTTGGTTAGAAGTGCCTAATTAAAATCTCAATGCCCTTAATGATGAAAAATACAAAATATTTATGCAGCTTTTTAAACTGGGCGCTATTTAGACATAGTTGGGTCGTGTGAATAAAAAATACAAACACGTTTGCTTCTAGATTCCAGGAATGTGAACAATAAAAACACTTCCGGATTTGAATTAAACCAACATATAGAACGGAAAGTTGTTTTTTTTTTCATTCAACCCATTTAAATTTGAGTAAATTTTTGGTTAGAAATGCCTAATTAAAATCTCAATGCCCTTAATGATGAAAAATACAAAATATTTATGCAGCTTTTTAAACTGGGCGCTATTTAGACATAGTTGGGTCGTGTGAATAAAAAATACAAACACGTTTGCTTCTAGATTCCAGGAATGTGAACAATAAAAACACTTCCGGATTTGAATTAAACCAACATATAGATCGGAAAGTTGTTTTTTTTTTTCATTCAACCCATTTAACCTTGAGTAAATTTTTGGTTAGAAGTGCCTAATTAAAATCTCAATGCCCTTAATGATGAAAAATACAAAATATTTATACAGCTTTTTAAACTGGGCGCTATTTAGACATAGTTGGGTCGTGTGAATAAAAAATACAAACACGTTTGCTTCTAGATTCCAGGAATGTGAACAAAAAAAACACTTCCGGATTTGAATTAAACCAACATATAGAACGGAAAGTTGTTTTTTTTTCATTCAACCCATTTAACCTTGAGTAAATTTTTGGTTAGAAGTGCCTAATTAAAATCTCAATGCCCTTAATGATGAAAAATACAAAATATTTATACAGCTTTTTAAACTGGGCGCTATTTAGACATAGTTGGGTCGTGTGAATAAAAAATACAAACACGTTTGCTTCTAGATTCCAGGAATGTGAACAATAAAAACACTTCCGGATTTGAATTAAACCAACATATAGAACGGAAAGTTGTTTTTTTTTTTTCATTCAACCCATTTAAATTTGAGTAAATTTTTGGTTAGAAGTGCCTAATTAAAATCTCAATGCCCTTAATGATGAAAAATACAAAATATTTATGCAGCTTTTTAAACTGGGCGCTATTTAGACATAGTTGGGTCGTGTGAATAAAAAATACAAACACGTTTGTTTCTAGATTCCAGGAATGTGAACAATAAAAACACTTCCGGATTTGAATTAAACCAACATATAGAACGGAAAGTTGTTTTTTTTTTTTCATTCAACCCATTTAACCTTGAGTAAATTTTTGGTTAGAAGTGCCTAATTAAAATCTCAATGCCCTTAATGATGAAAAATACAAAATATTTATACAGCTTTTTAAACTGGGCGCTATTTAGACATAGTTGGGTCGTGTGAATAAGAAATACAAACACCTTTGCTTCTAGATTCCAGGAATGTGAACAAAAAAAACACTTCCGGATTTGAATTAAACCAACATATAGAACGGAAAGTTGTTTTTTTTTCATTCAACCCATTTAACCTTGAGTAAATTTTTGGTTAGAAGTGCCTAATTAAAATCTCAATGCCCTTAATGATGAAAAATACAAAATATTTATACAGCTTTTTAAACTGGGCGCTATTTAGACATAGTTGGGTCGTGTGAATAAAAAATACAAACACGTTTGTTTCTAGATTCCAGGAATGTGAACAATAAAAACACTTCCGGATTTGAATTAAACCAACATATAGAACGGAAAGTTGTTTTTTTTTTCATTCAGCCCATTTAAATTTGAGCAAATTTTTGGTTAGAAGTGCCTAATTAAAATCTCAATGCCCTTAATGATGAAAAATACAAAATATTTATGCAGCTTTTTAAACTGGGCGCTATTTAGACATAGTTGGGTCGTGTGAATAAAAAATACAAACACGTTTGCTTCTAGATTCCAGGAATGTGAACAATAAAAACACTTCCGGATTTGAATTAAACCAACATATAGAACGGAAAGTTGTTTTTTTTTTTTCATTCAACCCATTTAAATTTGAGCAAATTTTTGGTTAGAAGTGCCTAATTAAAATCTCAATGCCTTTAATGATGAAAAATACAAAATATTTATGCAGCTTTTTAAACTGGGCGCTATTTAGACATAGTTGGGTCGTGTGAATAAAAAATACAAACACGTTTGCTTCTAGATTCCAGGAATGTGAACAATAAAAACAATTCCGGATTTGAATTAAACCAACATATAGAACGGAAAGTTGTTTTTTTTTTTTTATTCAACCCATTTAAATTTGAGTAAATTTTTGGTTAGAAGTGCCTAATTAAAATCTCAATGCCCTTAATGATGAAAAATACAAAATATTTATGCAGCTTTTTAAACTGGGCGCTATTTAGACATAGTTGGGTCGTGTGAATAAAAAATACAAACACGTTTGCTTCTAGATTCCAGGAATGTGAACAATAAAAACAATTCCGGATTTGAATTAAACCAACATATAGAACGGAAAGTTGTTTTTTTTTTTTATTCAACCCATTTAAATTTGAGTAAATTTTTGGTTAGAAGTGCCTAATTAAAATCTCAATGCCCTCAATGATGAAAAATACAAAATATTTATGCAGCTTTTTAAACTGGGCGCTATTTAGACATAGTTGGGTCGTGTGAATAAAAAATACAAACACGTTTGCTTCTAGATTCCAGGAATGTGAACAATAAAAACACTTCCGGATTTGAATTAAACCAACATATAGAACGGAAAGTTGTTTTTTTTTTTTTCATTCAACCCATTTAAATTTGAGCAAATTTTTGGTTAGAAGTGCCTAATTAAAATCTCAATGCCTTTAATGATGAAAAATACAAAATATTTATGCAGCTTTTTAAACTGGGCGCTATTTAGACATAGTTGGGTCGTGTGAATAAAAAATACAAACACGTTTGCTTCTAGATTCCAGGAATGTGAACAATAAAAACAATTCCGGATTTGAATTAAACCAACATATAGAACGGAAAGTTGTTTTTTTTTTTTATTCAACCCATTTAAATTTGAGTAAATTTTTGGTTAGAAGTGCCTAATTAAAATCTCAATGCCCTTAATGATGAAAAATACAAAATATTTATGCAGCTTTTTAAACTGGGCGCTATTTAGACATAGTTGGGTCGTGTGAATAAAAAATACAAACACGTTTGCTTCTAGATTCCAGGAATGTGAACAATAAAAACAATTCCGGATTTGAATTAAACCAACATATAGAACGGAAAGTTGTTTTTTTTTTTCATTCAACCCATTTAAATTTGAGTAAATTTTTGGTTAGAAGTGCCTAATTAAAATCTCAATGCCCTTAATGATGAAAAATACAAAATATTTATGCAGCTTTTTAAACTGGGCGCTATTTAGACATAGTTGGGTCGTGTGAATAAAAAATACAAACACGTTTGCTTCTAGATTCCAGGAATGTGAACAATAAAAACAATTCCGGATTTGAATTAAACCAACATATAGAACGGAAAGTTGTTTTTTTTTTTTATTCAACCCATTTAAATTTGAGTAAATTTTTGGTTAGAAGTGCCTAATTAAAATCTCAATTCCCTCAATGATGAAAAATACAAAATATTTATACAGCTTTTTGAACTGGGCGCTATTTAGATATAGTTGGTTCGTGTGAATAAAAAATAAGCAAAAACATTTCCTTCTAGATTCCGGGAACGTGAACAATAAAAACACTTCCTCATTTGAATTAAACCAATATATAGAACGGAAAGTTGTTATTATTATTTTATTTTTTTTTTTCATTCAACCCATTTAACCTTGAGTAAATTTTTGGTTAGAAGTGCCTAATTAAAATCTCAATGCCCTTAATGATGAAAAATACAAAATATTTATACAGCTTTTTGAACTGGGCGCTATTTCGACATAGTTGGCTCGTGTGAATAAAAAATAAGCAAAAATATTTCCTTCTAGATTCCGGGAATGTGAACAATAAAAACACTTCCTCATTTGAATTAAACCAATATATAGAACGGAAAGTTGTTATTATTATTTTTTTTTTTTTCATTCAACCCATTTAACCTTGAGTAAATGCTTGGTTAGAAGTGCCTAATTAAAATCTCAATGCACTCAATAATGAAAAATACAAAATATTTATACAGCTTTTTGAACTGGGCGCTATTTAGACATAGTTGGTTCGTGTGAATAAAAAATAAGCAAAAACATTTCCTTCTAGATTCCGGGAATGTGAACAATAAAAACACTTCCTCATTTGAATTAAACCAATATATAGAACTGAAAGTTGTTATTATTGTTTTTTTCATTCAACCCATTTAACCTTGAGTAAATTTTTGGTTAGAAGTGCCTAATTAAAATCTCAATGCCCTCAATGATGAAAAATACAAAATATTTATACAGCTTTTTGAACTGGGCGCTATTTAGACATAGTTGGGTCGTGTGAATAAAAAATACAAACACGTTTCCTTCTAGATTCCAGGAATGTGAACAATAAAAACACTTCCGGATTTGAATTAAACCAACATATAGAACGGAAAGTTGTTTTTTTTTCATTCAACCCATTTAAATTTGAGTAAATTTTTGGTTAGAAGTGCCTAATTAAAATCTCAATGCCCTCAATGATGAAAAATACAAAATATTTATACAGCTTTTTGAACTGGGCGCTATTTAGACATAGTTGGGTCGTGTGAATAAAAAATACAAACACGTTTGCTTCTAGATTCCAGGAATGTGAACAATAAAAACACTTCCGGATTTGAATTAAACCAACATATAGAACGGAAAGTTGTTTTTTTTTTTCATTCAACCCATTTAAATTTGAGTAAATTTTTGGTTAGAAGTGCCTAATTAAAATCTCAATGCCCTTAATGATGAAAAATACAAAATATTTATACAGCTTTTTGAACTGGGCGCTATTTAGACATAGTTGGCTCGTGTGAATAAAAAATAAGCAAAAACAATTCCTTCTAGATTCCGGGAATGTGAACAATAAAAACACTTCCTCATTTGAATTAAACCAATATATAGAACGGAAAGTTGTTATTTTTTTTTTCATTCAACCCATTTAACCTTGAGTAAATTTTTGGTTAGAAGTGCCTAATTAAAATCTCAATGCCCTCAATGATGAAAAATACAAACTATTTATACAGCTTTTTGAACTGGGCGCTATTTAGACATAGTTGGTTCGTGTGAATAAAAAATACAAACACGTTTGCTTCTAGATTCCAGGAATGTGAACAATAAAAACACTTCATCATTTGAATTAAACCAATATATAGAACGGAAAGTTGTTATTTTTTTTTTTTTTTTCATTCAACCCATTTAACCTTGAGTAAATGTTTGGTTAGAAGTGCCTAATTAAAATCTCAATGCCCTCAATGATGAAAAATACAAAATATTTATACAGCTTTTTGAACTGGGCGCTATTTAGACATAGTTGGTTCGTGTGAATAAAAAATAAGCAAAAACATTTCCTTCTAGATTCCGGGAATGTGAACAATAAAAACACTCCCTCATTTGAATTAAACCAATATATAGAACGGAAAGTTGTTATTATTGTTTTTTTCATTCAACCCATTTAACCTTGAGTAAATTTTTGGTTAGAAGTGCCTAATTAAAATCTCAATGCCCTCAATGATTAAAAATACAAAATATTTATACAGCTTTTTGAACTGGGCGCTATTTAGACATAGTTGGGTCGTGTGAATAAAAAATACAAACACGTTTCCTTCTAGATTCCAGGAATGTGAACAATAAAAACACTTCCGGATTTGAATTAAACCAACATATAGAACGGAAAGTTGTTTTTTTTTTTCATTCAACCCATTTAAATTTGAGTAAATTTTTGGTTAGAAGTGCCTAATTAAAATCTCAATGCCCTCAATGATGAAAAATACAAAATATTTATACAGCTTTTTGAACTGGGCGCTATTTAGACATAGTTGGGTCGTGTGAATAAAAAATACAAACACGTTTGCTTCTAGATTCCAGGAATGTGAACAATAAAAACACTTCCGGATTTGAATTAAACCAACATATAGAACGGAAAGTTGTTTTTTTTTTCATTCAACCCATTTAAATTTGAGTAAATTTTTGGTTAGAAGTGCCTAATTAAAATCTCAATGCCCTCAATGATGAAAAATACAAAATATTTATACAGCTTTTTGAACTGGGCGCTATTTAGACATAGTTGGGTCGTGTGAATAAAAAATACAAACACGTTTGCTTCTAGATTCCAGGAATGTGAACAATAAAAACAATTCCGGATTTGAATTAAACCAACATATAGAACGGAAAGTTGTTTTTTTTTTTCATTCAACCCATTTAAATTTGAGTAAATTGTTGGTTAGAAGTGCCTAATTAAAATATCAATGCCCTTAATGATGAAAAATACAAAATATTTATGCAGCTTTTTAAACTGGGCGCTATTTAGACATAGTTGGGTCGTGTGAATAAAAAATACAAACACGTTTGCTTCTAGATTCCAGGAATGTGAACAATAAAAACAATTCCGGATTTGAATTAAACCAACATATAGAACGGAAAGTTGTTTTTTTTTTCATTCAACCCATTTAAATTTGAGTAAATTGTTGGTTAGAAGTGCCTAATTAAAATATCAATGCCCTTAATGATGAAAAATACAAAATATTTATGCAGCTTTTTAAACTGGGCGCTATTTAGACATAGTTGGGTCGTGTGAATAAAAAATACAAACACGTTTGCTTCTAGATTCCAGGAATGTGAACAATAAAAACACTTCCGGATTTGAATTAAACCAACATATAGAACGGAAAGTTGTTTTTTTTTTTTTTTCATTCAACCCATTTAAATTTGAGTAAATTTTTGGTTAGAAGTGCCTAATTAAAATCTCAATGCCCTCAATGATGAAAAATACAAAATATTTATACAGCTTTTTGAACTGGGCGCTATTTAGATATAGTTGGGTCGTGTGAATAAAAAATACAAACACGTTTGCTTCTAGATTCCAGGAATGTGAACAATAAAAACACTTCCGGATTTGAATTAAACCAACATATAGAACGGAAAGTTGTTTTTTTTTCATTCAACCCATTTAAATTTGAGTAAATTTTTGGTTAGAAGTGCCTAATTAAAATCTCAATGCCCTCAATGATGAAAAATACAAAATATTTATACAGCTTTTTGAACTGGGCGCTATTTAGACATAGTTGGGTCGTGTGAATAAAAAATACAAACACGTTTGCTTCTAGATTCCAGGAATGTGAACAATAAAAACAATTCCGGATTTGAATTAAACCAACATATAGAACGGAAAGTTGTTTTTTTTTTTTCATTCAACCCATTTAAATTTGAGTAAATTGTTGGTTAGAAGTGCCTAATTAAAATATCAATGCCCTTAATGATGAAAAATACAAAATATTTATGCAGCTTTTTAAACTGGGCGCTATTTAGACATAGTTGGGTCGTGTGAATAAAAAATACAAACACGTTTGCTTCTAGATTCCAGGAATGTGAACAATAAAAACACTTCCGGATTTGAATTAAACCAACATATAGAACGGAAAGTTGTTTTTTTTTTTTCATTCAACCCATTTAAATTTGAGTAAATTTTTGGTTAGAAGTGCCTAATTAAAATCTCAATGCCCTTAATGATGAAAAATACAAAATATTTATGCAGCTTTTTAAACTGGGCGCTATTTAGACATAATTGGGTCGTGTGAATAAAAAATACAAACACGTTTGCTTCTAGATTCCAGGAATGTGAACAATAAAAACACTTCCGGATTTGAATTAAACCAACATATAGAACGGAAAGTTGTTTTCTTTTCATTCGACCCATTTAAGCTTGAGTAAATTTTTGGTTAGAAGTGCCTAATTAAAATCTCAATGCCCTTAATGATGCAAAATACAAAATATTTATACAGCTTTTTAAACTGGGCGCTATTTAGACATAGTTGGGTCGTGTGAATAAAAAATACAAACACGTTTGCTTCTAGATTCCAGGAATGTGAACAATAAAAACACTTCCGGATTTGAATTAAACCAACATATAGAACGGAAAGTTGTTTTTTTTTTTTCATTCAACCCATTTAACCTTGAAGTACCTAATTAAAATCTCAATGCCCTTAATGATGAAAAATACAAAATATTTATACAGCTTTTTAAACTGGGCGCTATTTAGACATAGTTGGGTCGTGTGAATAAAAAATACAAACACGTTTGCTTCTAGATTCCAGGAATGTGAACAATAAAAACACTTCCGGATTTGAATTAAACTAAAATATAGAACGGAAAGTTGTTTTTTTTTTTTTCATTCAACCCATTTAACCTTGAGTAAATTTTTGGTTAGAAGTACCTAATTAAAATCTCAATGCCCTTAATGATGAAAAATACAAAATATTTATACAGCTTTTTAAACTGGGCGCTATTTAGACACAGTTGGGTCGTGTGAATAAAAAATACAAACACGTTTGCTTCTAGATTCCAGGAACGTGAACAATAAAAACACTTCCGGATTTGAATTAAACTAAAATATAGAACGGAAAGTTGTTTTTTTTTTTTCATTCAACCCATTTAAATTTGAGTAAATTTTTGGTTAGAAGTGCCTAATTAAAATCTCAATGCCCTTAATGATGAAAAATACAAAATATTTATGCAGCTTTTTAAACTGGGCGCTATTTAGACATAGTTGGGTCGTGTGAATAAAAAATACAAACACGTTTGCTTCTAGATTCCAGGAATGTGAACAATAAAAACACTTCCGGATTTGAATTAAACCAACATATAGAACGGAAAGTTGTTTTTTTTTTCATTCAACCCATTTAACCTTGAGTAAATTTTTGGTTAGATGTGCCTAATTAAAATCTCAATGCCCTTAATGATGAAAAATACAAAATATTTATGCAGCTTTTTAAACTGGGCGCTATTTAGACATAGTTGGGTCGTGTGAATAAAAAATACAAACACGTTTACTTCTAGATTCCAGGAACGTGAACAATAAAAACACTTCCGGATTTGAATTAAACTAAAATATAGAACGGAAAGTTGTTTTTTTTTTTCATTCAACCCATTTAAATTTGAGTAAATTTTTGGTTAGAAGTGCCTAATTAAAATCTCAATGCCCTTAATGATGAAAAATACAAAATATTTATGCAGCTTTTTAAACTGGGCGCTATTTAGACATAGTTGGGTCGTGTGAATAAAAAATACAAACACGTTTGCTTCTAGATTCCAGGAACGTGAACAATAAAAACACTTCCGGATTTGAATTAAACTAAAATATAGAACGGAAAGTTGTTTTTTTTTTTCATTCAACCCATTTAAATTTGAGTAAATTTTTGGTTAGAAGTGCCTAATTAAAATCTCAATGCCCTTAATGATGAAAAATACAAAATATTTATGCAGCTTTTTAAACTGGGCGCTATTTAGACATAGTTGGGTCGTGTGAATAAAAAATACAAACACGTTTGCTTCTAGATTCCAGGAATGTGAACAATAAAAACACTTCCGGATTTGAATTAAACCAACATATAGAACGGAAAGTTGTTTTTTTTTTTTCATTCAACCCATTTAACCTTGAGTAAATTTTTGGTTAGATGTGCCTAATTAAAATCTCAATGCCCTTAATGATGAAAAATACAAAATATTTATACAGCTTTTTAAACTGGGCGCTATTTAGACATAGTTGGGTCGTGTGAATAAAAAATACAAACACGTTTGCTTCTAGATTCCAGGAACGTGAACAATAAAAACACTTCCGGATTTGAATTAAACTAAAATATAGAACGGAAAGTTGTTTTTTTTTTCATTCAACCCATTTAAATTTGAGTAAATTTTTGGTTAGAAGTGCCTAATTAAAATCTCAATGCCCTTAATGATGAAAAATACAAAATATTTATGCAGCTTTTTAAACTGGGCGCTATTTAGACATAGTTGGGTCGTGTGAATAAAAAATACAAACACGTTTGCTTCTAGATTCCAGGAATGTGAACAATAAAAACACTTCCGGATTTGAATTAAACCAACATATAGAACGGAAAGTTGTTTTTTTTTTTCATTCAACCCATTTAAATTTGAGTAAATTTTTGGTTAGAAGTGCCTAATTAAAATCTCAATGCCCTTAATGATGAAAAATACAAAATATTTATGCAGCTTTTTAAACTGGGCGCTATTTAGACATAGTTGGGTCGTGTGAATAAAAAATACAAACACGTTTGCTTCTAGATTCCAGGAATGTGAACAATAAAAACACTTCCGGATTTGAATTAAACTAAAATATAGAACGGAAAGTTGTTTTTTTTTTTTTTCATTCAACCCATTTAACCTTGAGTAAATTTTTGGTTAGAAGTACCTAATTAAAATCTCAATGCCCTTAATGATGAAAAATACAAAATATTTATACAGCTTTTTAAACTGGGCGCTATTTAGACATAGTTGGGTCGTGTGAATAAAAAATACAAACACGTTTGCTTCTAGATTCCAGGAACGTGAACAATAAAAACACTTCCGGATTTGAATTAAACTAAAATATAGAACGGAAAGTTGTTTTTTTTTTTCATTCAACCCATTTAAATTTGAGTAAATTTTTGGTTAGAAGTGCCTAATTAAAATCTCAATGCCCTTAATGATGAAAAATACAAAATATTTATGCAGCTTTTTAAGCTGGGCGCTATTTAGACATAGTTGGGTCGTGTGAATAAAAAATACAAACACGTTTGCTTCTAGATTCCAGGAATGTGAACAATAAAAACACTTCCGGATTTGAATTAAACCAACATATAGAACGGAAAGTTGTTTTTTTTTTTCATTCAACCCATTTAACCTTGAGTAAATTTTTGGTTAGATGTGCCTAATTAAAATCTCAATGCCCTTAATGATGAAAAATACAAAATATTTATACAGCTTTTTAAACTGGGCGCTATTTAGACATAGTTGGGTCGTGTGAATAAAAAATACAAACACGTTTGTTTCTAGATTCCAGGAATGTGAACAATAAAAACACTTCCGGATTTGAATTAAACTAAAATATAGAACGGAAAGTTGTTTTTTTTTTTCATTCAACCCATTTAAATTTGAGTAAATTTTTGGTTAGAAGTGCCTAATTAAAATCTCAATGCCCTTAATGATGAAAAATACAAAATATTTATACAGCTTTTTAAACTGGGCGCTATTTAGACATAGTTGGGTCGTGTGAATAAAAAATACAAACACGTTTGTTTCTAGATTCCAGGAATGTGAACAATAAAAACACTTCCGGATTTGAATTAAACCAACATATAGAACGGAAAGTTGTTTTTTTTTTCATTCAACCCATTCAAATTTGAGTAAATTTTTGGTTAGAAGTGCTTAATTAAAATCTCAATGCCCTTAATGATGAAAAATACAAAATATTTATACAGCTTTTTAAACTGGGCGCTATTTAGACATAGTTGGGTCGTGTGAATAAAAAATACAAACACGTTTGTTTCTAGATTCCAGGAATGTGAACAATAAAAACACTTCCGGATTTGAATTAAACTAAAATATAGAACGGAAAGTTGTTTTTTTTTTCATTCAACCCATTTAAATTTGAGTAAATTTTTGGTTAGAAGTACCTAATTAAAATCTCAATGCCCTTAATGATGAAAAATACAAAATATTTATACAGCTTTTTAAACTGGGCGCTATTTAGACATAGTTGGGTCGTGTGAATAAAAAATACAAACACGTTTGTTTCTAGATTCCAGGAATGTGAACAATAAAAACACTTCCGGATTTGAATTAAACCAACATATAGAACGGAAAGTTGTTTTTTTTTTCATTCAACCCATTCAAATTTGAGTAAATTTTTGGTTAGAAGTGCTTAATTAAAATCTCAATGCCCTTAATGATGAAAAATACAAAATATTTATACAGCTTTTTAAACTGGGCGCTATTTAGACATAGTTGGGTCGTGTGAATAAAAAATACAAACACGTTTGTTTCTAGATTCCAGGAATGTGAACAATAAAAACACTTCCGGATTTGAATTAAACTAAAATATAGAACGGAAAGTTGTTTTTTTTTTCATTCAACCCATTTAAATTTGAGTAAATTTTTGGTTAGAAGTACCTAATTAAAATCTCAATGCCCTTAATGATGAAAAATACAAAATATTTATACAGCTTTTTAAACTGGGCGCTATTTAGACATAGTTGGGTCGTGTGAATAAAAAATACAAACACGTTTGTTTCTAGATTCCAGGAATGTGAACAATAAAAACACTTCCGGATTTGAATTAAACTAAAATATAGAACGGAAAGTTGTTTTTTTTTTCATTCAACCCATTTAAATTTGAGTAAATTTTTGGTTAGAAGTACCTAATTAAAATCTCAATGCCCTTAATGATGAAAAATACAAAATATTTATACAGCTTTTTAAACTGGGCGCTATTTAGACATAGTTGGGTCGTGTGAATAAAAAATACAAACACGTTTGTTTCTAGATTCCAGGAATGTGAACAATAAAAACACTTCCGGATTTGAATTAAACCAACATATAGAACGGAAAGTTGTTTTTTTTTTCATTCAACCCATTCAAATTTGAGTAAATTTTTGGTTAGAAGTGCTTAATTAAAATCTCAATGCCCTTAATGATGAAAAATACAAAATATTTATACAGCTTTTTAAACTGGGCGCTATTTAGACATAGTTGGGTCGTGTGAATAAAAAATACAAACACGTTTGTTTCTAGATTCCAGGAATGTGAACAATAAAAACACTTCCGGATTTGAATTAAACTAAAATATAGAACGGAAAGTTGTTTTTTTTTTCATTCAACCCATTTAAATTTGAGTAAATTTTTGGTTAGAAGTACCTAATTAAAATCTCAATGCCCTTAATGATGAAAAATACAAAATATTTATACAGCTTTTTAAACTGGGCGCTATTTAGACATAGTTGGGTCGTGTGAATAAAAAATACAAACACGTTTGTTTCTAGATTCCAGGAATGTGAACAATAAAAACACTTCCGGATTTGAATTAAACCAACATATAGAACGGAAAGTTGTTTTTTTTTTCATTCAACCCATTCAAATTTGAGTAAATTTTTGGTTAGAAGTGCTTAATTAAAATCTCAATGCCCTTAATGATGAAAAATACAAAATATTTATACAGCTTTTTAAACTGGGCGCTATTTAGACATAGTTGGGTCGTGTGAATAAAAAATACAAACACGTTTGTTTCTAGATTCCAGGAATGTGAACAATAAAAACACTTCCGGATTTGAATTAAACTAAAATATAGAACGGAAAGTTGTTTTTTTTTTCATTCAACCCATTTAAATTTGAGTAAATTTTTGGTTAGAAGTACCTAATTAAAATCTCAATGCCCTTAATGATGAAAAATACAAAATATTTATACAGCTTTTTAAACTGGGCGCTATTTAGACATAGTTGGGTCGTGTGAATAAAAAATACAAACACGTTTGTTTCTAGATTCCAGGAATGTGAACAATAAAAACACTTCCGGATTTGAATTAAACTAAAATATAGAACGGAAAGTTGTTTTTTTTTTCATTCAACCCATTTAAATTTGAGTAAATTTTTGGTTAGAAGTACCTAATTAAAATCTCAATGCCCTTAATGATGAAAAATACAAAATATTTATACAGCTTTTTAAACTGGGCGCTATTTAGACATAGTTGGGTCGTGTGAATAAAAAATACAAACACGTTTGTTTCTAGATTCCAGGAATGTGAACAATAAAAACACTTCCGGATTTGAATTAAACCAACATATAGAACGGAAAGTTGTTTTTTTTTTCATTCAACCCATTCAAATTTGAGTAAATTTTTGGTTAGAAGTGCTTAATTAAAATCTCAATGCCCTTAATGATGAAAAATACAAAATATTTATACAGCTTTTTAAACTGGGCGCTATTTAGACATAGTTGGGTCGTGTGAATAAAAAATACAAACACGTTTGTTTCTAGATTCCAGGAATGTGAACAATAAAAACACTTCCGGATTTGAATTAAACTAAAATATAGAACGGAAAGTTGTTTTTTTTTTTCATTCAACCCATTTAAATTTGAGTAAATTTTTGGTTAGAAGTACCTAATTAAAATCTCAATGCCCTTAATGATGAAAAATACAAAATATTTATACAGCTTTTTAAACTGGGCGCTATTTAGACATAGTTGGGTCGTGTGAATAAAAAATACAAACACGTTTGTTTCTAGATTCCAGGAATGTGAACAATAAAAACACTTCCGGATTTGAATTAAACTAAAATATAGAACGGAAAGTTGTTTTTTTTTTTCATTCAACCCATTTAAATTTGAGTAAATTTTTGGTTAGAAGTACCTAATTAAAATCTCAATGCCCTTAATGATGAAAAATACAAAATATTTATACAGCTTTTTAAACTGGGCGCTATTTAGACATAGTTGGGTCGTGTGAATAAAAAATACAAACACGTTTGTTTCTAGATTCCAGGAATGTGAACAATAAAAACACTTCCGGATTTGAATTAAACTAAAATATAGAACGGAAAGTTGTTTTTTTTTTCATTCAACCCATTTAAATTTGAGTAAATTTTTGGTTAGAAGTACCTAATTAAAATCTCAATGCCCTTAATGATGAAAAATACAAAATATTTATACAGCTTTTTAAACTGGGCGCTATTTAGACATAGTTGGGTCGTGTGAATAAAAAATACAAAAACGTTTGTTTCTAGATTCCAGGAATGTGAACAATAAAAACACTTCCGGATTTGAATTAAACCAACATATAGAACGGAAAGTTGTTTTTTTTTTCATTCAACCCATTCAAATTTGAGTAAATTTTTGGTTAGAAGTGCTTAATTAAAATCTCAATGCCCTTAATGATGAAAAATACAAAATATTTATACAGCTTTTTAAACTGGGCGCTATTTAGACATAGTTGGGTCGTGTGAATAAAAAATACAAACACGTTTGTTTCTAGATTCCAGGAATGTGAACAATAAAAACACTTCCGGATTTGAATTAAACTAAAATATAGAACGGAAAGTTGTTTTTTTTTTCATTCAACCCATTTAAATTTGAGTAAATTTTTGGTTAGAAGTACCTAATTAAAATCTCAATGCCCTTAATGATGAAAAATACAAAATATTTATACAGCTTTTTAAACTGGGCGCTATTTAGACATAGTTGGGTCGTGTGAATAAAAAATACAAACACGTTTGTTTCTAGATTCCAGGAATGTGAACAATAAAAACACTTCCGGATTTGAATTAAACCAACATATAGAACGGAAAGTTTTTTTTTTTCATTCAACCCATTTAAATTTGAGCAAATTTTTGGTTAGAAGTGCCTAATTAAAATCTCAATGCCCTTAATGATGAAAAATACAAAATATTTATGCAGCTTTTTAAACTGGGCGCTATTTAGACATAGTTGGGTAGTGTGAATAAAAAATACAAACACGTTTGCTTCTAGATTCCAGGAATGTGAACAATAAAAACAATTCCGGATTTGAATTAAACCAACATATAGAACGGAAAGTTGTTTTTTTTTTCATTCAACCCATTTAAATTTGAGTAAATTTTTGGTTAGAAGTGCCTAATTAAAATCTCAATGCCCTTAATGATGAAAAATACAAAATATTTATGCAGCTTTTTAAACTGGGCGCTATTTAGACATAGTTGGGTCGTGTGAATAAAAAATACAAACACGTTTGCTTCTAGACTCCAGGAATGTGAACAATAAAAACACTTCCGGATTTGAATTAAACCAACATATAGAACGGAAAGTTGTTTTTTTTTTCATTCAACCCATTTAAATTTGAGTAAATTTTTGGTTAGAAGTGCCTAATTAAAATCTCAATGCCCTTAATGATGAAAAATACAAAATATTTATGCAGCTTTTTAAACTGGGCGCTATTTAGACATAGTTGGGTCGTGTGAATAAAAAATACAAACACGTTTGCTTCTAGATTCCAGGAATGTGAACAATAAAAACAATTCCGGATTTGAATTAAACCAATATATAGAACGGAAAGTTGTTTTTTTTTCATTCAGCCCATTTAATTTTCAGTAAATTTTTGGTTAGAAGTGTCTAATTAAAATCTCGATGTCCTTAATGATGAAAAATACAAAATATTTATGCAGCTTTTTAAACTGGGCGCTATTTATACATAGTTGGGTCGTGTGAATAAAAAATAAGCAAAAACATTTCCTTCTAGATTCCGGGAATGTGAACAATAAAAACACTTCCTCATTTGAATTAAACCAATATATAGAACGGAAAGTTGTTATTTTTTTTTTTTCATTCAACCCATTTAACCTTGAGTAAATTTTTGGTTAGAAGTGCCTAATTAAAATCTCAATGCCCTTAATGATGAAAAATACAAAATATTAATACAGCTTTTTGAACTGGGCGCTATTTCGACATAGTTGGCTCGTGTGAACAAAAAATAAGCAAAAACATTTCCTTCTAGATTCCGGGAATGTGAACAATAAAAACACTTCCCCATTTGAATTAAACCAATATATAGAACGGAAAGTTGTAATTTTTTTTTTTTGAATCAACCCACTTAACCTTGAGTAAATTTTTGGTTAGAAGTGCCTAATTAAAATCTCAATGCCCTTAATGATGAAAAATACAAAATATTTATACAGCTTTTTGAACTGGGCGCTATTTGGGCATAGTTGGCTCGAGTGAATAAAAAATAAGCAAAAACATTTCCTTCTAGATTCCGGGAATGTGAACAATAAAAACACTTCCTCATTTGAATTAAACCAATTTATAGAACGGAAAGTTGTTATATTTTTTTTCATTCAACCCATTTAACCTTGAGTAAATTTTTGGTTAGAAGTGCCTAATTAAAATCTCAATGCCCTTAATGATGAAAAATACAAAATATTTATACAGCTTTTTAAACTGGGCGCTATTTAGACATATTTGGGTCGTCTGAATAAAAAATACAAACACGTTTGCTTCTAGATTCCAGGAATGTGAACAATAAAAACACTTCCGGATTTGAATTAAACCAACATATAGAACGGAAAGTTGTTTTTTTTTTCATTCAACCCATTTAAATTTGAGTAAATTGTTGGTTAGAAGTGCCTAATTAAAATATCAATGCCCTTAATGATGAAAAATACAAAATATTTATGCAGCTTTTTAAACTGGGCGCTATTTAGACATAGTTGGGTCGTGTGAATAAAAAATACAAACACGTTTGCTTCTAGATTCCAGGAATGTGAACAATAAAAACACTTCCGGATTTGAATTAAACCAACATATAGAACGGAAAGTTGTTTTTTTTTTTTTTTTCATTCAACCCATTTAAATTTGAGTAAATTTTTGGTTAGAAGTGCCTAATTAAAATCTCAATGCCCTCAATGATGAAAAATACAAAATATTTATACAGCTTTTTGAACTGGGCGCTATTTAGATATAGTTGGGTCGTGTGAATAAAAAATACAAACACGTTTGCTTCTAGATTCCAGGAATGTGAACAATAAAAACACTTCCGGATTTGAATTAAACCAACATATAGAACGGAAAGTTGTTTTTTTTTCATTCAACCCATTTAAATTTGAGTAAATTTTTGGTTAGAAGTGCCTAATTAAAATCTCAATGCCCTCAATGATGAAAAATACAAAATATTTATACAGCTTTTTGAACTGGGCGCTATTTAGACATAGTTGGGTCGTGTGAATAAAAAATACAAACACGTTTGCTTCTAGATTCCAGGAATGTGAACAATAAAAACAATTCCGGATTTGAATTAAACCAACATATAGAACGGAAAGTTGTTTTTTTTTTTTCATTCAACCCATTTAAATTTGAGTAAATTGTTGGTTAGAAGTGCCTAATTAAAATATCAATGCCCTTAACGATGAAAAATACAAAATATTTATGCAGCTTTTTAAACTGGGCGCTATTTAGACATAGTTGGGTCGTGTGAATAAAAAATACAAACACGTTTGCTTCTAGATTCCAGGAATGTGAACAATAAAAACACTTCCGGATTTGAATTAAACCAACATATAGAACGGAAAGTTGTTTTTTTTTTTTTCATTCAACCCATTTAAATTTGAGTAAATTTTTGGTTAGAAGTGCCTAATTAAAATCTCAATGCCCTTAATGATGAAAAATACAAAATATTTATGCAGCTTTTTAAACTGGGCGCTATTTAGACATAGTTGGGTCGTGTGAATAAAAAATACAAACACGTTTGCTTCTAGATTCCAGGAATGTGAACAATAAAAACACTTCCGGATTTGAATTAAACCAACATATAGAACGGAAAGTTGTTTTCTTTTCATTCGACCCATTTAAGCTTGAGTAAATTTTTGGTTAGAAGTGCCTAATTAAAATCTCAATGCCCTTAATGATGCAAAATACAAAATATTTATACAGCTTTTTAAACTGGGCGCTATTTAGACATAGTTGGGTCGTGTGAATAAAAAATACAAACACGTTTGCTTCTAGATTCCAGGAATGTGAACAATAAAAACACTTCCGGATTTGAATTAAACCAACATATAGAACGGAAAGTTGTTTTTTTTTTTCATTCAACCCATTTAACCTTGAAGTACCTAATTAAAATCTCAATGCCCTTAATGATGAAAAATACAAAATATTTATACAGCTTTTTAAACTGGGCGCTATTTAGACATAGTTGGGTCGTGTGAATAAAAAATACAAACACGTTTGCTTCTAGATTCCAGGAATGTGAACAATAAAAACACTTCCGGATTTGAATTAAACTAAAATATAGAACGGAAAGTTGTTTTTTTTTTTTCATTCAACCCATTTAACCTTGAGTAAATTTTTGGTTAGAAGTACCTAATTAAAATCTCAATGCCCTTAATGATGAAAAATACAAAATATTTATACAGCTTTTTAAACTGGGCGCTATTTAGACATAGTTGGGTCGTGTGAATAAAAAATACAAACACGTTTGCTTCTAGATTCCAGGAACGTGAACAATAAAAACACTTCCGGATTTGAATTAAACTAAAATATAGAACGGAAAGTTGTTTTTTTTTTTTCATTCAACCCATTTAAATTTGAGTAAATTTTTGGTTAGAAGTGCCTAATTAAAATCTCAATGCCCCTTAATGATGAAAAATACAAAATATTTATGCAGCTTTTTAAACTGGGCGCTACTTAGACATAGTTGGGTCGTGTGAATAAAAAATACAAACACGTTTGCTTCTAGATTCCAGGAATGTGAACAATAAAAACACTTCCGGATTTGAATTAAACCAACATATAGAACGGAAAGTTGTTTTTTTTTTCATTCAACCCATTTAACCTTGAGTAAATTTTTGGTTAGATGTGCCTAATTAAAATCTCAATGCCCTTAATGATGAAAAATACAAAATATTTATACAGCTTTTTAAACTGGGCGCTATTTAGACATAGTTGGGTCGTGTGAATAAAAAATACAAACACGTTTGTTTCTAGATTCCAGGAATGTGAACAATAAAAACACTTCCGGATTTGAATTAAACTAAAATATAGAACGGAAAGTTGTTTTTTTTTTTTCATTCAACCCATTTAAATTTGAGTAAATTTTTGGTTAGAAGTGCCTAATTAAAATCTCAATGCCCTTAATGATGAAAAATACAAAATATTTATACAGCTTTTTAAACTGGGCGCTATTTAGACATAGTTGGGTAGTGTGAATAAAAAATACAAACACGTTTGCTTCTAGATTCCAGGAATGTGAACAATAAAAACAATTCCGGATTTGAATTAAACCAACATATAGAACGGAAAGTTGTTTTTTTTTTCATTCAACCCATTTAAATTTGAGTAAATTTTTGGTTAGAAGTGCCTAATTAAAATCTCAATGCCCTTAATGATGAAAAATACAAAATATTTATGCAGCTTTTTAAACTGGGCGCTATTTAGACATAGTTGGGTCGTGTGAATAAAAAATACAAACACGTTTGTTTCTAGATTCCAGGAATGTGAACAATAAAAACACTTCCGGATTTGAATTAAACCAACATATAGAACGGAAAGTTGTTTTTTTTTTCATTCAACCCATTCAAATTTGAGTAAATTTTTGGTTAGAAGTGCTTAATTAAAATCTCAATGCCCTTAATGATGAAAAATACAAAATATTTATACAGCTTTTTAAACTGGGCGCTATTTAGACATAGTTGGGTCGTGTGAATAAAAAATACAAACACGTTTGTTTCTAGATTCCAGGAATGTGAACAATAAAAACACTTCCGGATTTGAATTAAACTAAAATATAGAACGGAAAGTTGTTTTTTTTTTCATTCAACCCATTTAAATTTGAGTAAATTTTTGGTTAGAAGTACCTAATTAAAATCTCAATGCCCTTAATGATGAAAAATACAAAATATTTATACAGCTTTTTAAACTGGGCGCTATTTAGACATAGTTGGGTCGTGTGAATAAAAAATACAAACACGTTTGTTTCTAGATTCCAGGAATGTGAACAATAAAAACACTTCCGGATTTGAATTAAACCAACATATAGAACGGAAAGTTTTTTTTTTTCATTCAACCCATTTAAATTTGAGCAAATTTTTGGTTAGAAGTGCCTAATTAAAATCTCAATGCCCTTAATGATGAAAAATACAAAATATTTATGCAGCTTTTTAAACTGGGCGCTATTTAGACATAGTTGGGTAGTGTGAATAAAAAATACAAACACGTTTGCTTCTAGATTCCAGGAATGTGAACAATAAAAACAATTCCGGATTTGAATTAAACCAACATATAGAACGGAAAGTTGTTTTTTTTTTCATTCAACCCATTTAAATTTGAGTAAATTTTTGGTTAGAAGTGCCTAATTAAAATCTCAATGCCCTTAATGATGAAAAATACAAAATATTTATGCAGCTTTTTAAACTGGGCGCTATTTAGACATAGTTGGGTCGTGTGAATAAAAAATACAAACACGTTTGCTTCTAGACTCCAGGAATGTGAACAATAAAAACACTTCCGGATTTGAATTAAACCAACATATAGAACGGAAAGTTGTTTTTTTTTTCATTCAACCCATTTAAATTTGAGTAAATTTTTGGTTAGAAGTGCCTAATTAAAATCTCAATGCCCTTAATGATGAAAAATACAAAATATTTATGCAGCTTTTTAAACTGGGCGCTATTTAGACATAGTTGGGTCGTGTGAATAAAAAATACAAACACGTTTGCTTCTAGATTCCAGGAATGTGAACAATAAAAACAATTCCGGATTTGAATTAAACCAATATATAGAACGGAAAGTTGTTTTTTTTTCATTCAGCCCATTTAATTTTCAGTAAATTTTTGGTTAGAAGTGTCTAATTAAAATCTCGATGTCCTTAATGATGAAAAATACAAAATATTTATGCAGCTTTTTAAACTGGGCGCTATTTATACATAGTTGGGTCGTGTGAATAAAAAATAAGCAAAAACATTTCCTTCTAGATTCCGGGAATGTGAACAATAAAAACACTTCCTCATTTGAATTAAACCAATATATAGAACGGAAAGTTGTTATTTTTTTTTTTCATTCAACCCATTTAACCTTGAGTAAATTTTTGGTTAGAAGTGCCTAATTAAAATCTCAATGCCCTTAATGATGAAAAATACAAAATATTAATACAGCTTTTTGAACTGGGCGCTATTTCGACATAGTTGGCTCGTGTGAACAAAAAATAAGCAAAAACATTTCCTTCTAGATTCCGGGAATGTGAACAATAAAAACACTTCCCCATTTGAATTAAACCAATATATAGAACGGAAAGTTGTAATTTTTTTTTTTTTGAATCAACCCACTTAACCTTGAGTAAATTTTTGGTTAGAAGTGCCTAATTAAAATCTCAATGCCCTTAATGATGAAAAATACAAAATATTTATACAGCTTTTTGAACTGGGCGCTATTTGGGCATAGTTGGCTCGAGTGAATAAAAAATAAGCAAAAACATTTCCTTCTAGATTCCGGGAATGTGAACAATAAAAACACTTCCTCATTTGAATTAAACCAATTTATAGAACGGAAAGTTGTTATATTTTTTTTCATTCAACCCATTTAACCTTGAGTAAATTTTTGGTTAGAAGTGCCTAATTAAAATCTCAATGCCCTTAATGATGAAAAATACAAAATATTTATACAGCTTTTTAAACTGGGCGCTATTTAGACATATTTGGGTCGTGTGAATAAAAAATACAAACACGTTTGCTTCTAGATTCCAGGAATGTGAACAATAAAAACACTTCCGGATTTGAATTAAACCAACATATAGAACGGAAAGTTGTTTTTTTTTTCATTCAACCCATTTAAATTTGAGTAAATTGTTGGTTAGAAGTGCCTAATTAAAATATCAATGCCCTTAATGATGAAAAATACAAAATATTTATGCAGCTTTTTAAACTGGGCGCTATTTAGACATAGTTGGGTCGTGTGAATAAAAAATACAAACACGTTTGCTTCTAGATTCCAGGAATGTGAACAATAAAAACACTTCCGGATTTGAATTAAACCAACATATAGAACGGAAAGTTGTTTTTTTTTTTTTTTCATTCAACCCATTTAAATTTGAGTAAATTTTTGGTTAGAAGTGCCTAATTAAAATCTCAATGCCCTCAATGATGAAAAATACAAAATATTTATACAGCTTTTTGAACTGGGCGCTATTTAGATATAGTTGGGTCGTGTGAATAAAAAATACAAACACGTTTGCTTCTAGATTCCAGGAATGTGAACAATAAAAACACTTCCGGATTTGAATTAAACCAACATATAGAACGGAAAGTTGTTTTTTTTTCATTCAACCCATTTAAATTTGAGTAAATTTTTGGTTAGAAGTGCCTAATTAAAATCTCAATGCCCTCAATGATGAAAAATACAAAATATTTATACAGCTTTTTGAACTGGGCGCTATTTAGACATAGTTGGGTCGTGTGAATAAAAAATACAAACACGTTTGCTTCTAGATTCCAGGAATGTGAACAATAAAAACAATTCCGGATTTGAATTAAACCAACATATAGAACGGAAAGTTGTTTTTTTTTTTTCATTCAACCCATTTAAATTTGAGTAAATTGTTGGTTAGAAGTGCCTAATTAAAATATCAATGCCCTTAATGATGAAAAATACAAAATATTTATGCAGCTTTTTAAACTGGGCGCTATTTAGACATAGTTGGGTCGTGTGAATAAAAAATACAAACACGTTTGCTTCTAGATTCCAGGAATGTGAACAATAAAAACACTTCCGGATTTGAATTAAACCAACATATAGAACGGAAAGTTGTTTTTTTTTTTTCATTCAACCCATTTAAATTTGAGTAAATTTTTGGTTAGAAGTGCCTAATTAAAATCTCAATGCCCTTAATGATGAAAAATACAAAATATTTATGCAGCTTTTTAAACTGGGCGCTATTTAGACATAGTTGGGTCGTGTGAATAAAAAATACAAACACGTTTGCTTCTAGATTCCAGGAATGTGAACAATAAAAACACTTCCGGATTTGAATTAAACCAACATATAGAACGGAAAGTTGTTTTCTTTTCATTCGACCCATTTAAGCTTGAGTAAATTTTTGGTTAGAAGTGCCTAATTAAAATCTCAATGCCCTTAATGATGCAAAATACAAAATATTTATACAGCTTTTTAAACTGGGCGCTATTTAGACATAGTTGGGTCGTGTGAATAAAAAATACAAACACGTTTGCTTCTAGATTCCAGGAATGTGAACAATAAAAACACTTCCGGATTTGAATTAAACCAACATATAGAACGGAAAGTTGTTTTTTTTTTTCATTCAACCCATTTAACCTTGAAGTACCTAATTAAAATCTCAATGCCCTTAATGATGAAAAATACAAAATATTTATACAGCTTTTTAAACTGGGCGCTATTTAGACATAGTTGGGTCGTGTGAATAAAAAATACAAACACGTTTGCTTCTAGATTCCAGGAATGTGAACAATAAAAACACTTCCGGATTTGAATTAAACTAAAATATAGAACGGAAAGTTGTTTTTTTTTTTTCATTCAACCCATTTAACCTTGAGTAAATTTTTGGTTAGAAGTACCTAATTAAAATCTCAATGCCCTTAATGATGAAAAATACAAAATATTTATACAGCTTTTTAAACTGGGCGCTATTTAGACATAGTTGGGTCGTGTGAATAAAAAATACAAACACGTTTGCTTCTAGATTCCAGGAACGTGAACAATAAAAACACTTCCGGATTTGAATTAAACTAAAATATAGAACGGAAAGTTGTTTTTTTTTTTCATTCAACCCATTTAAATTTGAGTAAATTTTTGGTTAGAAGTGCCTAATTAAAATCTCAATGCCCTTAATGATGAAAAATACAAAATATTTATGCAGCTTTTTAAACTGGGCGCTACTTAGACATAGTTGGGTCGTGTGAATAAAAAATACAAACACGTTTGCTTCTAGATTCCAGGAATGTGAACAATAAAAACACTTCCGGATTTGAATTAAACCAACATATAGAACGGAAAGTTGTTTTTTTTTTCATTCAACCCATTTAACCTTGAGTAAATTTTTGGTTAGATGTGCCTAATTAAAATCTCAATGCCCTTAATGATGAAAAATACAAAATATTTATACAGCTTTTTAAACTGGGCGCTATTTAGACATAGTTGGGTCGTGTGAATAAAAAATACAAACACGTTTGTTTCTAGATTCCAGGAATGTGAACAATAAAAACACTTCCGGATTTGAATTAAACTAAAATATAGAACGGAAAGTTGTTTTTTTTTTTCATTCAACCCATTTAAATTTGAGTAAATTTTTGGTTAGAAGTGCCTAATTAAAATCTCAATGCCCTTAATGATGAAAAATACAAAATATTTATACAGCTTTTTAAACTGGGCGCTATTTAGACATAGTTGGGTCGTGTGAATAAAAAATACAAACACGTTTGTTTCTAGATTCCAGGAATGTGAACAATAAAAACACTTCCGGATTTGAATTAAGTTGTTTTTTTTTTTCATTCAACCCATTCAAATTTGAGTAAATTTTTGGTTAGAAGTGCTTAATTAAAATCTCAATGCCCTTAATGATGAAAAATACAAAATATTTATACAGCTTTTTAAACTGGGCGCTATTTAGACATAGTTGGGTCGTGTGAATAAAAAATACAAACACGTTTGTTTCTAGATTCCAGGAATGTGAACAATAAAAACACTTCCGGATTTGAATTAAACTAAAATATAGAACGGAAAGTTGTTTTTTTTTTTCATTCAACCCATTTAAATTTGAGTAAATTTTTGGTTAGAAGTACCTAATTAAAATCTCAATGCCCTTAATGATGAAAAATACAAAATATTTATACAGCTTTTTAAACTGGGCGCTATTTAGACATAGTTGGGTCGTGTGAATAAAAAATACAAACACGTTTGTTTCTAGATTCCAGGAATGTGAACAATAAAAACACTTCCGGATTTGAATTAAACCAACATATAGAACGGAAAGTTTTTTTTTTTCATTCAACCCATTTAAATTTGAGCAAATTTTTGGTTAGAAGTGCCTAATTAAAATCTCAATGCCCTTAATGATGAAAAATACAAAATATTTATGCAGCTTTTTAAACTGGGCGCTATTTAGACATAGTTGGGTAGTGTGAATAAAAAATACAAACACGTTTGCTTCTAGATTCCAGGAATGTGAACAATAAAAACAATTCCGGATTTGAATTAAACCAACATATAGAACGGAAAGTTGTTTTTTTTTTTCCATTCAACCCATTTAAATTTGAGTAAATTTTTGGTTAGAAGTGCCTAATTAAAATCTCAATGCCCTTAATGATGAAAAATACAAAATATTTATGCAGCCTTTTAAACTGGGCGCTATTTAGACATAGTTGGGTCGTGTGAATAAAAAATACAAACACGTTTGCTTCTAGACTGCAGGAATGTGAACAATAAAAACACTTCCGGATTTGAATTAAACCAACATATAGAACGGAAAGTTGTTTTTTTTTTCATTCAACCCATTTAAATTTGAGTAAATTTTTGGTTAGAAGTGCCTAATTAAAATCTCAATGCCCTTAATGATGAAAAATACAAAATATTTATGCAGCTTTTTAAACTGGGCGCTATTTAGACATAGTTGGGTCGTGTGAATAAAAAATACAAACACGTTTGCTTCTAGATTCCAGGAATGTGAACAATAAAAACAATTCCGGATTTGAATTAAACCAATATATAGAACGGAAAGTTGTTTTTTTTTCATTCAGCCCATTTAATTTTCAGTAAATTTTTGGTTAGAAGTGTCTAATTAAAATCTCGATGTCCTTAATGATGAAAAATACAAAATATTTATGCAGCTTTTTAAACTGGGCGCTATTTATACATAGTTGGGTCGTGTGAATAAAAAATAAGCAAAAACATTTCCTTCTAGATTCCGGGAATGTGAACAATAAAAACACTTCCTCATTTGAATTAAACCAATATATAGAACGGAAAGTTGTTATTTTTTTTTTTCATTCAACCCATTTAACCTTGAGTAAATTTTTGGTTAGAAGTGCCTAATTAAAATCTCAATGCCCTTAATGATGAAAAATACAAAATATTTATACAGCTTTTTGAACTGGGCGCTATTTATACATAGTTGGCTCGTGTGAATAAAAAATAAGCAAAAACATTTCCTTCTAGATTCCGGGAATGTGAACAATAAAAACACTTCCCCATTTGAATTAAACCAATATATAGAACGGAAAGTTGTAATTTTTTTTTTTGAATCAACCCACTTAACCTTGAGTAAATTTTTGGTTAGAAGTGCCTAATTAAAATCTCAATGCCCTTAATGATGAAAAATACAAAATATTTATACAGCTTTTTGAACTGGGCGCTATTTGGGCATAGTTGGCTCGTGTGAATAAAAAATAACCAAAAACATTTCCTTCTAGATTCCGGGAATGTGAACAATAAAAACACTTCCTCATTTGAATTAAACCAATTTATAGAACGGAAAGTTGTTATATTTTTTTTCATTCAACCCATTTAACCTTGAGTAAATTTTTGGTTAGAAGTGCCTAATTAAAATCTCAATGCCCTTAATGATGAAAAATACAAAATATTTATACAGCTTTTTAAACTGGGCGCTATTTAGACATATTTGGGTCGTGTGAATAAAAAATACAAACACGTTTGCTTCTAGATTCCAGGAATGTGAACAATAAAAACACTTCCGGATTTGAATTAAACCAACATATAGAACGGAAAGTTGTTTTTTTTTTTTCATTCAAATCATTTAAATTTGAGTAAATTTTTGGTTAGAAGTGGCTAATTAAAATCTCAATGCCCTTAATGATGAAAAATACAAAATATTTCTGCAGCTTTTTAAACTGGGCGCTATTTAGACATAGTTGGGTCGTGTGAATAAAAAATACAAACACGTTTGCTTCTAGATTCCAGGAATGTGAACAATAAAAACACTTCCGGATTTGAATTAAACCAACATATAGAACGGAAAGTTGTTTTTTTTTTCATTCAACCCATTTAACCTTGAGTAAATTTTTGGTTAGAAGTGCCTTATTAAAATCTCAATGCCCTTAATGATGAAAAATACAAAATATTTATACAGCTTTTTAAACTGGGCGCTATTTAGACATAGTTGGGTCGTGTGAATAAAAAATACAAACACGTTTGTTTATAGATTCCAGAAATGTGAACAATAAAAACACTTCCGGATTTGAATTAAACCAACAAATAGAACGGAAAGTTGTTTTTTTTTTTTCATTCAACCCACTTAAATTTGAGTAAATTTTTGGTTAGAAGTGCCTTATTAAAATCTCAATGCCCTTAATGATGAAAAATACAAAATATTTATACAGCTTTTTAAACTGGGCGCTATTTAGACATAGCTGGGTCGTGTGAATAAAAAATACAAACACGTTTGTTTCTAGATTCCAGGAATGTGAACAATAAAAACACTTCCGGATTTGAATTAAACCAACTATAGAACGGAAAGTTGTTTTTTTTTTTTCATTCAACCCATTTAACCTTGAGTAAATTTTTGGTTAGAAGTGCCTTATTAAAATCTCAATGCCCTTAATGATGAAAAATACAAAATATTTATACAGCTTTTTAAACTGGGCGCTATTTAGACATAGCTGGGTCGTGTGAATAAAAAATACAAACACGTTTGTTTCTAGATTCCAGGAATGTGAACAATAAAAACACTTCCGGATTTGAATTAAACCAACATATAGAACGGAAAGTTGTTTTTTTTTTCATTCAACCCATTTAACCTTGAGTAAATTTTTGGTTAGAAGTGCCTTATTAAAATCTCAATGCCCTTAATGATGAAAAATACAAAATATTTATACAGCTTTTTAAACTGGGCGCTATTTAGACATAGTTGGGTCGTGTGAATAAAAAATACAAACACGTTTGTTTATAGATTCCAGAAATGTGAACAATAAAAACACTTCCGGATTTGAATTAAACCAACATATAGAACGGAAAGTTGTTTTTTTTTTTCATTCAACCCACTTAAATTTGAGTAAATTTTTGGTTAGAAGTGCCTTATTAAAATCTCAATGCCCTTAATGATGAAAAATACAAAATATTTATACAGCTTTTTAAACTGGGCGCTATTTAGACATAGCTGGGTCGTGTGAATAAAAAATACAAACACGTTTGTTTCTAGATTCCAGGAATGTGAACAATAAAAACACTTCCGGATTTGAATTAAACCAACATATAGAACGGAAAGTTGTTTTTTTTTTTTCATTCAACCCATTTAAATTTGAGTAAATTTTTGGTTAGAAGTGCCTAATTAAAATCTCAGTGCCCTTAATGATGAAAAATACAAAATATTTATGCAGCTTTTTAAACTGGGCGCTATTTAGACATAGTTGGGTCGTGTGAATAAAAAATACAAACGCGTTTGCTTCTAGATTCCAGGAATGTGAACAATAAAAACACTTCCGGATTTGAATTAAACCAACATATAGAACGGAAAGTTGTTTTTTTTTTTTCATTCAACCCATTTAAATTTGAGTAAATTTTTGGTTAGAAGTGCCTAATTAAAATCTCAATGCCCTTAATGATGAAAAATACAAAATATTTATCCAGCTTTTTAAACTGGGCGCTATTTAGACATAGTTGGGTCATGTGAATAAAAAATACAAACACGTTTGCTTCTAGATTCCAGGAATTTGAACAATAAAAACAATTCCGGATTTGAATTAAACCAATATATAGAACGGAAAGTTGTTTTTTTTTCATTCAGCCCATTTCATTTTCAGTAAATTTTTGGTTAGAAGTGTCTAATTAAAATCTCGATGTCCTTAATGATGAAAAATACAAAATATTTATGCAGCTTTTTAAACTGGGCGCTATTTATACCTAGTTGGGTCGTGTGAATAAAAAATAAGCAAAAACATTTCCTTCTAGATTCCGGGAATGTGAACAATAAAAACACTTCCTCATTTGAATTAAACCAATATATAGAACGGAAAGTTGTTATTTTTTTTTTTCAATCAACCCACTTAACCTTGAGTAAATTTTTGGTTAGAAGTGCCTAATTAAAATCTCAATGCCCTTAATGATGAAAAATACAAAATATTTATACAGCTTTTTGAACTGGGCGCTATTTCGACATAGTTGGCTCGTGTGAATAAAAAATAAGCAAAAACATTTCCTTCTAGATTCCGGGAATGTGAACAATAAAAACACTTCCTCGCTTGAATTAAACCAATATATAGAACGGAAAGTTGTAATTTTTTTTTTCAATCAACCCACTTAACCTTGAGTAAATTTTTGGTTAGGAGTGCCTAATTAAAATCTCAATGCCCTTAATGATGAAAAATACAAAATATTTATACAGCTTTTTGAACTGGGCCCTATTTAGACATAGTTGGCTCGTGTGAATAAAAAATAAGCAAAAACATTTCCTTCTAGATTCCGGGAATGTGAACAATAAAAACACTTCCTCATTTGAATTAAACCAATTTATAGAACGGAAAGTTGTTATTTTTTTTTTCATTCAACCCATTTAACCTTGAGTAAATTTTTGGTTAGAAGTGCCTAATTAAAATCTCAATGCCCTTAATGATGAAAAATACAAAATATTTATACAGCTTTTTGAACTGGGCGCTATTTAGACATAGTTGGCTCGTGTGAATAAAAAATATCCAAAAACATTCCCTTCTAGATTCCGGGAATGTGAACAATAAAAACACTTCCTCATTTGAATTAAACCAATTTATAGAACGGAAAGTTGTTATTTTTTTTTTCATTCAACCCATTTAACCTTGAGTAAATTTTTGGTTAGAAGTGCCTAATTAAAATCTCAATGCCCTTAATGATGAAAAATACAAAATATTTATACAGCTTTTTGAACTGGGCGCTATTTAGACATAGTTGGCTCGTGTGAATAAAAAATAAGCAAAAACATTTCCTTCTAGATTCCGGGAATGTGAACAATAAAAACACTTCCTCATTTGAATTAAACCAATTTATAGAACGGAAAGTTGTTATTTTTTTTTTCATTCAACCCATTTAACCTTGAGTAAATTTTTGGTTAGAAGTGCCTAATTAAAATCTCAATGCCCTTAATGATGAAAAATACAAAATATTTATACAGCTTTTTGAACTGGGCGCTATTTAGACATAGTTGGCTCGTGTGAATAAAAAATATCCAAAAACATTCCCTTCTAGATTCCGGGAATGTGAACAATAAAAACACTTCCTCATTTGAATTAAACCAATTTATAGAACGGAAAGTTGTTATTTTTTTTTTCATTCAACCCATTTAACCTTGAGTAAATTTTTGGTTAGAAGTGCCTAATTAAAATCTCAATGCCCTTAATGATGAAAAATACAAAATATTTATACAGCTTTTTGAACTGGGCGCTATTTAGACATAGTTGGCTCGTGTGAATAAAAAATAAGCAAAAACATTTCCTTCTAGATTCCGGGAATGTGAACAATAAAAACACTTCCTCATTTGAATTAAACCAATTTATAGAACGGAAAGTTGTTATTTTTTTTTTCATTCAACCCATTTAACCTTGAGTAAATTTTTGGTTAGGAGTGCCTAATTAAAATCTCAATGCCCTTAATGATGAAAAATACAAAATATTTATACAGCTTTTTGAACTGGGCGCTATTTAGACATAGTTGGCTCGTGTGAATAAAAAATATCCAAAAACATTCCCTTCTAGATTCCGGGAATGTGAACAATAAAAACACTTCCTCATTTGAATTAAACCAATTTATAGAACGGAAAGTTGTTATTTTTTTTTTTCATTCAACCCATTTAACCTTGAGTAAATTTTTGGTTAGAAGTGCCTAATTAAAATCTCAATGCCCTTAATGATGAAAAATACAAAATATTTATACAGCTTTTTGAACTGGGCGCTATTTAGACATAGTTGGCTCGTGTGAATAAAAAATAAGCAAAAACATTTCCTTCTAGATTCCGGGAATGTGAACAATAAAAACACTTCCTCATTTGAATTAAACCAATATATAGAACGGAAAGTTGTAATTTTTTTTTTCAATCAACCCACTTAACCTTGAGTAAATTTTTGGTTAGGAGTGCCTAATTAAAATCTCAATGCCCTTAATGATGAAAAATACAAAATATTTATACAGCTTTTTGAACTGGGCGCTATTTCGACATAGTTGGCTCGTGTGAATAAAAAATAAGCAAAAACATTTCCTTCTAGATTCCGGGAAAATGAACAATAAAAACACTTCCTCATTTGAATTAAACCAATATATAGAACGGAAAGTTGTAATTTTTTTTTTCAATCAACCCACTTAACCTTGAGTAAATTTTTGGTTAGGAGTGCCTAATTAAAATCTCAATGCCCTTAATGATGAAAAATACAAAATATTTATACAGCTTTTTGAACTGGGCGCTATTTCGACATAGTTGGCTCGTGTGAATAAAAAATAAGCAAAAACATTTCCTTCTAGATTCCGGGAATGTGAACAATAAAAACACTTCCTCATTTGAATTAAACCAATATATAGAACGGAAAGTTGTAATTTTTTTTTTCAATCAACCCACTTAACCTTGAGTAAATTTTTGGTTAGGAGTGCCTAATTAAAATCTCAATGCCCTTAATGATGAAAAATACAAAATATTTATACAGCTTTTTGAACTGGGCGCTATTTAGACATAGTTGGCTCGTGTGAATAAAAAATATCCAAAAACATTTCCTTCTAGATTCCGGGAATGTGAACAATAAAAACACTTCCTCATTTGAATTAAACCAATTTATAGAACGGAAAGTTGTTATTTTTTTTTCATTCAACCCATTTAACCTTGAGTAAATTTTTGGTTAGAAGTGCCTAATTAAAATCTCAATGCCCTTAATGATGAAAAATACAAAATATTTATACAGCTTTTTGAACTGGGCGCTATTTAGACATAGTTGGCTCGTGTGAATAAAAAATAAGCAAAAACATTTCCTTCTAGATTCCGGGAATGTGAACAATAAAAACACTTCCTCATTTGAATTAAACCAATTTATAGAACGGAAAGTTGTTATTTTTTTTTCATTCAACCCATTTAACCTTGAGTAAATTTTTGGTTAGAAGTGCCTAATTAAAATCTCAATGCCCTTAATGATGAAAAATACAAAATATTTATGCAGCTTTTTAAACTGGGCGCTATTTAGACATAGTTGGGTCGTGTGAATAAAAAATACAAACACGTTTGCTTCTAGATTCCAGGAATGTGAACAATAAAAACAATTCCGGATTTGAATTAAACCAACATATAGAACGGAAAGTTGTTTTTTTTCATTCAACCCATTTAAATTTGAGTAAATTTTTGGTTAGAAGTGCCTAATTAAAATCTCAATGCCCTTAATGATGAAAAATACAAAATATTTATACAGCTTTTTGAACTGGGCGCTATTTAGACATAGTAGGCTCGTGTGAATAAGAAATAAGCAAAAACTTATGCTTCTAGATTCCAGGAAATTGAACAGTAAAAACACTTCCGTATTTGAATTAAAGCATTTCATAGAACGGAAAGTTTTTTTTTTACCACTCAACCAATTCAGCCTTTTGTAAATTTTTAGTTAGAAGTGCCTCATTAAAATCTTAATGCCCTTAATGATTAAAAATACAAAATATTTATACAACTTTTTAAAATGGACGCTATTTAGACATAGTTGGCTCGTATGAATAAAAAATAAGCAAAAACGTATGCTTCTAGATTCCAGGAAATTGAACAATAAAAACACTTCCTCATTTGAATTAAACTAATATATAGAACGGAAAGTTGTTTTTTTTTTCATTCAACCCATTTAACCTTGAGTAAATTTTTAGTTAGAAGTGCCTAATAAAAATCTCAAAGCCCTTAATGATGAAAAATACAAAATATTTATACAACTTTTTAAAATGGGCGCTATTTAGACATAGTAGGCTGGTGTGAATAAAAAATAAGCAAACACGTTTGCTTCTAGAAACCAGGAATGTGAAAAATGAAAACGCTTCCGTATTTGAATTAAAGCATTTCACAGAACAGAAAGTTTTTATTTTTTTATCACTCATCCCATTTAACCTTGAGTAAATTTTTAGTGAGAAGTGCCTCATTAAAATCTCAATGCCCTTAATGATGAAAAATACAAAATATTTATGCAGCTTTTTAAACTGGGCGCTTTTTATACATAGTTGTGTCTTGTGAATAAAAAATAAACAAACACGTTTGCTTCTAGATTCCAGGAATGTGAACAATAAAAACACTTCCGTATTTGAATTAAACAAATATATAGAACGGAAAGTTGTTAATGGTTTTTTTTTCATTCAACATATTTGACCTTGTGAAAATTTTTGGTTAGAAGTGCCTAATTAAAATCTCAATACCCTTAATGATGAAAAATAGAAAATATTTATACAGCTTTTTGAACTGGGCGCTATTTAGGCATAGTAGGCTCGTGTGAATAAAAAATAAGCAAAAACATTTCCTTCTAGATTCCGGGAATGTGAACAATAAAAACACTTCCTCATTTGAATTAAACCAAAATATAGAACGGAGAGTTGTTAATGGTTTTTTTTTTTTCATTCAACCCATTTAGCCTTGAGTAAATTTTTAGTTAGAAGTGCCTAATTAAAATCTCAATGCCCTTAATGATGAAAAATACAAAATATTTATGCAGCTTTTTAAACTGGGCGCTTTTTATACATAGTTGTGTCTTGTGAATAAAAAATAAACAAACACGTTTGCTTCTAGATTCCAGGAATGTGAACAATAAAAACACTTCCGTATTTGAATTAAACAAATATATAGAACGGAAAGTTGTTAATGGTTTTTTTTTCATTCAACCTATTTGACCTTGTGAAAATTTTTGGTTAGAAGTGCCTAATTAAAATCTCAATACCCTTAATAATGAAAAATAGAAAATATTTATACAGCTTTTTGAACTGGGCGCTATTTAGGCATAGTTGGCTCGTGTGAATAAAAAATAAGCAAAAACATTTCCTTCTAGATTCCGGAAATGTGAACAATAAAAACACTTCCTCATTTGAATTAAACCAATATATAGAACGGAAAGTTGTTATTTTTTTTTTTTTCATTCACCCCATTTAATCTTGAGTAAATTGTTGGTTAGAAGTGCCTAATTAAAATCTCAATGCCCTTAATGATGAAAAATACAAAATATTTATACAGCTTTTTGAACTGGGCGCTATTTAGGCATAGTTGGCTCGTGTGAATAAAAAATAAGCAAAACCATTTCCTTCTAGATTCCGGAAATGTGAACAATAAAAACACTTCCTCATTTCAATTAAACCAATATATAGAAGGGAAAGTTGTTTTTCTTTTCATTCAACCCATTTAACCTTGAGTAAATTTTTGGTTAGAAGTGCCTCATTAAAATCTCAATGCCCCTAATGATGAAAAATACAAAATATTTATACAGCTTTTTGAGCTGGGCGCTATTTAGACATAGTTGGCTCGTGTGAATAAGAAATAAGCAAAAACGTATGCTTCTAGATTCCAGGAAATTGAACAGTAAAAACACTTCCGTATTTGAATTAAACCAAAATATAGAACGGAAAGTTGTTATTTTTTTTTTTTTTCATTCACCCCATTTAACCTTGAGTAAATTCTTGGTTAGAAGTGCCTAATTAAAATCTCAATGCCCTTAATGATGAAAAATACAAAATATTTATACAGCTTTTTGAACTGGGCGCTATTTAGGCATAGTTGGCTCGTGTGAATAAAAAATAAGCAAAAACATTTCTTTCTAGATTCCGGGAATGTGAACAATAAAAGCACTTCCTCATTTGAATTAAACCAATATATAGAACGGAAAGTTGTTATTTTTTTTTTTTTCATTCACCCCATTTAACCTTGAGTAAATTGTTGGTTAGAAGTGCCTAATTAAAATCTCAATGCCCTTAATGATGAAAAATACAAAATATTTATACAGCTTTTTGAACTGGGCGCTATTTAGGCATAGTTGGCTCGTGTGAATAAAAAATAAGCAAAAACATTTCTTTCTAGATTCCGGGAATGCGAACAATAAAAACACTTCCTCATTTGAATTAAACCAATATATAGAACGGAAAGTTGTTATTTTTTTTTCTTTCATTCATCCCATTTAACCTTGAGTAAATTTTTGGTTAGAAGTGCCTAATTAAAATCTCAATGCCCTTAATGATGAAAAATACAAAATATTTATACAGCTTTTTGAACTGGGCGCTATTTAGGCATAGTTGGCTCGTGTGAATAAAAAATAAGCAAAAACATTTCTTTCTAGATTCCGGGAATGTGAACAATAAAAGCACTTCCTCATTTGAATTAAACCAATATATAGAACGGAAAGTTGTTATTATTTTTTTTTTTTTCATTCACCCCATTTAACCTTGAGTAAATTGTTGGTTAGAAGTGCCTAATTAAAATCTCAATGCCCTTAATGATGAAAAATACAAAATATTTATACAGCTTTTTGAACTGGGCGCTATTTAGGCATAGTTGGCTCGTGTTAATAAAAAATAAGCAAAAACATTTCTTTCTAGATTCCGGGAATGTGAACAATAAAAGCACTTCCTCATTTGAATTAAACCAATATATAGAACGGAAAGTTGTTATTTTTTTTTTCTTTCATTCACCCCATTTAACCTTGAGTAAATTTTTGGTTAGAAGTGCCTAATTAAAATCTCAATGCCCTTAATAATGAAAAATACAAAATATTTATACAGCTTTTTGAACTGGGCGCTATTTAGGCATAGTTGGCTCGTGTGAATAAAAAATAAGCAAAAACATTTCCTTCTAGATTCCGGAAATGTGAACAATAAAAACACTTCCTCATTTGAATTAAACCAATATATAGAACGGAAAGTTGTTATTTTTTTTTTTTTCATTCACCCCATTTAATCTTGAGTAAATTGTTGGTTAGAAGTGCCTAATTAAAATCTCAATGCCCTTAATGATGAAAAATACAAAATATTTATACAGCTTTTTGAACTGGGCGCTATTTAGGCATAGTTGGCTCGTGTGAATAAAAAATAAGCAAAACCATTTCCTTCTAGATTCCGGAAATGTGAACAATAAAAACACTTCCTCATTTCAATTAAACCAATATATAGAAGGGAAAGTTGTTTTTCTTTTCATTCAACCCATTTAACCTTGAGTACATTTTTGGTTAGAAGTGCCTCATTAAAATCTCAATGCCCCTAATGATGAAAAATACAAAATATTTATACAGCTTTTTGAACTGGGCGCTATTTAGACATAGTTGGCTCGTGTGAATAAGAAATAAGCAAAAACGTATGCTTCTAGATTCCAGGAAATTGAACAGTAAAAACACTTCCGTATTTGAATTAAACCAAAATATAGAACGGAAAGTTGTTATTTTTTTTTTTTTTTCATTCACCCCATTTAACCTTGAGTAAATTCTTGGTTAGAAGTGCCTAATTAAAATCTCAATGCCCTTAATGATGAAAAATACAAAATATTTATACAGCTTTTTGAACTGGGCGCTATTTAGGCATAGTTGGCTCGTGTGAATAAAAAATAAGCAAAAACATTTCTTTCTAGATTCCGGGAATGTGAACAATAAAAGCACTTCCTCATTTGAATTAAACCAATATATAGAACGGAAAGTTGTTATTTTTTTTTTTTTTTCATTCACCCCATTTAACCTTGAGTAAATTGTTGGTTAGAAGTGCCTAATTAAAATCTCAATGCCCTTAATGATGAAAAATACAAAATATTTATACAGCTTTTTGAACTGGGCGCTATTTAGGCATAGTTGGCTCGTGTGAATAAAAAATAAGCAAAAACATTTCTTTCTAGATTCCGGGAATGTGAACAATAAAAACACTTCCTCATTTGAATTAAACCAATATATAGAACGGAAAGTTGTTATTTTTTTTTCTTTCATTCACCCCATTTAACCTTGAGTAAATTTTTGGTTAGAAGTGCCTAATTAAAATCTCAATGCCCTTAATGATGAAAAATACAAAATATTTATACAGCTTTTTGAACTGGGCGCTATTTAGGCATAGTTGGCTCGTGTGAATAAAAAATAAGCAAAAACATTTCTTTCTAGATTCCGGGAATGTGAACAATAAAAGCACTTCCTCATTTGAATTAAACCAATATATAGAACGGAAAGTTGTTATTTTTTTTTTTTTTTCATTCACCCCATTTAACCTTGAGTAAATTGTTGGTTAGAAGTGCCTAATTAAAATCTCAATGCCCTTAATGATGAAAAATACAAAATATTTATACAGCTTTTTGAACTGGGCGCTATTTAGGCATAGTTGGCTCGTGTGAATAAAAAATAAGCAAAAACATTTCTTTCTAGATTCCGGGAATGTGAACAATAAAAGCACTTCCTCATTTGAATTAAACCAATATATAGAACGGAAAGTTGTTATTTTTTTTTCTTTCATTCACCCCATTTAACCTTGAGTAAATTTTTGGTTAGAAGTGCCTAATTAAAATCTCAATGCCCTTAATGATGAAAAATACAAAATATTTATACAGCTTTTTGAACTGGGCGCTATTTAGGCATAGTTGGCTCGTGTGAATAAAAAATAAGCAAAAACATTTCTTTCTAGATTCCGGGAATGTGAACAATAAAAACACTTCCTCATTTGAATTAAACCAATATATAGAACGGAAAGTTGTTATTTTTTTTTTCTTTCATTCACCCCATTTAACCTTGAGTAAATTTTTGGTTAGAAGTGCCTAATTAAAATCTCAGTGGCATCAATGATGAAAAATACAAAATATTTATACAGCTTTTTGAACTGGGCGCTATTTAGGCATAGTTGGCTCGTGTGAATAAAAAATAAGCAAAAACATTTCTTTCTAGATTCCGGGAATGTGAACAATAAAAGCACTTCCTCATTTGAATTAAACCAATATATAGAACGGAAAGTTGTTATTTTTTTTTTTTTTCATTCACCCCATTTAACCTTGAGTAAATTGTTGGTTAGAAGTGTCTAATTAAAATCTCAATGCCCTTAATGATGAAAAATACAAAATATTTATACAGCTTTTTGAACTGGGCGCTATTTAGGCATAGTTGGCTCGTGTGAATAAAAAATAAGCAAAAACATTTCTTTCTAGATTCCGGGAATGTGAACAATAAAAACACTTCCTCATTTGAATTAAACCAATATATAGAACGGAAAGTTGTTATTTTTTTTTTTTCATTCAACCCATTTAACCTTTAGTAAATTTTTGGTTAAAAGTGCCTAATTAAAATCTCAGTGGCATCAATGATGAAAAATACAAAATATTTATACAGCTTTTTGAACTGGGCGCTATTTAGGCATAGTTGGCTCGTGTGAATAAAAAATAAGCAAAAACATTTCTTTCTAGATTCCGGGAATGTGAACAATAAAAACACTTCCTCATTTGAATTAAACCAATATATAGAACGGAAGTTGTTATTTTTTTTCCTGCATTCACCCCATTTAACCTTGAGTAAATTTTTGGTTAGAAGTGCCTAATTAAAATCTCAATGCCCTTAATGATGAAAAATACAAAATATTTATACAGCTTTTTGAACTGGGCGCTATTTAGGCATAGTTGGCTCGTGTGAATAAAAAATAAGCAAAAACATTTCTTTCTAGATTCCGGGAATGTGAACAATAAAAGCACTTCCTCATTTGAATTAAACCAATATAAAGAACGGAAAGTTGTTATTTTTTTTGTTTTTTTCATTCACCCCATTTAACCTTGAGTAAATTGTTGGTTAGAAGTGCCTACTTAAAATCTCAATGCCCTTAATGATGAAAAATACAAAATATTTATACAGCTTTTTGAACTGGGCGCTATTTAGGCATAGTTGGCTCGTGTGAATAAAAAATAAGCAAAAACATTTCTTTCTAGATTCCGGGAATGTGAACAATAAAAACACTTCCTCATTTGAATTAAACCAATATATAGAACGGAAAGTTGTTATTTTTTTTTCATTCAACCCATTTAACCTTGAGTAAATTTTTGGTTAGAAGTGCCTAATTAAAATCTCAGTGGCATCAATGATGAAAAATACAAAATATTTATACAGCTTTTTGAACTGGGCGCTATTTAGACGTAGTTGGCTCGTGTGAATAAAAAAATAAGCAAAAACATTTCCTTCTAGATTCCGGGAATGTGAACAATAAAAACACTTCCTCATTTGAATTAAACCAATATATAGAACGGAAGTTGTTATTTTTTTTTTCTTTCATTCACCCCATTTAACCTTGAGTAAATTTTTGGTTAGAAGTGCCTAATTAAAATCTCAATGCCCTTAATGATGAAAAATACAAAATATTTATACAGCTTTTTGAACTGGGCGCTATTTAGGCATAGTTGGCTCGTGTGAATAAAAAATAAGCAAAAACATTTCTTTCTAGATTCCGGGAATGTGAACAATAAAAGCACTTCCTCATTTGAATTAAACCAATATATAGAACGGAAAGTTGTTATTTTTTTTTTTTTTTTTCATTCACCCCATTTAACCTTGAGTAAATTGTTGGTTAGAAGTGCCTAATTAAAATCTCAATGCCCTTAATGATGAAAAATACAAAATATTTATACAGCTTTTTGAACTGGGCGCTATTTAGGCATAGTTGGCTCGTGTGAATAAAAAATAAGCAAAAACATTTCTTTCTAGATTCCGGGAATGTGAACAATAAAAACACTTCCTCATTTGAATTAAACCAATATATAGAACGGAAGTTGTTACTTTTTTTCTTGCATTCACCCCATTTAACCTTGAGTAAATTTTTGGTTAGAAGTGCCTAATTAAAATCTCAATGCCCTTAATGATGAAAAATACAAAATATTTTTACAGCTTTTTGAACTGGGCGCTATTTAGGTATAGTTGGCTCGTGTGAATAAAAAATAAGCAAAAACATTTCTTTCTAGATTCCGGGAATGTGAACAATAAAAGCAGTTCCTCATTTGAATTAAACCAATATATAGAACGGAAAGTTGTTATTTTTTTTTTTTTTTTCATTCACCCCATTTAACCTTGAGTAAATTGTTGGTTAGAAGTGCCTAATTAAAATCTCAATGCCCTTAATGATGAAAAATACAAAATATTTATACAGCTTTTTGAACTGGGCGCTACTTAGGCATAGTTGGCTCGTCTGAATAAAAAATAAGCAAAAACATTTCTTTCTAGATTCCGGGTATGTGAATAATAAAAGCACTTCCTCATTTGAATTAAACCAATATATAGAACGGAAAGTTGTTATTTTTTTTTTTTTTCATTCACCCCATTTAACCTTGAGTAAATTGTTGGTTAGAAGTGCCTAATTAAAATCTCAATGCCCTTAATGATGAAAAATACAAAATATTTATACAGCTTTTTGAACTGGGCGCTATTTAGGCATAGTTGGCTCGTGTGAATAAAAAATAAGCAAAAACATTTCTTTCTAGATTCCGGGAATGTGAACAATAAAAACACTTCCTCATTTGAATTAAACCAATATATAGAACGGAAGTTGTTATTTTTTTTTTCTTGCATTCACCCCATTTAACCTTGAGTAAATTTTTGGTTAGAAGTGCCTAATTAAAATCTCAATGCCCTTAATGATGAAAAATACAAAATATTTATACAGCTTTTTGAACTGGGCGCTATTTAGGCATAGTTGGCTCGTGTGAATAAAAAATAAGCAAAAACATTTCTTTCTAGATTCCGGGAATGTGAACAATAAAAGCACTTCCTCATTTGAATTAAACCAATATATAGAACGGAAAGTTGTTATTTTTTTTTTTCATTCACCCCATTTAACCTTGAGTAAATTGTTGGTTAGAAGTGCCTAATTAAAATCTCAATGCCCTTAATGATGAAAAATACAAAATATTTATACAGCTTTTTGAACTGGGCGCTATTTAGGCATAGTTGGCTCGTGTGAATAAAAAATAAGCAAAAACATTTCCTTCTAGATTCCGGGAATGTGAAGAATAAAAACACTTCCTCATTTCAATTAAACCAATATATAGAACGGAAAGTTGTTTTTCTTTTCATTCAACCCATTTAACCTTGAGTAAATTTTTGGTTAGAAGTGCCTCATTAAAAACTCAATGCTCTTAATGATGAAAAATACAAAATATTTATACAGCTTTTTGAGCTGGGCGCTATTTAGACATAGTTGGCTCGTGTGAATAAAAAATAAGCAAAAACATTTCCTTCTAGATTCCGGGAATGTGAAGAATAAAAACACTTCCTCATTTCAATTAAACCAATATATAGAACGGAAAGTTGTTATTTTTTTTTTTTTTTTTCATTCACCCCATTTAACCTTGAGTAAATTGTTGGTTAGAAGTGCCTAATTAAAATCTCAATGCCCTTAATGATGAAAAATACAAAATATTTATACAGCTTTTTGAACTGGGCGCTATTTAGACATAGTTGGCTCGTGTGAATAAAAAATAAGCAAAACATTTCCTTCTAGATTCCGGGAATGCGAACAATAAAAACCCTTCCTCATTTGAATTAAACCAATATATAGAACGGAAAGTTATTTTTCTTTTCATTCAACCCATTTAACCTTGAGTAAATTTTTGGTTAGAAGTGCCTCATTAAAAACTCAATGCCCTTAATGATGAAAAATACAAAATATTTATACAGCTTTTTGAACTGGGCGCTATTTAGACATAGTTGGCTCGTGTGAATAAAAAATAAGCAAAAACATTTCCTTCTAGATTCCGGGAATGTGAAGAATAAAAACACTTCCTCATTTCAATTAAACCAATATATAGAACGGAAAGTTGTTATTTTTTTTTTTTTTTCATTCACCCCATTTAACCTTGAGTAAATTGTTGGTTAGAAGTGCCTAATTAAAATCTCAATGCCCTTAATGATGAAAAATACAAAATATTTATACAGCTTTTTGAACTGGGCGCTATTTAGGCATAGTTGGCTCGTGTGAATAAAAAATAAGCAAAAACATTTCTTTCTAGATTCCGGGAATGTGAACAATAAAAACACTTCCTCATTTGAATTAAACCAATATATAGAACGGAAGTTGTTATTTTTTTTCTTGCATTCACCCCATTTAACCTTGAGTAAATTTTTGGTTAGAAGTGCCTAATTAAAATCTCAATGCCCTTAATGATGAAAAATACAAAATATTTATACAGCTTTTTGAACTGGGCGCTATTTAGGCATAGTTGGCTCGTGTGAATAAAAAATAAGCAAAAACATTTCTTTCTAGATTCCGGGAATGTGAACAATAAAAGCACTTCCTCATTTGAATTAAACCAATATATAGAACGGAAAGTTGTTATTTTTTTTTTTTTTTTTCATTCACCCCATTTAACCTTGAGTAAATTGTTGGTTAGAAGTGCCTAATTAAAATCTCAATGCCCTTAATGATGAAAAATACAAAATATTTATACAGCTTTTTGAACTGGGCGCTATTTAGGCATAGTTGGCTCGTGTGAATAAAAAATAAGCAAAAACATTTCTTTCTAGATTCCGGGAATGTGAATAATAAAAGCACTTCCTCATTTGAATTAAACCAATATATAGAACGGAAAGTTGTTATTTTTTTTTTTTTTTCATTCACCCCATTTAACCTTGAGTAAGTTGTTGGTTAGAAGTGCCTAATTAAAATCTCAATGCCCTTAATGATGAAAAATACAAAATATTTATACAGCTTTTTGAACTGGGCGCTATTTAGGCATAGTTGGCTCGTGTGAATAAAAAATAAGCAAAAACATTTCTTTCTAGATTCCGGGAATGTGAACAATAAAAACACTTCCTCATTTGAATTAAACCAATATATAGAACGGAAGTTGTTATTTTTTTTCTTGCATTCACCCCATTTAACCTTGAGTAAATTTTTGGTTAGAAGTGCCTAATTAAAATCTCAATGCCCTTAATGATAAAAAATACAAAATATTTATACAGCTTTTTGAACTGGGCGCTATTTAGTCATAGTTGGCTCGTGTGAATAAAAAATAAGCAAAACATTTCCTTCTAGATTCCGGGAATGTGAACAATAAAAGCACTTCCTCATTTCAATTAAACCAATATATAGAACGGAAAGTTGTTTTTCTTTTCATTCAACCCATTTAACCTTGAGTAAATTTTTGGTTAGAAGTGCCTCATTAAAAACTCAATGCCCTTAATGATGAAAAATAGAAAATATTTATACAGCTTTTTGAACTGGGCGCTATTTAGACATAGTTGGCTCGTGTGAATAAAAAATAAGCAAAAACATTTCCTTCTAGATTCCGGGAATTCGAACAATAAAAACACTTCCTCATTTGAATTAAACCAATATATAGAACGAAAAGTTGTTTTTCTTTTCATTCAACCCATTTAACCTTGAGTAAATTTTTGGTTAGAAGTGCCTCATTAAAAACTCAATGCCCTTAATGATGAAAAATACAAAATATTTATACAGCTTTTTGAACTGGGCGCTATTTAGGCATAGTTGGCTCGTGTGAATAAAAAATAAGCAAAAACATTTCTTTCTAGATTCCGGGAATGTGAATAATAAAAGCACTTCCTCATTTGAATTAAACCAATATATAGAACGGAAAGTTGTTATTTTTTTTTTTTTTTTTTCATTCACCCCATTTAACCTTGAGTAAATTGTTGGTTAGAAGTGCCTAACTAAAATCTCAATGCCCTTAATGATGAAAAATACAAAATATTTATACAGCTTTTTGAACTGGGCGCTGTTTAGGCATAGTTGGCTCGTGTGAATAAAAAATAAGCAAAAACATTTCCTTCTAGATTCCGGGAATGTGAAGAATAAAAACACTTCCTCATTTCAATTAAACCAATATATAGAACGGAAAGTTGTTTTTCTTTTCATTCAACCCATTTAACCTTGAGTAAATTTTTGGTTAGAAGTGCCTCATTAAAAACTCAATGCCCTTAATGATGAAAAATAGAAAATATTTATACAGCTTTTTGAACTGGGCGCTATTTAGACATAGTTGGCTCGTGTGAATAAAAAATAAGCAAAAACATTTCCTTCTAGATTCCGGGAATTCGAACAATAAAAACACTTCCTCATTTGAATTAAACCAATATATAGAACGGAAAGTTGTTTTTCTTTTCATTCAACCCATTTAACCTTGAGTAAATTTTTGGTTAGAAGTGCCTCATTAAAAACTCAATGCCCTTAATGATGAAAAATAGAAAATATTTATACAGCTTTTTGAACTGGGCGCTATTTAGACATAGTTGGCTCGTGTGAATAAAAAATAAGCAAAAACATTTCTTTCTAGATTCCGGGAATGTGAACAATAAAAACACTTCCTCATTTGAATTAAACCAATATATAGAACGGAAGTTGTTATTTTTTTTCTTGCATTCACCCCATTTAACCTTGAGTAAATTTTTGGTTAGAAGTGCCTAATTAAAATCTCAATGCCCTTAATGATGAAAAATACAAAATATTTATACAGCTTTTTGAACTGGGCGCTATTTAGGCATAGTTGGCTCGTGTAAATAAAAAATAAGCAAAACCATTTCTTTCTAGATTCCGGGAATGTGAATAATAAAAGCACTTCCTCATTTGAATTAAACCAATATATAGAACGGAAAGTTGTTATTTTTTTTTTTTTTTTTCATTCACCCCATTTAACCTTGAGTAAATTGTTGGTTAGAAGTGCCTAATTAAAATCTCAATGCCCTTAATGATGAAAAATACAAAATATTTATACAGCTTTTTGAACTGGGCGCTATTTAGGCATAGTTGGCTCGTGTGAATAAAAAATAAGCAAAAACATTTCCTTCTAGATTCCGGGAATGTGAAGAATAAAAACACTTCCTCATTTCAATTAAACCAATATATAGAACGGAAAGTTGTTTTTCTTTTCATTCAACCCATTTAACCTTGAGTAAATTTTTGGTTAGAAGTGCCTCATTAAAAACTCAATGCCCTTAATGATGAAAAATAGAAAATATTTATACAGCTTTTTGAACTGGGCGCTATTTACACATAGTTGGCTCGTGTGAATAAAAAATAAGCAAAAACATTTCCTTCTAGATTCCGGGAATTCGAACAATAAAAACACTTCCTCATTTGAATTAAACCAATATATAGAACGGAAAGTTGTTTTTCTTTTCATTCAACCCATTTAACCTTGAGTAAATTTTTGGTTAGAAGTGCCTCATTAAAAACTCAATGCCCTTAATGATGAAAAATACAAAATATTTATACAGCTTTTTGAACTGGGCGCTATTTAGGCATAGTTGGCTCGTGTGAATAAAAAATAAGCAAAAACATTTCTTTCTAGATTCCGGGAATGTGAACAATAAAAGCACTTCCTCATTTCAATTAAACCAATATATAGAACGGAAAGTTGTTATTTTTTTTTTTTTTTTCATTCACCCCATTTAACCTTGAGTAAATTGTTGGTTAGAAGTGCCTAATTAAAATCTCAATGCCCTTAATGATGAAAAATACAAAATATTTATACAGCTTTTTGAACTGGGCGCTATTTAGACATAGTTGGCTCGTGTGAATAAAAATAAACAAAACATTTCCTTCTAGATTCCGGGAATGCGAACAATAAAAACACTTCCTCATTTGAATTAAACCAATATATAGAACGGAAAGTTATTTTTCTTTTCATTCAACCCATTTAACCTTGAGTAAATTTTTGGTTAGAAGTGCCTCATTAAAAACTCAATGCCCTTAATGATGAAAAATACAAAATATTTATACAGCTTTTTGAACTGGGCGCTATTTAGACATAGTTGGCTCGTGTGAATAAAAAATAAGCAAAAACATTTCCTTCTAGATTCCGGGAATGCGAACAATAAAAACACTTCCTCATTTGAATTAAACCAATATATAGAACGGAAAGTTGTTTTTCTTTTCATTCAACCCATTTAACCTTGAGTAAATTTTTGGTTAGAAGTGCCTCATTAAAAACTCAATGCCCTTAATGATGAAAAATAGAAAATATTTATACAGCTTTTTGAACTGGGCGCTATTTAGACATAGTTGGCTCGTGTGAATAAAAAATAAGCAAAAACATTTCCTTCTAGATTCCGGGAATGCGAACAATAAAAACACTTCCTCATTTGAATTAAACCAATATATAGAACGGAAAGTTGTTTTTCTTTTCATTCAACCCATTTAACCTTGAGTAAATTTTTGGTTAGAAGTGCCTCATTAAAAACTCAATGCCCTTAATGATGAAAAATAGAAAATATTTATACATCTTTTTGAACTGGGCGCTATTTAGACATAGTTGGCTCGTGTGAATAAAAAATAAGCAAAAACATTTCCTTCTAGATTCCGGGAATTCGAACAATAAAAACACTTCCTCATTTGAATTAAACCAATATATAGAACGGAAAGTTGTTTTTCTTTTCATTCAACCCATTTAACCTTGAGTAAATTTTTGGTTAGAAGTGCCTCATTAAAATCTCAATGCCCTTAATGATGAAAAATACAAAATATTTATATAGCCTTTTTGAACTGGGCGCTATTTAGACATAGTTGGCTCGTTTGAATAAAAAATAAGCAAACACGTTTGCTTCTAGATCCCAGGAAATTGAACAATAAAAACACTTCCTCATTTGAATTAAACCAATATATAGAACGGAAAGTTGTTTTTTTTCATTCAACCCATTTAACCTTGAGTAAATTTTTGGTTAGAAGTGCCTAATTTAAAACTCAATGCCCTTAATGATGAAAAATACAAAATATTTATACAGCTTTTTGAACTGGGCGCTATTTAGACATAGTTGGCTCGTGTGAATAAGAAATAAGCAAAAACGTTTGCTTCTAGATTCCAGGAAATTGAATAGTAAAAACACTTCCGTATTTAAATTAAAGCATTTCATAGAACGGAAAGTTTTTTTTTACCACTCAACCAATTCAGCCTTTTGTAAATTTTTAGTTAGAAATGCCTAATTAAAATCTTAATGCCCTTAATGATTAAAAATACAAAATATTTATACAACTTTTTAAAATGGACGCTATTTAGACATAGTTGGCTCGTGTGAATAAAAAATAAGCAAACACGTTTGCTTCTAGATTCCAGGAAATTGAACAATAAAAACACTTCGTCATTTGAATTAAACCAATATATAGAACGGAAAGTTGTTTTTTTTCATTCAACCCATTTAACCTTGAGTAAATTTTTAGTTAGAAGTGCCTCATTAAAATCTCAATGCCCTTAATGATGAAAAATACAAAATATTTATATAGCCTTTTTGAACTGGGCGCTATTTGGACATAGTTGGCTCGTGTGAATAAAAAATAAGCAAACACGTTTGCTTCTAGATCCCAGGAAATTGAACAATAAAAACACTTCCTCATTTGAATTAAAGCAATATATAGAACGGAAAGTTGTTTTTTTTTTCATGCAACCTATTTCACCTTGAGTAAATTTTTAGTTAGAAGTGCCTAATTAAAATCTTAATGCCCTTAATGATTAAAAATACAAAATATTTATACAACTTTTTAAAATGGACGCTATTTAGACATAGTTGGCTCGTGTGAATAAAAAATAAACAAACACGTTTGCTTCTAGATTCCAGGAATGTGAACAATAAAAACACTTCCGTATTTGAATTAAACCAATATATAGAACGGAAAGTTGTTAATGGTTTTTTTTTCATTCAACCTATTTGACCTTGTGAAAATTTTTGGTTAGAAGTGCCTAATTAAAATCTCAATGCCCTTAATGATGAAAAATACAAAATATTTATACAGCCTTTTTGAACTGGGCGCTATTTAGACATAGTTGGCTCGTGTGAATAAAAAATAAGCAAAAACATTTCCTTCTATATTCCGGGAATGTGAACAATAAAAACACTTCCTCATTTGAATTAAACCAAAATATAGAACGGAAAGTTGTTATTTTTTTTTTTTTCATTCAACCCATTTAACCTTGAGTAAATTTTTGGTTAGAAGGGCCTAATTAAAAACTCAATTCCCTTAATGATGAAAAATACAAAATATTTATACAGCTTTTTGAACTGGGCGCTATTTAGACGTAGTTGGCTCGTGTGAATAAGAAATAAGCAAAAACGTTTGCTTCTAGATTCCAGGAAATTGATCAGTAAAAACACTTCCGTATTTGAATTAAAGCATTTCATATAACGGAAAGTTTTTTTTTACCACTCAACCAATTCATCCTTTTGTAAATTTTTAGTTAGAAGTGCCTAATTAAAATCTTAATGCCCTTAATGATTAAAAATACAAAATATTTATACAACTTTTTAAAATGGACGCTATTTAGACATAGTTGGCTCGTGTGAATAAAAAATAAGCAAACACGTTTGCTCCTAGAAACCAGGAATGTGAACAATAAAAACACTTCCGTATTTGAATTAAAGCAGTATATAGAACGGAAAGTTGTTTTTTTTTTCATGCAACCCATTTAACCTTGAGTAAATTTTTAGTTAGAAGTGCCTAATTAAAATCTTAATGCCCTTAATGATTAAAAATACAAAATATTTATACAACTTTTTAAAATGGACGCTATTTAGACATAGTTGGCTCGTGTGAATAAAAAATAAACAAACACGTTTGCTTCCTAGATTCCAGGAATGTGAACAATAAAAACACTTCCGTATTTGAATTAAACCAATATATAGAACGGAAAGTTGTTAATGGTTTTTTTTTTCATTCAACCTATTTGACCTTGTGAAAATTTTTGGTTAGAAGTGCCTAATTAAAATCTCAATGCCCTTAATGATGAAAAATACAAAATATTTATACAGCCTTTTTGAACTGGGCCCTATTTAGACATAGTTGGCTCGTGTGAATAAAAAATAAGCAAAAACATTTCCTTCTAGATTCCGGGAATGTGAACAATAAAAACACTTCCTCATTTGAATTAAACCAAAATATAGAACGGAAAGTTGTTTTTTTTTTTTTTTTTCATTCAACCCATTTAACCTTGAGTAAATTTTTGGTTAGAAGTGCCTAATTAAAAACTCAATGCCCTTAATGATGAAAAATACAAAATATTTATACAGCTTTTTGAACTGGGCGCTATTTAGACATAGTTGGCTCGTGTGAATAAGAAATAAGCAAAAACGTTTGCTTCTAGATTCCGGGAATGTAAACAATAAAAACACTTCCTCATTTGAATTAAACCAATATAAAGAACGGAAAGTTGTTTTTTTTTTTTTGATACATGTATGATATACAAAATATTTATACAGCTTTTTGAACTGGGCGCTATTTAGGCATAGTTGGCTCGTGTGAATAAAAAATAAGCAAAAACATTTCTTTCTAGATTCCGGGAATATGAACAATAAAAGCACTTCCTCATTTGAATTAAACCAAAATATAGAACGGAAAGTTGTTACTTTTTATTTTTTTTTTTTCATTCAACCCATTTAACCTTGAGTAAATTTTTGGCTAGAAGTGCCTAATTAAAATCTCAATGCCCTTAATGATGAAAAATAGAAAATATTTATACAGCTTTTTGAACTGGGCGCTATTTAGGCATAGTTGGCTCGTGTGAATAAAAAATAAGCAAAAACATTTCCTTCTAGATTCCGGGAATGTAAACAATAAAAACACTTCCTCATTTGAATTAAACCAATATAAAGAACGGAAAGTTGTTTTTTTTTTTTTCATTCAACCCATTTAACCTTGAGTAAATTTTTGGTTAGAAGTGCCTAATTAAAATCTCAATGCCCTTAATGATGAAAAATACAAAATATTTATACAGCTTTTTGAACCGGGCGCTATTTAGGCATAGTTGGCTCGTGTGAATAAAAAATAAGCAAAAACATTTCCTTCTAGATTCCGGGAATGTGAACAATAAAAACACTTCCTAATTTGAATTCAACCAATATATAGAACGGAAAGTTGTTATTTTTTATTTTTTTTTTTTCATTCAACCCATTTAACCTTGAGCAAATTTTTGGTTAGAAGTGCCTAATTAAAATCTCAATGCCGTTAATAATGAAAAATACAAAATATTTATACAGCTTTTTGAACCGGGCGCTATTTAGGCATAGTTGGCTCGTGTGAATAAAAAATAAGCAAAAACATTTCCTTCTAGATTACGGGAATGTGAACAATAAAAACACTTCCTCATTTCAATTAAACCAATATGTAGAACGGAAAGTTGTTTTTCTTTTCATTCAACCCATTTAACCTTGAGTAAATTTTTGGTTAGAAGTGCCTCATTAAAATCTCAATGCCCTTAATGATGAAAAATACAAAATATTTATATAGCGTTTTTGAACTGGGCGCTATTTAGACATAGTTGGCTCGTTTGAATAAAAAATAAGCAAAAACATTTCCTTCTAGATTCCGGGAATGTGAACAATAAAAACACTTCCTCATTTGAATTAAACCAATATATAGAACGGAAAGTTGTTATTTTTTTTTTTTTTTATTCAACCCATTTAACCTTGAGTAAATTTTTAGTTAGAAGTGCCTAATTAAAATCTCAATGCCCTTAATGATGAAAAATACAAAATATTTATACAGCTTTTTGAACTGGGCGCTATTTAGACATAGTTGGCTCGTGTGAATAAAAATAAGCAAAAACATTTCTTTCTAGATTCCGGGAATGTGAACAATAAAAACACTTCCTCATTTGAATTAAACCAATATATAGAACGGAAGTTGTTATTTTTTTCTTTCATTCACCCCATTTAACCTTGAGTAAATTGTTGGTTAGAAGTGCCTAATTAAAATCTCAATGCCCTTAATGATGAAAAATACAAAATATTTATACAGCTTTTTGAACTGGGCGCTATTTAGACATAGTTGGCTCGTTTGAATAAAAAATAAGCAAAAACATTTCCTTCTAGATTCCGGGAATGTGAACAATAAAAACACTTCCTCATTTGAATTAAACCAATATATAGAACGGAAAGTTGTTTTTTTTTTTTCATTCAACCCATTTAACCTTGAGTAAATTTTTGGTTAGAAGTGACTAATTAAAATCTCAGTGGCATCAATGATGAAAAATACAAAATATTTATACAGCTTTTTGAACTGGGCGCTATTTAGACGTAGTTGGCTCGTGTGAATAAAAAATAAGCAAAAACATTTCCTTCTAGATTCCGGGAATGTGAACAATAAAAACACTTCCTTATTTGAATTAAACCAATATATAGAACGGAAAGTTGTTTTTTTTTTTCATTCAACCCATTTAACCTTGAGTAAATTTTTGGTTAGAAGTGCCTAATTAAAATTTCAATGCCCTTAATGATGAAAAATACAAAATATTTATACAGCTTTTTGATCTGGGAGCTATTTAGACATAGTTGGTTCGTGTGAATAAAAAATAAGCAAAAACATTTCCTTCTAGATTCCGGGAATGTGAACAATAAAAACACTTCCTCATTTGAATTAAACCAATATATAGAACGGAAAGTTGTTATTTTTTTTTTTTTTTTATTCAACCCATTTAACCTTGAGTAAATTTTTGGTTAGAAGTGCCTAATTAAAATCTCAATGCCCTTAATGATGAAAAATACAAAATATTTATACAGCTTTTTGAACTGGGCGCTATTTAGACATAGTTGGCTCGTGTGAATAAAAAATAAGCAAACACGTTTGCTTCTAGATTACAGGAAATTGAACAATAAAAACACTTCCTCATTTGAATTAAACCAATATATAGAACGGAAAGTTGTTTTTTTTTCATGCAACCCATTTAACCTTGAGTAAATTTTTAGTTAGAAGTGCCTAATTAAAATCTCAAAGCCCTTAATGATGAAAAATACAAAATATTTATACAGCTTTTTGAACTGGGCGCTATTTAGACGTAGTTGGCTCGTGTGAATAAGAAATAAGCAAAAACGTTTGCTTCTAGATTCCAGGAAATTGAACAGTAAAAACACTTCCGTATTTGAATTAAAGCATTTCATATAACGGAAAGTTTTTTTTTTACCACTCAACCAATTCAGCCTTTTGTAAATTTTTAGTTAGAAGTGCCTAATTAAAATCTTAATGCCCTTAATGATTAAAAATACAAAATATTTATACAACTTTTTAAAATGGACGCTATTTAGACATAGTTGGCTCGTGTGAATAAAAAATAAGCAAACACGTTTGTTTCTAGATTCCAGGAAATTGAACAATAAAAACACTTCCTCATTTGAATTAAACCAATATATAGAACGGAAAGTTGTTTTTCTTTTCATTCAACCCATTCAACCTTGAGTAAATTTTTGGTCAGAAGTGCCTAATTAAAAACTCAATGCCCTTAATGATGAAAAATACAAAATATTTATACAGCTTTTTGATCTGGGAGCTATTTAGACATAGTTGGTTCGTGTGAATAAAAAATAAGCAAAAACATTTCCTTCTAGATTCCGGGAATGTGAACAATAAAAACACTTCCTCATTTGAATTAAACCAATATATAGAACGGAAAGTTGTTATTTTTTTTTTTTTTTTATTCAACCCATTTAACCTTGAGTAAATTTTTGGTTAGAAGTGCCTAATTAAAATCTCAATGCCCTTAATGATGAAAAATACAAAATATTTATACAGCTTTTTGAACTGGGCGCTATTTAGACATAGTTGGCTCGTGTGAATAAAAAATAAGCAAACACGTTTGCTTCTAGATTACAGGACATTGAACAATAAAAACACTTCCTCATTTGAATTAAACCAATATATAGAACGGAAAGTTGTTTTTTTTTCATGCAACCCATTTAACCTTGAGTAAATTTTTAGTTAGAAGTGCCTAATTAAAATCTCAAAGCCCTTAATGATGAAAAATACAAAATATTTATACAGCTTTTTGAACTGGGCGCTATTTAGACGTAGTTGGCTCGTGTGAATAAGAAATAAGCAAAAACGTTTGCTTCTAGATTCCAGGAAATTGAACAGTAAAAACACTTCCGTATTTGAATTAAAGCATTTCATATAACGGAAAGTTTTTTTTTTACCACTCAACCAATTCAGCCTTTTGTAAATTTTTAGTTAGAAGTGCCTAATTAAAATCTCAAAGCCCTTAATGATGAAAAATACAAAATATTTATACAGCTTTTTGAACTGGGCGCTATTTAGACGTAGTTGGCTCGTGTGAATAAAAAATAAGCAAACACGTTTGCTTCTAGATCCCAGGAAATTGAACAATAAAAACACTTCCTTATTTGAATTAAACCAATATATAGAACGGAAAGTTGTTTTGTTTTTGAATTCAACCCATTTAACCTTGAGTAAATTTTTGGTTAGAAGTGCCTAATTAAAATTTCAATGCCCTTAATGATGAAAAATACAAAATATTTATACAGCTTTTTGAACTGGGCGCTATTTAGACGTAGTTGGCTCGTGTGAATAAAAAATAAGCAAAAACATTTCCTTCTAGATTCCGGGAATGTGAACAATAAAAACACTTCCTGATTTGAATTAAACCAAAATATAGAACGGAAAGTTGTTATTTTTTTTTTTTTAATTCAACCCATTTAACCTTGAGTAAATTTTTGGTTAGAAGTGCCTAATTAAAAACTCAATGCCCTTAATGATGAAAAATACAAAATATTTATACAGCTTTTTGAACTGGGCGCTATTTACACATAGTTGGCTCGTGTGAATAAGAAATAAGCAAAAACGTTTGCTTCTAGATTCCAGGAAATTGAACAGTAAAAACACTTCCGTATTTGAATTAAAGCATTTCATATAACGGAAAGTTTTTTTTTTACCACTCAACCAATTCAGCCTTTTGTAAATTTTTAGTTAGAAGTGCCTAATTAAAATCTTAATGCCCTTAATGATTAAAAATACAAAATAATTATACAACTTTTTAAAATGGACGCTATTTAGACATAGTTGGCTCGTGTGAATAAAAAATAAGCAAACACGTTTGTTTCTAGATTCCAGGAAATTGAACAATAAAAACACTTCCTCATTTGAATTAAACCAATATATAGAACGGAAAGTTGTTTTTCTTTTCATTCAACCCATTCAACCTTGAGTAAATTTTTGGTCAGAAGTGCCTAATTAAAAACTCAATGCCCTTAATGATGAAAAATACAAAATATTTATACAGCTTTTTGAACTGGGCGCTATTTAGACATAGTTGGCTCGTGTGAATAAGAAATAAGCAAAAACGTTTGCTTCTAGATTCCAGGAAATTGAACAGTAAAAACACTTCCGTATTTGAATTAAAGCATTTCATATAACGGAAAGTTTTTTTTTTACCACTCAACCAATTCAGCCTTTTGTAAATTTTTAGTTAGAAGTGCCTAATTAAAATCTTAATGCCCTTAATGATTAAAAATACAAAATAATTATACAACTTTTTAAAATGGACGCTATTTAGACATAGTTGGCTCGTGTGAATAAAAAATAAGCAAACACGTTTGTTTCTAGATTCCAGGAAATTGAACAATAAAAACACTTCCTCATTTGAATTAAACCAATATATAGAACGGAAAGTTGTTTTTCTTTTCATTCAACCCATTCAACCTTGAGTAAATTTTTGGTCAGAAGTGCCTAATTAAAATCTCAATGCCCTTAATGATGAAAAATACAAAATAATTATACAACTTTTTAAAATGGACGCTATTTAGACATAGTTGGCTCGTGTGAATAAAAAATAAGCAAACACGTTTGTTTCTAGATTCCAGGAAATTGAACAATAAAAACACTTCCTCATTTGAATTAAACCAATATATAGAACGGAAAGTTGTTTTTCTTTTCATTCAACCAATTCAGCCTTTTGTAAATTTTTAGTTAGAAGTGCCTAATTAAAATCTTAATGCCCTTAATGATTAAAAATACAAAATAATTATACAACTTTTTAAAATGGACGCTATTTAGACATAGTTGGCTCGTGTGAATAAAAAATAAGCAAACACGTTTGTTTCTAGATTCCAGGAAATTGAACAATAAAAACACTTCCTCATTTGAATTAAACCAATATATAGAACGGAAAGTTGTTTTTCTTTTCATTCAACCCATTCAACCTTGAGTAAATTTTTGGTCAGAAGTGCCTAATTAAAATCTCAATGCCCTTAATGATGAAAAATACAAAATAATTATACAACTTTTTAAAATGGACGCTATTTAGACATAGTTGGCTCGTGTGAATAAAAAATAAGCAAACACGTTTGCTTCTAGATTCCAGGAAATTGAACAATAAAAACACTCCCTCATTTGAATTAAACCAAAATATAGAACGGAAAGTTGTTTTTTTTTATTCAACCCATTTAACCTTGAGTAAATTTTTAGTTAGAAGTGCCTATTTAAAATCTCTAAGTCCTTAATGATGAAAAATACAAAATATTTATACAACTTTTTAAAATGGGCGCTATTTAGACATAGTTGGCTCGTGTGAATAAGAAATAAGCAAAAACGTTTGCTTCTAGATTCCAGGAAATTGAACAGTAAAAACACTTCCGTATTTGAATTAAAGCATTTCATATAACGGAAAGTTTTTTTTTTACCACTCAACCAATTCAGCCTTTTGTAAATTTTTAGTTAGAAGTGCCTAATTAAAATCTTAATGCCCTTAATGATTAAAAATACAAAATAATTATACAACTTTTTAAAATGGATGCTATTTAGACATAGTTGGCTCGTGTGAATAAAAAATAAGCAAACACGTTTGTTTCTAGATTCCAGGAAATTGAACAATAAAAACACTTCCTCATTTGAATTAAACCAATATATAGAACGGAAAGTTGTTTTTCTTTTCATTCAACCCATTCAACCTTGAGTAAATTTTTGGTCAGAAGTGCCTAATTAAAAACTCAATGCCCTTAATGATGAAAAATACAAAATATTTATACAGCTTTTTGAACTGGGCGCTATTTAGACATAGTTGGCTCGTGTGAATAAGAAATAAGCAAAAACGTTTGCTTCTAGATTCCAGGAAATTGAACAGTAAAAACACTTCCGTATTTGAATTAAAGCATTTCATATAACGGAAAGTTTTTTTTTTACCACTCAACCAATTCAGCCTTTTGTAAATTTTTAGTTAGAAGTGCCTAATTAAAATCTTAATGCCCTTAATGATTAAAAATACAAAATAATTATACAACTTTTTAAAATGGACGCTATTTAGACATAGTTGGCTCGTGTGAATAAAAAATAAGCAAACACGTTTGTTTCTAGATTCCAGGAAATTGAACAATAAAAACACTTCCTCATTTGAATTAAACCAATATATAGAACGGAAAGTTGTTTTTCTTTTCATTCAACCCATTCAACCTTGAGTAAATTTTTGGTCAGAAGTGCCTAATTAAAATCTCAATGCCCTTAATGATGAAAAATACAAAATAATTATACAACTTTTTAAAATGGACGCTATTTAGACATAGTTGGCTCGTGTGAATAAAAAATAAGCAAACACGTTTGTTTCTAGATTCCAGGAAATTGAACAATAAAAACACTTCCTCATTTGAATTAAACCAATATATAGAACGGAAAGTTGTTTTTCTTTTCATTCAACCAATTCAGCCTTTTGTAAATTTTTAGTTAGAAGTGCCTAATTAAAATCTTAATGCCCTTAATGATTAAAAATACAAAATAATTATACAACTTTTTAAAATGGACGCTATTTAGACATAGTTGGCTCGTGTGAATAAAAAATAAGCAAAAACATTTCCTTCTAGATTCCGGGAATGTGAACAATAAAAACACTTCCTCATTTCAATTAAACCAATATATAGAACGGAAAGTTGTTTTTCTTTTCATTCAACCCATTTAACCTTGAGTAAATTTTTGGTTAGAAGTGCCTCATTAAAATCTCAATGCCCTTAATGATGAAAAATACAAAATATTTATGCAGCTTTTTAAACTGGGCGCTTTTTATACATAGTTGGCTCGTGTGAATAAAAAATAAGCAAACACGTTTGCTTCTAGATTCCAGGAAATTGAACAATAAAAACACTCCCTCATTTGAATTAAACCAAAATATAGAACGGAAAGTTGTTTTTTTTTTTATTCAACCCATTTAACCTTGAGTAAATTTTTAGTTAGAAGTGCCTATTTAAAATCTCTAAGTCCTTAATGATGAAAAATACAAAATATTTATACAACTTTTTAAAATGGGCGCTATTTAGACATAGTTGGCTCGTGTGAATAAAAAATAAGCAAACACGTTTGCTTCTAGATTCCAGGAAATTGAACAATAAAAACACTCCCTCATTTGAATTAAACCAATATATAGAACGGAGAGTTGTTTTTTTTTTTTATTCAACCCATTTAACCTTGAGTAAATTTTTAGTTAGAAGTGCCTATTTAAAATCTCTAAGCCCTTAATGATGAAAAATACAAAATATTTATACAACTTTTTAAAATGGGCGCTATTTAGACATAGTTGGCTCGTGTGAATAAAAAATAAGCAAACACGTTTGCTTCTAGATTCCAGGAAATTGAACAATAAAAACACTTCCTCATTTGAATTGAACCAATATATAGAATGGAAAGTTGTTTTTTTTTTTTATTCAACCCATTTAACCTTGAGTAAATTTTTAGTTAGAAGTGCCTATTTAAAATCTCTAAGCCCTTAATGATGAAAAATACAAAATATTTATACAACTTTTTAAAATGGGCGCTATTTAGACATAGTTGGCTCGTGTGAATAAAAAATAAGCAAACACGTTTGCTTCTAGATTCCAGGAAATTGAACAATAAAAACACTCCCTCATTTGAATTAAACCAATATATAGAACGGAAAGTTGTTTTTTTTTATCACTCATCCCATTTAACCTTGAGTAAATTTTTAGTTAGAAGTGCCTATTTAAAATCTCTAAGCCCTTAATGATGAAAAATACAAAATATTTATACAACTTTTTAAAATGGGCGCTATTTAGACATAGTTGGCTCGTGTGAATAAAAAATAAGCAAACACGTTTGCTTCTAGATTCCAGGAAATTGAACAATAAAAACACTTCCTCATTTGAATTAAACCAATATGTAGAACGGAAAGTTGTTTTTTTTTTTATTCAACCCATTTAACCTTGAGTAAATTTTTAGTTAGAAGTCCCTATTTAAAATCTCTAAGCCCTTAATGATGAAAAATACAAAATATTTATACAACTTTTTAAAATGGGCGCTATTTAGACATAGTTGGCTCGTGTGAATAAAAAATACGCAAACACGTTTGCTTCTAGATTCCAGGAAATTGAACAATAAAAACACTTCCTCATTTGAATTAAACCAATATGTAGAACGGAAAGTTGTTTTTTTTTTATCACTCATCCCATTTAACCTTGAGTAAATTTTTAGTTAGAAGTGCCTAATTAAAATCTTAATGCTCTTAATGATTAAAAATACAAAATATTTATACAACTTTTTAAAATGGGCGCTATTTAGACATAGTTGGCTCGTGTGAATAAAAAATAAGCAAACACGTTTGCTTCTAGATTCCAGGAAATTGAACAATAAAAACACTTCCTCATTTGAATTAAACCAATATGTAGAACGGAAAGTTGTTTTTTTTTATCACTCATCCCATTTAACCTTGAGTAAATTTTTAGTTAGAAGTGCCTATTTAAAATCTCTAAGCCCTTAATGATGAAAAATACAAAATATTTATACAACTTTTTAAAATGGGCGCTATTTAGACATAGTTGGCTCGTGTGAATAAAAAATAAGCAAACACGTTTGCTTCTAAATTCCAGGAAATTGAACAATAAAAACACTCCCTCATTTGAATTAAACCAATATGTAGAACGGAAAGTTGTTTTTTTTTTATCACTCATCCCATTTAACCTTGAGTAAATTTTTAGTTAGAAGTGCCTAATTAAAATCTTAATGCTCTTAATGATTAAAAATACAAAATATTTATACAACTTTTTAAAATGGACGCTATTTAGACATAGTTGGCTCGTGTGAATAAAAAATAAGCAAACACGTTTGCTTCTAGATTCCAGGAATTGAACAATAAAAACACTTCCTCATTTGAATTAAACCAATATGTAGAACGGAAAGTTGTTTTTTTTTATCACTCATCCCATTTAACCTTGAGTAAATTTTTAGTTAGAAGTGCCTAATTAAAATCTTAATGCTCTTAATGATTAAAAATACAAAATATTTATACAACTTTTTAAAATGGGCGCTATTTAGACATAGTTGGCTCGTGTGAATAAAAAATAAGCAAACACGTTTGCTTCTAGATTCCAGGAAATTGAACAATAAAAACACTTCCTCATTTGAATTAAACCAATATGTAGAACGGAAAGTTGTTTTTTTTTATCACTCATCCCATTTAACCTTGAGTAAATTTTTAGTTAGAAGTGCCTAATTAAAATCTTAATGCTCTTAATGATTAAAAATACAAAATATTTATACAACTTTTTAAAATGGGCGCTATTTAGACATAGTTGGCTCGTGTGAATAAAAAATAAGCAAACACGTTTGCTTCTAGATTCCAGGAAATTGAACAATAAAAACACTTCCTCATTTGAATTAAACCAATATGTAGAACGGAAAGTTGTTTTTTTTTTATCACTCATCCCATTTAACCTTGAGTAAATTTTTAGTTAGAAGTGCCTAATTAAAATCTTAATGCTCTTAATGATTAAAAATACAAAATATTTATACAACTTTTTAAAATGGGCGCTATTTAGACATAGTTGGCTCGTGTGAATAAAAAATAAGCAAACACGTTTGCTTCTAGATTCCAGGAAATTGAACAATAAAAACACTTCCTCATTTGAATTAAACCAATATGTAGAACGGAAAGTTGTTTTTTTTTATCACTCATCCCATTTAACCTTGAGTAAATTTTTAGTTAGAAGTGCCTATTTAAAATCTCTAAGCCCTTAATGATGAAAAATACAAAATATTTATACAACTTTTTAAAATGGGCGCTATTTAGACATAGTTGGCTCGTGTGAATAAAAAATAAGCAAACACGTTTGCTTCTAGATTCCAGGAAATTGAACAATAAAAACACTCCCTCATTTGAATTAAACCAATATGTAGAACGGAAAGTTGTTTTTTTTTTATTCAACCCATTTAACCTTGAGTAAATTTTTAGTTAGAAGTGCCTATTTAAAATATCTAAGCCCTTAATGATGAAAAATACAAAATATTTATACAACTTTTTTAAAATGGGCGCTATTTAGACATAGTTGGCTCGTGTGAATAAAAAATAAGCAAACACGTTTGCTTCTAAATTCCAGGAAATTGAACAATAAAAACACTCCCTCATTTGAATTAAACCAATATATAGAACGGAAAGTTGTTTTTTTTTTTTTATTCAACCCATTTAACCTTGAGTAAATTTTTAGTTAGAAGTGCCTAATTAAAATCTTAATGCTCTTAATGATTAAAAATACAAAATATTTATACAACTTTTTAAAATGGACGCTATTTAGACATAGTTGGCTCGTGTGAATAAAAAATAAGCAAACACGTTTGCTTCTAGATTCCAGGAATTGAACAATAAAAACACTTCCTCATTTGAATTAAACCAATATATAGAACGGAAAGTTGTTTTTTTTTTTATTCAACCCATTTAACCTTGAGTAAATTTTTAGTTAGAAGTGCCTATTTAAAATCTCTAAGCCCTTAATGATGAAAAATACAAAATATTTATACAACTTTTTAAAATGGGCGCTATTTAGACATAGTTGGCTCGTGTGAATAAAAAATAAGCAAACACGTTTGCTTCTAGATTCCAGGAAATTGAACAATAAAAACACTTCCTCATTTGAATTAAACCAATATATAGAACGGAAAGTTGTTTTTTTTTATCACTCATCCCATTTAACCTTGAGTAAATTTTTAGTTAGAAGTGCCTAATTAAAATCTTAATGCTCTTAATGATTAAAAATACAAAATATTTATACAACTTTTTAAAATGGACGCTATTTAGACATAGTTGGCTCGTGTGAATAAAAAATAAGCAAACACGTTTGCTTCTAGATTCCAGGAATTGAACAATAAAAACACTTCCTCATTTGAATTAAACCAATATATAGAACGGAAAGTTGTTTTTTTTTTTATTCAACCCATTTAACCTTGAGTAAATTTTTAGTTAGAAGTGCCTATTTAAAATCTCTAAGCCCTTAATGATGAAAAATACAAAATATTTATACAACTTTTTAAAATGGGCGCTATTTAGACATAGTTGGCTCGTGTGAATAAAAAATAAGCAAACACGTTTGCTTCTAGATTCCAGGAAATTGAACAATAAAAACACTTCCTCATTTGAATTAAACCAATATATAGAACGGAAAGTTGTTTTTTTTTATTCAACCCATTTAACCTTGAGTAAATTTTTAGTTAGAAGTGCCTATTTAAAATCTCTAAGCCCTTAATGATGAAAAATACAAAATATTTATACAACTTTTTAAAATGGACGCTATTTAGACATAGCTGGCTCGTGTGAATAAAAAATAAGCAAACACGTTTGCTTCTAGATTCCAGGAAATTGAACAATAAAAACACTTCTTCATTTGAATTAAACCAATATGTAGAACGGAAAGTTGTTTTTTTTTTATCACTCATCCCATTTAACCTTGAGTAAATTTTTAGTTAGAAGTGCCTAATTAAAATCTTAATGCTCTTAATGATTAAAAATACAAAATATTTATACAACTTTTTAAAATGGACGCTATTTAGACATAGTTGGCTCGTGTGAATAAAAAATAAGCAAACACGTTTGCTTCTAGATTCCAGGAATTGAACAATAAAAACACTTCCTCATTTGAATTAAACCAATATATAGAACGGAAAGTTGTTTTTTTTTTTATTCAACCCATTTAACCTTGAGTAAATTTTTAGTTAGAAGTGCCTATTTAAAATCTCTAAGCCCTTAATGATGAAAAATACAAAATATTTATACAACTTTTTAAAATGGGCGCTATTTAGACATAGTTGGCTCGTGTGAATAAAAAATAAGCAAACACGTTTGCTTCTAGATTCCAGGAAATTGAACAATAAAAACACTTCTTCATTTGAATTAAACCAATATGTAGAACGGAAAGTTGTTTTTTTTTATCACTCATCCCATTTAACCTTGAGTACATTTTTAGTTAGAAGTGCCTATTTAAAATCTCTAAGCCCTTAATGATGAAAAATACAAAATATTTATACAACTTTTTAAAATGGGCGCTATTTAGACATAGTTGGCTCGTGTGAATAAAAAATAAGCAAACACGTTTGCTTCTAGATTCCAGGAAATTGAACAATAAAAACACTTCTTCATTTGAATTAAACCAATATGTAGAACGGAAAGTTGTTTTTTTTTATCACTCATCCCATTTAACCTTGAGTAAATTTTTAGTTAGAAGTGCCTAATTAAAATCTTAATGCTCTTAATGATTAAAAATACAAAATATTTATACAACTTTTTAAAATGGACGCTATTTAGACATAGTTGGCTCGTGTGAATAAAAAATAAGCAAACACGTTTGCTTCTAGATTCCAGGAATTGAACAATAAAAACACTTCCTCATTTGAATTAAACCAATATATAGAACGGAAAGTTGTTTTTTTTTTTTATTCAACCCATTTAACCTTGAGTAAATTTTTAGTTAGAAGTGCCTATTTAAAATCTCTAAGCCCTTAATGATGAAAAATACAAAATATTTATACAACTTTTTAAAATGGGCGCTATTTAGACATAGTTGGCTCGTGTGAATAAAAAATAAGCAAACACGTTTGCTTCTAGATTCCAGGAAATTGAACAATAAAAACACTTCCTCATTTGAATTAAACCAATATATAGAACGGAAAGTTGTTTTTTTTTATCACTCATCCCATTTAACCTTGAGTAAATTTTTAGTTAGAAGTGCCTAATTAAAATCTTAATGCTCTTAATGATTAAAAATACAAAATATTTATACAACTTTTTAAAATGGACGCTATTTAGACATAGTTGGCTCGTGTGAATAAAAAATAAGCAAACACGTTTGCTTCTAGATTCCAGGAATTGAACAATAAAAACACTTCCTCATTTGAATTAAACCAATATATAGAACGGAAAGTTGTTTTTTTTTTTTATTCAACCCATTTAACCTTGAGTAAATTTTTAGTTAGAAGTGCCTATTTAAAATCTCTAAGCCCTTAATGATGAAAAATACAAAATATTTATACAACTTTTTAAAATGGGCGCTATTTAGACATAGTTGGCTCGTGTGAATAAAAAATAAGCAAACACGTTTGCTTCTAGATTCCAGGAATTGAACAATAAAAACACTTCCTCATTTGAATTAAACCAATATATAGAACGGAAAGTTGTTTTTTTTTTTATTCAACCCATTTAACCTTGAGTAAATTTTTAGTTAGAAGTGCCTATTTAAAATCTCTAAGCCCTTAATGATGAAAAATACAAAATATTTATACAACTTTTTAAAATGGGCGCTATTTAGACATAGTTGGCTCGTGTGAATAAAAAATAAGCAAACACGTTTGCTTCTAGATTCCAGGAATTGAACAATAAAAACACTTCCTCATTTGAATTAAACCAATATATAGAACGGAAAGTTGTTTTTTTTTATTCAACCCATTTAACCTTGAGTAAATTTTTAGTTAGAAGTGCCTAATTAAAATCTTAATGCTCTTAATGATTAAAAATACAAAATATTTATACAACTTTTTAAAATGGACGCTATTTAGACATAGTTGGCTCGTGTGAATAAAAAATAAGCAAACACGTTTGCTTCTAGATTCCAGGAATTGAACAATAAAAACACTTCCTCATTTGAATTAAACCAATATATAGAACGGAAAGTTGTTTTTTTTTTTTTATTCAACCCATTTAACCTTGAGTAAATTTTTAGTTAGAAGTGCCTATTTAAAATCTCTAAGCCCTTAATGATGAAAAATACAAAATATTTATACAACTTTTTAAAATGGGCGCTATTTAGACATAGTTGGCTCGTGTGAATAAAAAATAAGCAAACACGTTTGCTTCTAGATTCCAGGAATTGAACAATAAAAACACTTCCTCATTTGAATTAAACCAATATATAGAACGGAAAGTTGTTTTTTTTTTTTATTCAACCCATTTAACCTTGAGTAAATTTTTAGTTAGAAGTGCCTATTTAAAATCTCTAAGCCCTTAATGATGAAAAATACAAAATATTTATACAACTTTTTAAAATGGGCGCTATTTAGACATAGTTGGCTCGTGTGAATAAAAAATACGCAAACACGTTTGCTTCTAGATTCCAGGAATTGAACAATAAAAACACTTCCTCATTTGAATTAAACCAATATGTAGAACGGAAAGTTGTTTTTTTTTTATTCAACCCATTTAACCTTGAGTAAATTTTTGGTTAGAAGTGCCTAATTAAAATCTCAATGCCCTTAAATGAAAAATAGAAAATATTTATACAGCTTTTTGAACTGGGCGCTCGTGTGAATAAAAAATAAGCAAAAACATTTCTTTCTAGATTCCGGGAATGTGAACAATAAAAACACTTCCTCATTTGAATTAAACCAAAATATAGAACGGAAAGTTGTTATTTTTTTTTTCATTCAACCCATTTAACCTTGAATAAATTTTTAGTTAGAAGTGCCTAATTAAAATCTCAATACCCTTAATGATGAAAAATAGAAAATATTTATACAGCTTTTTGAACTGGGCGCTCGTGTGAATAAAAAATAAGCAAAAACATTTCCTTCTAGATTCCGGGAATGTAAACAATAAAAACACTTCGTCATTTGAATTAAACCAATATATAGAACAGAAAGTTGTTATTTTTTTTTTCATTCAACCCATTTAACCTTGAGTAAATTTTTGGTTAGAAGTGCCTAATTAAAATCTCAATGCCCTTAATGATGAAAAATACAAAATATTTATACAGCTTTTTGAACTGGGCGCTATTTAGGCATAGTTGGCTCGTGTGAATAAAAAATAAGCAAAAACATTTCTTTCTAGATTCCGAGAATGTCAACAATAAAAGCACTTCCTCATTTGAATTAAACCAATATATAGAACGGAAAGTTATTTTTTTTTTTTCATTCACCCCACTTAACCTTGAGTAAATTGTTGGTTAGAAGTGCCTAATTAAAATCTCAATGCCCTTAATGATGAAAAATACAAAATATTTATACAGCTTTTTGAACTGGGCGCTTTTTAGACATAGTTGGCTCGTGTGAATAAAAAATAAGCAAAAACATTTCTTTCTAGATTCCGGGAATGTGAACAATAAAAACACTTCCTCATTTCAATTAAACCAATATATAGAACGGAAGTTGTTATTTTTTTATACTCAGTTGAGCAGAGCTCACAGAGTATATTAAGTTTGATTGGATAACGGTTGGTTGTACATATATAAAGGAATCGAGATAGATATAGACTTCCATATATCAAAATAATCAGGATCGAAAAAAAATTTGATTGAGCCATGTCCGTCCGTCCGTCCGTTAACACGATAACTTGAGTAAATTTTGAGGTATCTTGATGAAATTTGGTATGTAGGTTCCTGAGCACTCATCTCAGATCGCTATTTAAAATGAACGATATCGGACTATAACCACGCCCACTTTTTCGATATCGAAAATTTCGAAAAACCGAAAAAGTGCGATAACTCATTAGAAAAGACAGATAAAGCGACGAAACTTGGTAGATGGGTTGACGTTATGACGCATAATAGAAAATTAGTAAGATTTTGGACAATGGGCGTGGCCCCGCCCACTTTTACAAGAAGGTAATTTAAAAGTTTTGCAAGCTGTAATTTGGCAGTCGTTGAAGATATCATGATGAAATTTGGCAGGAACGTTACTACTATTACTCTATATGTGCTAAATAAAAATTAGCAAAATTGGATGAAGAACACGCCCACTTTTTAAAAAAAAATTGTTTAAAATTCAAATTTTAACAAAAAATTTAATATCTTTACTGTATATAAGTAAATTAAGTCAAAATTCAACTCCAGTAATGATATGATGCAACAAAATACAAAAATAAAAGAAAATTTCAAAATGGGCGTGGCTCCGCCCATTTTCATTTAGTTTGTCTAGAATACTTTTATTGCCATAAGTCGAACAAAAATTTACCAATCCTTCTCAAATTTGGTAGGAGCATAGATTCTATGACGGTAACTGTTCTCTGTGAAAATGGGCGAAATTGGTGGAAGCCACGCCCAGTTTTTATACACAGTCCACCGTTTGTCCTTCCGCTCGGCCACTAACACAATAACTTGAGCAAAATCCGATATATCTTTACTAAACTTAGCCCACGTACTTACCTGAGCTCACTTTTTCTTGGTATAAAAAATGGGCGAAATCTGACCATAACCACGCCCACTTTATCGATATCGAAAATTACGAAAAATGAAAAAAATGCCATAATTCTATACCAAACACGAAAAAAGGGATGAAACATGGTAACTGGATTGGTTTATTGACGCAAAATATAACTTTGGAAAAACCTTTGTAAAATGGGTGTGACACCTACCATATTAAGTAGAAGAAAATGAAAAAGTTCTACAAGGCGAAATCAACAGCCCTTGGAATCTTGGCAGGAATACTGTTAGTGGTATTGCATATATAAATAAATTAGCAGTACCCGACAGATGATTTTCTGGATCACCTGGTCCACATTTTGGTCGATATCGCGAGAACGCCTTCACATATATATCTAAGGGCCACTCGCTTTTAAAACCCTCATTAATACTTTTTATTTGATATCCATATCGTACAAACACATTCTAGAGTCACCCTGGCCCACCCTAATGGCGATATCTCGAAAAGGCGTCCACCTATAGACCTAATGCCCCCTCCCTCTTAAAATGCTCAGTAACACCTTTCGTTTGATACCAATATCGTACAAACATTCTAGAGTCACCCCTGGCCCACCCTAATGGCGATACCTCGAAAAGGCGTCCACCTATAGACCTAGTGTCCACTCCCTCTTAAAATGCTCAGTAACACCTTTCGTTTGATACCCATATCGTACAAACATTCTAGAGTCACCCCTGGCCCACCCTAATGGCGATATCTCGAAAAGGCGTCCACCTATAGACCTAATGCCCACTCCCTCTTAAAATGCTCAGTAACAGCTTTCGTTTGATACCCATATCGTACAAACATTCTAGAGTCACACCTGGCCCACCCTAATGGCGATATTTCGAAAAGGCGTCCACCTATAGAACTAAGGATTACTCCCTTTTAAAATACTCATTACCACCTTTCATTTGATACCCATATCGTACAAACACATTCTAGAGTCACCCTGGCCCACCCTAATGGCGATATCTCGAAAAGGCGTCCACCTATAGACCTAATGTCCACTCCCTCTTAAAATGCTCAGTAACACCTTTCGTTTGATACCCATATCGTACAAACATTCTAGAGTCACCCCTGGCCCACCCTAATGGCGATATCTCGAAAAGGCGTCCACCTATAGACCTAATGTCCACTCCCTCTTAAAATGCTCAGTAACACCTTTCGTTTGATACCCATATCGTACAAACATTCTAGAGTCACCCCTGTACCACCCTAATGGCGATATCTCGAAAAGGCGTCCACCTATAGACCTAATGCCCACTCCCTCTTAAAATGCTCAGTAACACCTTTCGTTTGATACCCATATCGTACAAACATTCTAGAGTCACACCTGGCCCACCCTAATGGCGATATCTCGAAAAGGCGTCCACCTATAGAACTAAGGATTATCCCTTTTAAAATACTCATTACCACCTTTCATTTGATACCCATATCGTACAAACACATTCTAGAGTCACCCTGGCCCACCCTAATGGCGATATCTCGAAAAGGCGTCCACCTATAGACCTAATGCCCACTCCCTCTTACAATGCTCAGTAACACCTTTCGTTTGATACCCATACCGTACAAACATTCTAGAGTCACCCTTGGTCCAGCTTTATGGCGATATCTCGAAAAGGCGTCCACCTATAGAACTAAGGATTACTCCCTTTTAAAATACTCATTACCACCTTTCATTTGATACCCATATCGTACAAACACATTCTAGAGTCACCCTGGCCCACCCTAATGGCGATATCTCGAAAAGGCGTCCACCTATAGACCTAATGCCCACTCCCTCTTAAAATGCTCAGTAACACCTTTCGTTTGATACCCATATCGTACAAACATTCTAGAGTCACCCTTGGTCCACCTTTATGGCGATATCTCGAAAAGGCGTCCACCTATAGAACTAAGGATTACTCCCTTTTAAAATACTCCTTACCACCTTTCATTTGATACCCATATCGTACAAACACATTCTAGAGTCACCCCTGGCCCACCCTAATGGCGATATCTCGAAAAGGCGTCCACCTATAGACCTAATGCCCACTCCCTCTTAAAATGCTCAGTAACACCTTTCGTTTGATACCCATATCGTACAAACATTCTAGAGTCACCCCTGGCCCACCCTAATGGCGATATCTCGAAAGGGCGTCCACCTATATACCTAATGCCCACTCCCTCTTAAAATGCTCAGTAACACCTTTCGTTTGATGCACATATCGTACAAACACATTCTAGAGTCACCCCTGGCCCACCCTAATGACGATATCTCGAAAAGGCGTCCACCTATAGACCTCATGCCCACTCCCTCTTAAAATGCTCAGTAACACCTTTCGTTTGATACCCATACCGTACAAACATTCTAGAGTCACCCCTGGCCCACCCTAATGGCGATATCTCGAAAAGGCGTCCACCTATAGACCTAATGCCCACTCCCTCTTAAAATGCTCAGTAACACCTTTCATTTGATTCCCATATCGTACAAACACATTCTAGAGACACCTCTGGTCCACCTTTATGGCGATATCTCGAAACGGCGTCCACCTATGGAACTAAGGATCACTCCTTTTCAAAATACTCATTAACAGCTTTCATTTGATACCCATATCGTACAAACACATTATAGAATCACCCCTCGTCCACCTTAATGGGGACATCTCGAAAAAGCGTCCACCGATAGCCCACTCCCTCTTAAAATGCTCAGTAACACCTTTCATTTGATACCCATATCGTACAAACAAATTCTAGAGTCAGCCCTGGTCTACCTTTATGGCGATATCCCTAAATGGCGTTCATCCATAGAACTATGGCCTACTCTCTCTTAAAATACTCTTTAATACCTTTCATTTGATACACATGTTATACAACCACATTCCAGGGTTACCCCAGATTGATTTTCCTTATTTTGTCTCCATAGCTCTCAACTGAGTATGTTATGTTCGGTTACACCCGAACTTAGCCTTCCTTACTTGTTTTTTTCTTTCATTCACCCCATTTAACCTTGAGTGAATTTTTGGTTAGAAGTGCCTCATTAAAATCTCAATGCCCTTAATGATGAAAAATACTATATATTTATACAACTTTTTAAAATGGACGCTATTTAGACATAGTTGGCTCGTGTGAATAAAAAATAAGCAAAAACATTTCCTTCTAGATTCTGGGAATATGAACAATAAAAACACTTCCTAATTTGAATTAAACCAAAATATAGAACGGAAAGTTGTTATTTTTTATTTTTTTTTTTCATTCAACCCATTTAACCTTGAGTAAATTTTTGGTTAGAAGTGCCTAATTAAAATATCAATGCCCTTAATGATGAAAAATACAAAATATTCATACAACTTTTTAAAATGGACGCTATTTAGGCATAGTTGGCTCGTGTGAATAAAAAATAAGCGCAAACATTTCTTTCTAGATTCCGGGAATGTGAACAATAAAAGCACTTCCTCATTTGAATTAAACCAATATATAGAACGGAAAGTTGTTATTTTTTTTTTTCATTCACCCCATTTAACCTTGAGTAAATTGTTGGTTAGAAGTGCCTAATTAAAATCTCAATGCGCTTAATGATGAAAAATACAAAATATTTATACAGCTTTTTGAACTGGGCGCTATTTAGGCATAGTTGGCTCGTGTGAATAAAAAATAAGCAAAAACATTTCTTTCTAGATTCCGGGAATATGAACAATAAAAGCACTTCCTCATTTGAATTAAACCAAAATATAGAACGGAAAGTTGTTATTTTTTATTTTTTTTTTTTTTTTTCATTCAACCCATTTAACCTTGAGTAAATTTTTGGTTAGAAGTGCCTAATTAAAATCTCAATGCCCTTAATGATGAAAAATAGAAAATATTTATACAGCTTTTTGAACTGGGCGCTATTTAGGCATAGTTGGCTCGTGTGAATAAAAAATAAGCAAAAACATTTCCTTCTAGATTCCGGGAATGTAAACAATAAAAACACTTCCTCATTTGAATTAAACCAATATAAAGAACGGAAAGTTGTTTTTTTTTTTTTTCATTCAACCCATTTAACCTTGAGTAAATTTTTGGTTAGAAGTGCCTAATTAAAATCTCAATGCCCTTAATGATGAAAAATACAAAATATTTATACAGCTTTTTGAACCGGGCGCTATTTAGGCATAGTTGGCTCGTGTGAATAAAAAATAAGCAAAAACATTTCCTTCTAGATTCCGGGAATGTGAACAATAAAAACACTTCCTAATTTGAATTCAACCAATATATAGAACGGAAAGTTGTTATTTTTTATTTTTTTTTTTTCATTCAACCCATTTAACCTTGAGTAAATTTTTGGTTAGAAGTGCCTAATTAAAATCTCAATGCCCTTAATAATGAAAAATACAAAATATTTATACAGCTTTTTGAACCGGGCGCTATTTAGGCATAGTTGGCTCGTTTGAATAAAAAATAAGCAAAAACATTTCCTTCTAGATTCCGGGAATGTGAACAATAAAAACACTTCCTCATTAGAATTAAACCAATATATAGAACGGAAAGTTGTTATTTTTTTTTTTTTTTTTTATTCAACCCATTTAACCTTGAGTAAATTTTTGGTTAGAAGTGCCTAATTAAAATCTCAGTGGCATGATGAAAAATACAAAATATTTATACAGCTTTTTGAACTGGGCGCTATTTAGACGTAGTTGGCTCGTGTGAATAAAAAATAAGCAAAAACATTTCCTTCTAGATTCCGGGAATGTGAACAATAAAAACACTTCCTTATTTGAATTAAACCAATATATAGAACGGAAAGTTGTTTTTTTTTTTTTCATTCAACCCATTTAACCTTGAGTAAATTTTTGGTTAGAAGTGCCTAATTAAAATTTCAATGCCCTTAATGATGAAAAATACAAAATATTTATACAGCTTTTTGAACTGGGCGCTATTTAGACATAGTTGGCTCGTGTGAATAAAAAATAAGCAAAAACATTTCCTTCTAGATTCCGGGAATGTGAACAATAAAAACACTTCCTCATTTGAATTAAACCAATATATAGAACGGAAAGTTGTTATTTTTTTTTTTTTTTTATTCAACCCATTTAACCTTGAGTAAATTTTTGGTTAGAAGTGCCTAATTAAAATCTCAATGCCCTTAATGATGAAAAATACAAAATATTTATACAGCTTTTTGAACTGGGCGCTATTTAGACATAGTTGGCTCGTGTGAATAAAAAATAAGCAAACACGTTTGCTTCTAGATTCCAGGAAATTGAACAATAAAAACACTTCCTCATTTGAATTAAACCAATATATAGAACGGAAAGTTGTTTTTCTTTTCATTCAACCCATTCAACCTTGAGTAAATTTTTGGTCAGAAGTGCCTAATTAAAATATCAATGCCCTTAATGATGAAAAATACAAAATATTTATACAGCTTTTTGAACTGGGCGCTATTTAGACATAGTTGGCTCGTGTGAATAAAAAATAAGCAAAAACATTTCCTTCTAGATTCCGGGAATGTGAACAATAAAAACACTTCCTCATTTCAATTAAACCAATATATAGAACGGAAAGTTGTTTTTCTTTTCATTCAACCCATTTAACCTTGAGTAAATTTTTGGTTAGAAGTGCCTCATTAAAATCTCAATGCCCTTAATGATGAAAAATACAAAATATTTATGCAGCTTTTTAAACTGGGCGCTTTTTATACATAGTTGTGTCTTGTGAATAAAAAATAAGCAAACACGTTTGCTACTAGATTCCAGGAATGTGAACAATAAAAACACTTCCGTATTTGAATTAAACAAATATATAGAACGGAAAGTTGTTAATGGTTTTTTTTTTTCTTTCAACCTATTTGACCTTGTGAAAATTTTTGGTTAGAAGTGCCTAATTAAAATCTCAATGCCTTTAATGATGAAAAATACAAAATATTTATATAGCCTTTTTGAACTGGGCGCTATTTAGACATAGTTGGCTCGTGTGAATAAAAAATAAGCAAACACGTTTGCTTCTAGATCCCAGGAAATTGAACAATAAAAACACTTCCTCATTTGAATTAAACCAATATATAGAACGGAAAGTTGTTTTTTTTTTCATTCAACCCATTTAACGTTGAGTAAATTTTTGGTTAGAAGTGCCTAATTAAAATCTCAGTGGCATCAATGATGAAAAATACAAAATATTTATACAGCTTTTTGAACTGGGCGCTATTTAGACATAGTTGGCTCGTGTGAATAAAAAATAAGCAAAAACAATTCCTTCTAGATTCCGGGAATGTGAACAATAAAAACACTTCCTCATTTCAATTAAACCAATATATAGAACGGAAAGTTGTTTTTCTTTTCATTCAACCCATTTAACCTTGATTAAATTTTTGGTTAGAAGTGCCTCATTAAAATCTCAATGCCCTTAATGATAAAAAATACAAAATATTTATACAACTTTTTAAAATGGGCGCTATTTAGACATAGTAGGCTGGTGTGAATAAAAATAAGCAAACACGTTTGCTTCTAGAAACCAGGAATGTGAACAATAAAAACGCTTCCGTATTTGAATTAAAGCATTTCACAGAACGGAAAGTTTTTATTTTTTTATCACTCATCCCATTTAACCTTGAGTAAATTTTTAGTTAGAAGTGCCTAATTAAAATCTTAATGCTCTTAATGATGAAAAATACAAAATATTTATACAACTTTTTAAAATGGGCGCTATTTAGACATAGTTGGCTCGTGTGAATAAAAAATAAGCAAACACGTTTGCTAGATTCCAGGAAATTGAACAATAAAAACACTCCCTCATTTGAATTAAACCAAAATATAGAACGGAAAGTTGTTTTTTTTTATTCAACCCATTTAACCTTGAGTAAATTTTTAGTTAGAAGTGCCTATTTAAAATCTCTAAGCCCTTAATGATGAAAAATACAAAATATTTATACAACTTTTTAAAATGGGCGCTATTTAGACATAGTTGGCTCGTGTGAATAAAAAATAAGCAAACACGTTTGCTTCTAGATTCCAGGAAATTGAACAATAAAAACACTCCCTCATTTGAATTAAACCAAAATATAGAACGGAAAGTTGTTTTTTTTTTATTCAACCCATTTAACCTTGAGTAAATTTTTAGTTAGAAGTGCCTATTTAAAATCTCTAAGCCCTTAATGATGAAAAATACAAAATATTTATACAACTTTTTAAAATGGGCGCTATTTAGACATAGTTGGCTCGTGTGAATAAAAAATAAGCAAACACGTTTGCTTCTAGATTCCAGGAAATTGAACAATAAAAACACTCCCTCATTTGAATTAAACCAAAATATAGAACGGAAAGTTGTTTTTTTTTTTATTCAACCCATTTAACCTTGAGTAAATTTTTAGTTAGAAGTGCCTATTTAAAATCTCTAAGTCCTTAATGATGAAAAATACAAAATATTTATACAACTTTTTAAAATGGGCGCTATTTAGACATAGTTGGCTCGTGTGAATAAAAAATAAGCAAACACGTTTGCTTCTAGATTCCAGGAAATTGAACAATAAAAACACTTCCTCATTTGAATTAAACCAATATGTAGAACGGAAAGTTGTTTTTTTTTTATTCAACCCATTTAACCTTGAGTAAATTTTTAGTTAGAAGTGCCTATTTAAAATCTCTAAGCCCTTAATGATGAAAAATACAAAATATTTATACAACTTTTTAAAATGGGCGCTATTTAGACATAGTTGGCTCGTGTGAATAAAAAATAAGCAAACACGTTTGCTTCTAGATTCCAGGAAATTGAACAATAAAAACACTCCCTCATTTGAATTAAACCAATATATAGAACGGAAAGTTGTTTTTTTTTATCACTCATCCCATTTAGCCTTGAGTAAATTTTTAGTTAGAAGTGCCTATTTAAAATCTCTAAGCCCTTAATGATGAAAAATACAAAATATTTATACAACTTTTTAAAATGGGCGCTATTTAGACATAGTTGGCTCGTGTGAATAAAAAATAAGCAAACACGTTTGCTTCTAGATTCCAGGAAATTGAACAATAAAAACACTCCCTCATTTGAATTAAACCAAAATATAGAACGGAAAGTTGTTTTTTTTTTTATTCAACCCATTTAACCTTGAGTAAATTTTTAGTTAGAAGTGCCTATTTAAAATCTCTAAGTCCTTAATGATGAAAAATACAAAATATTTATACAACTTTTTAAAATGGGCGCTATTTAGACATAGTTGGCTCGTGTGAATAAAAAATAAGCAAACACGTTTGCTTCTAGATTCCAGGAAATTGAACAATAAAAACACTTCCTCATTTGAATTAAACCAATATGTAGAACGGAAAGTTGTTTTTTTTTTATTCAACCCATTTAACCTTGAGTAAATTTTTAGTTAGAAGTGCCTATTTAAAATCTCTAAGCCCTTAATGATGAAAAATACAAAATATTTATACAACTTTTTAAAATGGGCGCTATTTAGACATAGTTGGCTCGTGTGAATAAAAAATAAGCAAACACGTTTGCTTCTAGATTCCAGGAAATTGAACAATAAAAACACTTCCTCATTTGAATTAAACCAATATGTAGAACGGAAAGTTGTTTTTTTTTATCACTCATCCCATTTAGCCTTGAGTAAATTTTTAGTTAGAAGTGCCTATTTAAAATCTCTAAGCCCTTAATGATGAAAAATACAAAATATTTATACAACTTTTTAAAATGGGCGCTATTTAGACATAGTTGGCTCGTGTGAATAAAAAATAAGCAAACACGTTTGCTTCTAGATTCCAGGAAATTGAACAATAAAAACACTCCCTCATTTGAATTAAACCAATATATAGAACGGAAAGTTGTTTTTTTTTATCACTCATCCCATTTAGCCTTGAGTAAATTTTTAGTTAGAAGTGCCTATTTAAAATCTCTAAGCCCTTAATGATGAAAAATACAAAATATTTATACAACTTTTTAAAATGGGCGCTATTTAGACATAGTTGGCTCGTGTGAATAAACAATAAGCAAACACGTTTGCTTCTAGATTCCAGGAAATTGAACAATAAAAACACTTCCTCATTTGAATTAAACCAATATGTAGAACGGAAAGTTGTTTTTTTTTATCACTCATCCCATTTAGCCTTGAGTAAATTTTTAGTTAGAAGTGCCTATTTAAAATCTCTAAGCCCTTAATGATGAAAAATACAAAATATTTATACAACTTTTTAAAATGGGCGCTATTTAGACATAGTTGGCTCGTGTGAATAAACAATAAGCAAACACGTTTGCTTCTAGATTCCAGGAAATTGAACAATAAAAACACTTCCTCATTTGAATTAAACCAATATGTAGAACGGAAAGTTGCTTTTTTTTTATTCAACCCATTTAACCTTGAGTAAATTTTTAGTTAGAAGTGCCTATTTAAAATCTCTAAGCCCTTAATGATGAAAAATACAAAATATTTATACAACTTTTTAAAATGGGCGCTATTTAGACATAGTTGGCTCGTGTGAATAAAAAATAAGCAAACACGTTTGCTTCTAGATTCCAGGAAATTGAACAATAAAAACACTCCCTCATTTGAATTAAACCAATATATAGAACGGAAAGTTGTTTTTTTTTTTTTATTCAACCCATTTAACCTTGAGTAAATTTTTAGTTAGAAGTGCCTATTTAAAATCTCTAAGCCCTTAATGATGAAAAATACAAAATATTTATACAACTTTTTAAAATGGGCGCTATTTAGACATAGTTGGCTCGTGTGAATAAACAATAAGCAAACACGTTTGCTTCTAGATTCCAGGAAATTGAACAATAAAAACACTTCCTCATTTGAATTAAACCAATATGTAGAACGGAAAGTTGTTTTTTTTTTATTCAACCCATTTAACCTTGAGTAAATTTTTAGTTAGAAGTGCCTAATTAAAATCTTAATGCTCTTAATGATTAAAAATACAAAATATTTATACAACTTTTTAAAATGGACGCTATTTAGACATAGTTGGCTCGTGTGAATAAAAAATAAGCAAACACGTTTGCTTCTAGATTCCAGGAAATTGAACAATAAAAACACTCTCTCATTTGAATTAAACCAATATATAGAACGGAAAGTTGTTTTTTTTTTATTCAACCCATTTAACCTTGAGTAAATTTTTAGTTAGAAGTGCCTATTTAAAATCTCTAAGCCCTTAATGATGAAAAATACAAAATATTTATACAACTTTTTAAAATGGGCGCTATTTAGACATAGTAGGCTGGTGTGAATAAAAAATAAGCAAACACGTTTGCTTCTAGAAACCAGGAATGTGAACAATAAAAACGCTTCCGTATTTGAATTAAAGCATTTCACAGAACGGAAAGTTTTTATTTTTTTATCACTCATCCCATTTAGCCTTGAGTAAATTTTTAGTTAGAAGTGCCTAATTAAAATCTCAATGCCCTTAATGATTAAAAAATACAAAATATTTATACAACTTTTTAAAATGGACGCTATTTAGACATAGTTGGCTCGTGTGAATAAAAAATAAGCAAACACGTTTTCTTCTAGATTCCAGGAAATTGAACAATAAAAACACTTCCTCATTTGAATTAAACCAATATGTAGAACGGAAAGTTGTTTTTTTTTTATTCAACCCATTTAACCTTGAGTAAATTTTTAGTTAGAAGTGCCTATTTCAAATCTCTAAGCCCTTAATGATGAAAAATACAAAATATTTATACAACTTTTTAAAACGGGCGCTATTTAGACATAGTTGGCTCGTGTGAATAAAAAATAAGCAAACACGTTTGCTTCTAGATTCCAGGAAATTGAACAATAAAAACACTCCCTCATTTGAATTAAACCAATATATAGAACGGAAAGTTGTTTTTTTTTTTATTCAACCCATTTAACCTTGAGTAAATTTTTAGTTAGAAGTGCCTATTTAAAATCTCTAAGCCCTTAATGATGAAAAATACAAAATATTTATACAACTTTTTAAAATGGGCGCTATTTAGACATAGTTGGCTCGTGTGAATAAAAAATAAGCAAACACGTTTGCTTCTAGATTCCAGGAAATTGAACAATAAAAACACTCCCTCATTTGAATTAAACCAATATATAGAACGGAAAGTTGTTTTTTTTTTTATTCAACCCATTTAACCTTGAGTAAATTTTTAGTTAGAAGTACCTATTTAAAATCTCTAAGCCCTTAATGATGAAAAATACAAAATATTTATACAACTTTTTAAAATGGGCGCTATTTAGACATAGTTGGCTCGTGTGAATAAAAAATAAGCAAACACGTTTGCTTCTAGATTCCAGGAAATTGAACAATAAAAACACTTCCTCATTTGAATTAAACCAATATGTAGAACGGAAAGTTGTTTTTTTTTTTATTCAACCCATTTAACCTTGAGTAAATTTTTAGTTAGAAGTGCCTATTTAAAATCTCTAAGCCCTTAATGATGAAAAATACAAAATATTTATACAACTTTTTAAAATGGGCGCTATTTAGACATAGTAGGCTGGTGTGAATAAAAAATAAGCAAACACGTTTGCTTCTAGAAACCAGGAATGTGAACAATAAAAACGCTTCCGTATTTGAATTAAAGCATTTCACAGAACGGAAAGTTTTTATTTTTTTATCACTCATCCCATTTAGCCTTGAGTAAATTTTTAGTTAGAAGTGCCTAATTAAAATCTCAATGCCCTTAATGATTAAAAAATACAAAATATTTATACAACTTTTTAAAATGGGCGCTATTTAGACATAGTTGGCTCGTGTGAATAAACAATAAGCAAACACGTTTGCTTCTAGATTCCAGGAAATTGAACAATAAAAACACTTCCTCATTTGAATTAAACCAATATGTAGAACGGAAAGTTGTTTTTTTTTTATTCAACCCATTTAACCTTGAGTAAATTTTTAGTTAGAAGTGCCTATTTAAAATCTCTAAGCCCTTAATGATGAAAAATACAAAATATTTATACAACTTTTTAAAATGGGCGCTATTTAGACATAGTAGGCTGGTGTGAATAAAAAATAAGCAAACACGTTTGCTTCTAGAAACCAGGAATGTGAACAATAAAAACGCTTCCGTATTTGAATTAAAGCATTTCACAGAACGGAAAGTTTTTATTTTTTTATCACTCATCCCATTTAGCCTTGAGTAAATTTTTAGTTAGAAGTGCCTAATTAAAATCTCAATGCCCTTAATGATTAAAAAATACAAAATATTTATACAACTTTTTAAAATGGACGCTATTTAGACATAGTTGGCTCGTGTGAATAAAAAATAAGCAAACACGTTTTCTTCTAGATTCCAGGAAATTGAACAATAAAAACACTTCCTCATTTGAATTAAACCAATATGTAGAACGGAAAGTTGTTTTTTTTTATCACTCATCCCATTTAGCCTTGAGTAAATTTTTAGTTAGAAGTGCCTAATTAAAATCTTAATGCTCTTAATGATTAAAAATACAAAATATTTATACAACTTTTTAAAATGGACGCTATTTAGACATAGTTGGCTCGTGTGAATAAAAAATAAGCAAACACGTTTGCTTCTAGATTCCAGGAAATTGAACAATAAAAACACTTCCTCATTTGAATTAAACCAATATGTAGAACGGAAAGTTGTTTTTTTTTTATTCAACCCATTTAACCTTGAGTAAATTTTTAGTTAGAAGTGCCTATTTAAAATCTCTAAGCCCTTAATGATGAAAAATACAAAATATTTATACAACTTTTTAAAACGGGCGCTATTTAGACATAGTTGGCTCGTGTGAATAAAAAATAAGCAAACACGTTTTCTTCTAGATTCCAGGAAATTGAACAATAAAAACACTTCCTCATTTGAATTAAACCAATATGTAGAACGGAAAGTTGTTTTTTTTTATCACTCATCCCATTTAGCCTTGAGTAAATTTTTAGTTAGAAGTGCCTAATTAAAATCTTAATGCTCTTAATGATTAAAAATACAAAATATTTATACAACTTTTTAAAATGGACGCTATTTAGACATAGTTGGCTCGTGTGAATAAAAAATAAGCAAACACGTTTGCTTCTAGAAACCAGGAATGTGAACAATAAAAACGCTTCCGTATTTGAATTAAAGCATTTCACAGAACGGAAAGTTTTTATTTTTTTATCACTCATCCCATTTAGCCTTGAGTAAATTTTTAGTTAGAAGTGCCTAATTAAAATCTCAATGCCCTTAATGATTAAAAAATACAAAATATTTATACAACTTTTTAAAATGGACGCTATTTAGACATAGTTGGCTCGTGTGAATAAAAAATAAGCAAACACGTTTTCTTCTAGATTCCAGGAAATTGAACAATAAAAACACTTCCTCATTTGAATTAAACCAATATGTAGAACGGAAAGTTGTTTTTTTTTATCACTCATCCCATTTAGCCTTGAGTAAATTTTTAGTTAGAAGTGCCTAATTAAAATCTTAATGCTCTTAATGATTAAAAATACAAAATATTTATACAACTTTTTAAAATGGACGCTATTTAGACATAGTTGGCTCGTGTGAATAAAAAATAAGCAAACACGTTTGCTTCTAGAAACCAGGAATGTGAACAATAAAAACGCTTCCGTATTTGAATTAAAGCATTTCACAGAACGGAAAGTTTTTATTTTTTTATCACTCATCCCATTTAGCCTTGAGTAAATTTTTAGTTAGAAGTGCCTAATTAAAATCTCAATGCCCTTAATGATTAAAAAATACAAAATATTTATACAACTTTTTAAAATGGACGCTATTTAGACATAGTTGGCTCGTGTGAATAAAAAATAAGCAAACACGTTTTCTTCTAGATTCCAGGAAATTGAACAATAAAAACACTTCCTCATTTGAATTAAACCAATATGTAGAACGGAAAGTTGTTTTTTTTTATCACTCATCCCATTTAGCCTTGAGTAAATTTTTAGTTAGAAGTGCCTAATTAAAATCTTAATGCTCTTAATGATTAAAAATACAAAATATTTATACAACTTTTTAAAATGGACGCTATTTAGACATAGTTGGCTCGTGTGAATAAAAAATAAGCAAACACGTTTGCTTCTAGATTCCAGGAAATTGAACAATAAAAACACTCCCTCATTTGAATTAAACCAATATATAGAACGGAAAGTTGTTTTTTTTTTTATTCAACCCATTTAACCTTGAGTAAATTTTTAGTTAGAAGTGCCTATTTAAAATCTCTAAGCCCTTAATGATGAAAAATACAAAATATTTATACAACTTTTTAAAATGGGCGCTATTTAGACATAGTTGGCTCGTGTGAATAAAAAATAAGCAAACACGTTTGCTTCTAGATTCCAGGAAATTGAACAATAAAAACACTCCCTCATTTGAATTAAACCAATATATAGAACGGAAAGTTGTTTTTTTTTTTATTCAACCCATTTAACCTTGAGTAAATTTTTAGTTAGAAGTACCTATTTAAAATCTCTAAGCCCTTAATGATGAAAAATACAAAATATTTATACAACTTTTTAAAATGGGCGCTATTTAGACATAGTTGGCTCGTGTGAATAAAAAATAAGCAAACACGTTTGCTTCTAGATTCCAGGAAATTGAACAATAAAAACACTTCCTCATTTGAATTAAACCAATATGTAGAACGGAAAGTTGTTTTTTTTTTATTCAACCCATTTAACCTTGAGTAAATTTTTAGTTAGAAGTGCCTATTTAAAATCTCTAAGCCCTTAATGATGAAAAATACAAAATATTTATACAACTTTTTAAAATGGGCGCTATTTAGACATAGTAGGCTGGTGTGAATAAAAAATAAGCAAACACGTTTGCTTCTAGAAACCAGGAATGTGAACAATAAAAACGCTTCCGTATTTGAATTAAAGCATTTCACAGAACGGAAAGTTTTTATTTTTTTATCACTCATCCCATTTAGCCTTGAGTAAATTTTTAGTTAGAAGTGCCTAATTAAAATCTCAATGCCCTTAATGATTAAAAAATACAAAATATTTATACAACTTTTTAAAATGGGCGCTATTTAGACATAGTTGGCTCGTGTGAATAAACAATAAGCAAACACGTTTGCTTCTAGATTCCAGGAAATTGAACAATAAAAACACTTCCTCATTTGAATTAAACCAATATGTAGAACGGAAAGTTGTTTTTTTTTTATTCAACCCATTTAACCTTGAGTAAATTTTTAGTTAGAAGTGCCTATTTAAAATCTCTAAGCCCTTAATGATGAAAAATACAAAATATTTATACAACTTTTTAAAATGGGCGCTATTTAGACATAGTAGGCTGGTGTGAATAAAAAATAAGCAAACACGTTTGCTTCTAGAAACCAGGAATGTGAACAATAAAAACGCTTCCGTATTTGAATTAAAGCATTTCACAGAACGGAAAGTTTTTATTTTTTTATCACTCATCCCATTTAGCCTTGAGTAAATTTTTAGTTAGAAGTGCCTAATTAAAATCTCAATGCCCTTAATGATTAAAAAATACAAAATATTTATACAACTTTTTAAAATGGACGCTATTTAGACATAGTTGGCTCGTGTGAATAAAAAATAAGCAAACACGTTTTCTTCTAGATTCCAGGAAATTGAACAATAAAAACACTTCCTCATTTGAATTAAACCAATATGTAGAACGGAAAGTTGTTTTTTTTTATCACTCATCCCATTTAGCCTTGAGTAAATTTTTAGTTAGAAGTGCCTAATTAAAATCTTAATGCTCTTAATGATTAAAAATACAAAATATTTATACAACTTTTTAAAATGGACGCTATTTAGACATAGTTGGCTCGTGTGAATAAAAAATAAGCAAACACGTTTGCTTCTAGATTCCAGGAAATTGAACAATAAAAACACTTCCTCATTTGAATTAAACCAATATGTAGAACGGAAAGTTGTTTTTTTTTTATTCAACCCATTTAACCTTGAGTAAATTTTTAGTTAGAAGTGCCTATTTAAAATCTCTAAGCCCTTAATGATGAAAAATACAAAATATTTATACAACTTTTTAAAACGGGCGCTATTTAGACATAGTTGGCTCGTGTGAATAAAAAATAAGCAAACACGTTTTCTTCTAGATTCCAGGAAATTGAACAATAAAAACACTTCCTCATTTGAATTAAACCAATATGTAGAACGGAAAGTTGTTTTTTTTTATCACTCATCCCATTTAGCCTTGAGTAAATTTTTAGTTAGAAGTGCCTAATTAAAATCTTAATGCTCTTAATGATTAAAAATACAAAATATTTATACAACTTTTTAAAATGGACGCTATTTAGACATAGTTGGCTCGTGTGAATAAAAAATAAGCAAACACGTTTGCTTCTAGATTCCAGGAAATTGAACAATAAAAACACTCCCTCATTTGAATTAAACCAATATATAGAACGGAAAGTTGTTTTTTTTTTTATTCAACCCATTTAACCTTGAGTAAATTTTTAGTTAGAAGTGCCTATTTAAAATCTCTAAGCCCTTAATGATGAAAAATACAAAATATTTATACAACTTTTTAAAATGGGCGCTATTTAGACATAGTTGGCTCGTGTGAATAAAAAATAAGCAAACACGTTTGCTTCTAGAAACCAGGAATGTGAACAATAAAAACGCTTCCGTATTTGAATTAAAGCATTTCACAGAACGGAAAGTTTTTATTTTTTTATCACTCATCCCATTTAGCCTTGAGTAAATTTTTAGTTAGAAGTGCCTAATTAAAATCTCAATGCCCTTAATGATTAAAAAATACAAAATATTTATACAACTTTTTAAAATGGGCGCTATTTAGACATAGTTGGCTCGTGTGAATAAAAAATAAGCAAACACGTTTTCTTCTAGATTCCAGGAAATTGAACAATAAAAACACTTCCTCATTTGAATTAAACCAATATGTAGAACGGAAAGTTGTTTTTTTTTATCACTCATCCCATTTAGCCTTGAGTAAATTTTTAGTTAGAAGTGCCTAATTAAAATCTTAATGCTCTTAATGATTAAAAATACAAAATATTTATACAACTTTTTAAAATGGACGCTATTTAGACATAGTTGGCTCGTGTGAATAAAAAATAAGCAAACACGTTTGCTTCTAGAAACCAGGAATGTGAACAATAAAAACGCTTCCGTATTTGAATTAAAGCATTTCACAGAACGGAAAGTTTTTATTTTTTTATCACTCATCCCATTTAGCCTTGAGTAAATTTTTAGTTAGAAGTGCCTAATTAAAATCTCAATGCCCTTAATGATTAAAAAATACAAAATATTTATACAACTTTTTAAAATGGACGCTATTTAGACATAGTTGGCTCGTGTGAATAAAAAATAAGCAAACACGTTTTCTTCTAGATTCCAGGAAATTGAACAATAAAAACACTTCCTCATTTGAATTAAACCAATATGTAGAACGGAAAGTTGTTTTTTTTTATCACTCATCCCATTTAGCCTTGAGTAAATTTTTAGTTAGAAGTGCCTAATTAAAATCTTAATGCTCTTAATGATTAAAAATACAAAATATTTATACAACTTTTTAAAATGGACGCTATTTAGACATAGTTGGCTCGTGTGAATAAAAAATAAGCAAACACGTTTGCTTCTAGATTCCAGGAAATTGAACAATAAAAACACTCCCTCATTTGAATTAAACCAATATATAGAACGGAAAGTTGTTTTTTTTTTTATTCAACCCATTTAACCTTGAGTAAATTTTTAGTTAGAAGTGCCTATTTAAAATCTCTAAGCCCTTAATGATGAAAAATACAAAATATTTATACAACTTTTTAAAATGGGCGCTATTTAGACATAGTTGGCTCGTGTGAATAAAAAATAAGCAAACACGTTTGCTTCTAGATTCCAGGAAATTGAACAATAAAAACACTCCCTCATTTGAATTAAACCAATATATAGAACGGAAAGTTGTTTTTTTTTTTATTCAACCCATTTAACCTTGAGTAAATTTTTAGTTAGAAGTACCTATTTAAAATCTCTAAGCCCTTAATGATGAAAAATACAAAATATTTATACAACTTTTTAAAATGGGCGCTATTTAGACATAGTTGGCTCGTGTGAATAAAAAATAAGCAAACACGTTTGCTTCTAGATTCCAGGAAATTGAACAATAAAAACACTTCCTCATTTGAATTAAACCAATATGTAGAACGGAAAGTTGTTTTTTTTTTATTCAACCCATTTAACCTTGAGTAAATTTTTAGTTAGAAGTGCCTATTTAAAAGCTCTAAGCCCTTAATGATGAAAAATACAAAATATTTATACAACTTTTTAAAATGGGCGCTATTTAGACATAGTTGGCTCGTGTGAATAAAAAATAAGCAAACACGTTTGCTTCTAGAAACCAGGAATGTGAACAATAAAAACGCTTCCGTATTTGAATTAAAGCATTTCACAGAACGGAAAGTTTTTATTTTTTTATCACTCATCCCATTTAGCCTTGAGTAAATTTTTAGTTAGAAGTGCCTAATTAAAATCTCAATGCCCTTAATGATTAAAAAATACAAAATATTTATACAACTTTTTAAAATGGACGCTATTTAGACATAGTTGGCTCGTGTGAATAAAAAATAAGCAAACACGTTTGCTTCTAGATTCCAGGAAATTGAACAATAAAAACACTTCCCCATTTGAATTAAACCAATATATAGAACGGAAAGTTGTTTTTTTTTTATTCAACCCATTTAACCTTGAGTAAATTTTTAGTTAGAAGTGCCTAATTAAAATCTCAATGCCCTTAATGATTAAAAAATACAAAATATTTATACAACTTTTTAAAATGGACGCTATTTAGACATAGTTGGCTCGTGTGAATAAAAAATAAGCAAACACGTTTGCTTCTAGATTCCAGGAAATTGAACAATAAAAACACTTCCTCATTTGAATTAAACCAATATATAGAACGGAAAGTTGTTTTTTTTTTATTCAACCCATTTAACCTTGAGTAAATTTTTAGTTAGAAGTGCCTATTTAAAATCTCTAAGCCCTTAATGATGAAAAATACAAAATATTTATACAACTTTTTAAAATGGGCGCTATTTAGACATAGTTGGCTCGTGTGAATAAAAAATAAGCAAACACGTTTGCTTCTAGAAACCAGGAATGTGAACAATAAAAACCCTTCCGTATTTGAATTAAAGCATTTCACAGAACGGAAAGTTTTTATTTTTTTATCACTCATCCCATTTAGCCTTGAGTAAATTTTTAGTTAGAAGTGCCTAATTAAAATCTCAATGCCCTTAATGATTAAAAAATACAAAATATTTATACAACTTTTTAAAATGGACGCTATTTAGACATAGTTGGCTCGTGTGAATAAAAAATAAGCAAACACGTTTGCTTCTAGATTCCAGGAAATTGAACAATAAAAACACTTCCCCATTTGAATTAAACCAATATATAGAACGGAAAGTTGTTTTTTTTTTATTCAACCCATTTAACCTTGAGTAAATTTTTAGTTAGAAGTGCCTATTTAAAATCTCTAAGCCCTTAATGATGAAAAATACAAAATATTTATACAACTTTTTAAAATGGACGCTATTTAGACATAGTTGGCTCGTGTGAATAAAAAATAAGCAAACACGTTTGCTTCTAGATTCCAGGAAATTGAACAATAAAAACACTTCCTCATTTGAATTAAACCAATATATAGAACGGAAAGTTGTTTTTTTTTTATTCAACCCATTTAACCTTGAGTAAATTTTTAGTTAGAAGTGCCTATTTAAAATCTCTAAGCCCTTAATGATGAAAAATACAAAATATTTATACAACTTTTTAAAATGGGCGCTATTTAGACATAGTTGGCTCGTGTGAATAAAAAATAAGCAAACACGTTTGCTTCTAGAAACCAGGAATGTGAACAATAAAAACCCTTCCGTATTTGAATTAAAGCATTTCACAGAACGGAAAGTTTTTATTTTTTTATCACTCATCCCATTTAGCCTTGAGTAAATTTTTAGTTAGAAGTGCCTAATTAAAATCTCAATGCCCTTAATGATTAAAAAATACAAAATATTTATACAACTTTTTAAAATGGACGCTATTTAGACATAGTTGGCTCGTGTGAATAAAAAATAAGCAAACACGTTTGCTTCTAGATTCCAGGAAATTGAACAATAAAAACACTTCCCCATTTGAATTAAACCAATATATAGAACGGAAAGTTGTTTTTTTTTTATTCAACCCATTTAACCTTGAGTAAATTTTTAGTTAGAAGTGCCTAATTAAAATCTCAATGCCCTTAATGATTAAAAAATACAAAATATTTATACAACTTTTTAAAATGGACGCTATTTAGACATAGTTGGCTCGTGTGAATAAAAAATAAGCAAACACGTTTGCTTCTAGATTCCAGGAAATTGAACAATAAAAACACTTCCCCATTTGAATTAAACCAATATATAGAACGGAAAGTTGTTTTTTTTTTATTCAACCCATTTAACCTTGAGTAAATTTTTAGTTAGAAGTGCCTAATTAAAATCTCAATGCCCTTAATGATTAAAAAATACAAAATATTTATACAACTTTTTAAAATGGACGCTATTTAGACATAGTTGGCTCGTGTGAATAAAAAATAAGCAAACACGTTTGCTTCTAGATTCCAGGAAATTGAACAATAAAAACACTTCCCCATTTGAATTAAACCAATATATAGAACGGAAAGTTGTTTTTTTTTTATTCAACCCATTTAACCTTGAGTAAATTTTTAGTTAGAAGTGCCTAATTAAAATCTCAATGCCCTTAATGATTAAAAAATACAAAATATTTATACAACTTTTTAAAATGGACGCTATTTAGACATAGTTGGCTCGTGTGAATAAAAAATAAGCAAACACGTTTGCTTCTAGATTCCAGGAAATTGAACAATAAAAACACTTCCCCATTTGAATTAAACCAATATATAGAACGGAAAGTTGTTTTTTTTTTATTCAACCCATTTAACCTTGAGTAAATTTTTAGTTAGAAGTGCCTAATTAAAATCTCAATGCCCTTAATGATTAAAAAATACAAAATATTTATACAACTTTTTAAAATGGACGCTATTTAGACATAGTTGGCTCGTGTGAATAAAAAATAAGCAAACACGTTTGCTTCTAGATTCCAGGAAATTGAACAATAAAAACACTTCCCCATTTGAATTAAACCAATATATAGAACGGAAAGTTGTTTTTTTTTTTATTCAACCCATTTAACCTTGAGTAAATTTTTAGTTAGAAGTGCCTAATTAAAATCTCAATGCCCTTAATGATTAAAAAATACAAAATATTTATACAACTTTTTAAAATGGGCGCTATTTAGACATAGTTGGCTCGTGTGAATAAAAAATAAGCAAACACGTTTGCTTCTAGATTCCAGGAAATTGAACAATAAAAACACTTCCCCATTTGAATTAAACCAATATATAGAACGGAAAGTTGTTTTTTTTTTATTCAACCCATTTAACCTTGAGTAAATTTTTAGTTAGAAGTGCCTATTTAAAATCTCTAAGCCCTTAATGATGAAAAATACAAAATATTTATACAACTTTTTAAAATGGACGCTATTTAGACATAGTTGGCTCGTGTGAATAAAAAATAAGCAAACACGTTTGCTTCTAGAAACCAGGAATGTGAACAATAAAAACGCTTCCGTATTTGAATTAAAGCATTTCACAGAACGGAAAGTTTTTATTTTTTTATCACTCATCCCATTTAGCCTTGAGTAAATTTTTAGTTAGAAGTGCCTAATTAAAATCTCAATGCCCTTAATGATTAAAAAATACAAAATATTTATACAACTTTTTAAAATGGACGCTATTTAGACATAGTTGGCTCGTGTGAATAAAAAATACGCAAACACGTTTGCTTCTAGATTCCAGGAAATTGAACAATAAAAACACTTCCTCATTTGAATTAAACCAATATGTAGAACGGAAAGTTGTTTTTTTTTCATTCAACCCATTTAACCTTGAGTAAATTTTTAGTTAGAAGTGCCTAATTAAAATCTCAATGCCCTTAATGATTAAAAAATACAAAATATTTATACAACTTTTTAAAATGGACGCTATTTAGACATAGTTGGCTCGTGTGAATAAAAAATAAGCAAAAACATTTCCTTCTAGATTCCGGGAATGTGAACAATAAAAACACTTCCTCATTTGAATTAAACCAATATGTAGAACGGAAAGTTGTTTTTTTTTTTTTCATTCAACCCATTTAACCTTGAGTAAATTTTTAGTTAGAAGTGCCTAATTAAAATCTCAATGCCCTTAATGATTAAAAAATACAAAATATTTATACAACTTTTTAAAATGGACGCTATTTAGACATAGTTGGCTCGTGTGAATAAAAAATAAGCAAACACGTTTGCTTCTAGAAACCAGGAATGTGAACAATAAAAACGCTTCCGTATTTGAATTAAAGCATTTCACAGAACGGCAAGTTTTTATTTTTTTATCACTCATCCCATTTAGCCTTGAGTAAATTTTTGGTTAGAAGTGCCTAATTAAAATCTCAATGCCCTTAATGATGAAAAATACAAAATATTTATACAACTTTTTAAAATGGACGCTATTTAGGCATAGTTGGCTCGTGTGAATAAAAAATAAGCAAACACGTTTGCTTCTAGATTCCAGGAAATTGAACAATAAAAACACTTCCTCATTTGAATTAAACCAATATGTAGAACGGAAAGTTGTTTTTTTTTCATTCAACCCATTTAGCCTTGAGTAAATTTTTGGTTAGAAGTGCCTAATTAAAATCTCAATGCCCTTATTGATGAAAAATACAAAATATTTATACAGCTTTTTGTACTGGGCGCTATTTCGACATAGTTGGCTCGTGTGAATAAAAAAAAAGCAAAAACATTTCCTTCTAGATTCCGGGAATGTGAACAATAAAAACACTTCCTCATTTGCATTAAACCAATATATAGAACGGAAAGTTGTTTTTTTTTCATTCAACCCATTTAGCCTTGAGTAAATTTTTGGTTAGAAGTGCCTAATTAAAATCTCAATGCCCTTAATGAAGAAAACTACAAAATATTTATTCAGATTTTTGAACTGGGCGCTATTTAGACATAGTTGGCTCGTGTGAATAAAAAAAAAGCAAAAACATTTCCTTCTAGATTCCGGGAATGTGAACAATAAAAAGACTTCCTCATTTGAATTAAACCAATATATAGAACGGAAAGTTGTTTTTTTTTCATTCAACCCATTTAGCCTTGAGTAAATTTTTGGTTAGAAGTGCCTAATTAAAATCTCAATGCCCTTATTGATGAAAAATACAAAATATTTATACAGCTTTTTGTACTGGGCGCTATTTCGACATAGTTGGCTCGTGTGAATAAAAGATACGCAAAAACATTTCCTTCTAGATTCCGGGAATGTGAACAATAAAAACACTTCCTCATTTGAATTAAACCAATATATAGATCGGAAAGTTGTTATTTTTTTTTTTTCATTCAACCCATTTAACCTTGGGTAAATTTTTGGTTAGAAGTGTCTAATTAAAATCTCAATGCCCTTAATGAAGAAAAATACAAAATATTTATTCAGCTTTTTGAACTGGGCGCTATTTAGACATAGTTGGCTCGTGTGAATAAAAAATAAGCAAACACGTTTTCTTCTAGATTCCAGGAAATTGAACAATAAAAACACTGCCGTATTTGAATTAAAGCATTTCATAGAACGGAAAGTTTTTATTTTTTTATCACTCAACCCATTTAGCCTTGAGTAAATTTTTAGTTAGAAGTGCCTAATTAAAATCTCAATGCCCTTAATGATGAAAAATACAAAATATTTATACAGCTTTTTGTACTGGGCGCTATTTAGACATAGTTGGCTCGTGTGAATAAAAAATAAGCAAAAACATTTCCTTCTAGATTCCGGGAATGTGAACAATAAAAAGACTTCCTCATTTGAATTAAACCATTATATAGAACGGAAAGTTGTTTTTTTTTCATTCAACCCATTTAACCTTGAATAAATTTTTAGTTAGAAGTGCCTAATTAAAATCTCAAAGCCCTTAATGATGAAAAATACAAAATATTTATACAGCTTTTTGAACTGGGCGCTATTTAGACATAGTAGGCTCGTGTGAATAAAAAATAAGCAAACACGTTTGCTTCTAGATTCCAGAAATTTGAACAATAAAAACACTTCCGTATTTGAAGTAAAGCATTTCATAGAACGGAAAGTTTTTTTTTATCACTCAAACCATTTAACCTTGAGTAAATTTTTAGTTAGAAGTGCCTAATTAAAATCTCAAAGCCTTTAATGATGAAAAATACAAAATATTTATACAACTTTTTAAAATGGACGCTATTTAGACATAGTTGGCTCGTGTGAATAAAAAATAAGCAAAAACATTTCCTTCTAGATTCCGGGAATGTGAACAATAAAAACACTTCCTCATTTGAATTAAACCAATATATAGATCGGAAAGTTGTTATTTTTTTTTTTTTTCATTCAACCCATTTAACCTTGGGTAAATTTTTGGTTAGAAGTGCCTAATTAAAATCTCAATGCCCTTAATGAAAAAAAATACAAAATATTTATTCAGATTTTTGAACTGGGCGCTATTTAGACATAGTTGGCTCGTGTGAATAAAAAATAAGCAAAAACATTTCCTTCTAGATTCCGGGAATGTGAACAATAAAAAGACTTCCTCATTTGAATTAAACCAATATATAGATCGGAAAGTTGTTATTTTTTTTTTTTTCATTCAACCCATTTAACCTTGGGTAAATTTTTGGTTAGAAGTGCCTAATTAAAATCTCAATGCCCTTAATGAAGAAAAATACAAAATATTTATTCAGATTTTTGAACTGGGCGCTATTTAGACATAGTTGGCTCGTGCGAATAAGAAATAAGCAAACATGTTTGCTTCTAGATTCCAGAAATTTGAACAATAAAAACACTTCCGTATTTGAAGTAAGGCATTTCATAGAACGTAAAGTTTTTTTTTTATCACTCAACCCATTTAACCTTGAGTAAATTTTTAGTTAGAAGTGCCTAATTAAAATCTCAAAGCCCTTAATGATGAAAAATACAAAATATTTATACAAATTTTTAAAATGGACGCTATTTAGACATAGTTGGCTCGTGTGAATAAGAAATAAGCAAACATGTTTGCTTCTAGATTCCAGAAATTTGAACAATAAAAACACTTCCGTATTTGAAGTAAGGCATTTCATAGAACGTAAAGTTTTTTTTTTATCACTCAACCCATTTAACCTTGAGTAAATTTTTAGTTAGAAGTGCCTAATTAAAATCTCAAAGCCCTTAATGATGAAAAATACAAAATATTTATACAATTTTTTAAAATGGACGCTATTTAGACATAGTTGGCTCGTGTGAATAAGAAATAAGCAAACACGTTTGCTTCTAGATTCCAGGAAATTGAACAATAAAAACACTTCCGTATTTGAATTAAAGGATTTCATAGAACGGAAAGTTTTTTTTTTACCACTCAACCCATTTAGCCTTGAGTAAATTTTTAGTTAGAAGTGCCTAATTAAAATCTCAATGTCCTTAATGATGAAAAATACAAAATATTTATGCAGCTTTTTGAACTGGGCGCTATTTAGACATAGTTGGCTCGTGTGAATAAGAAATAAGCAAACACGTTTGCTTCTAGATTCCAGGAAATTGAACAATAAAAACACTTCCGTATTTGAATTAAAGCATTTCATAGAACGGAAGGTTTTTATTGTTTTATCACTCAACAAATTTAGCCTTGAGTAAATTTTTAGTTAGAAGTGCCTAATTAAAATCTCAAAGCACTTAATGATGAAAAATACAAAATATTTATACAAATTTTTAAAATGGACGCTATTTAGACATAGTTGGATCGTGTGAATAAAAAATAAGCAAACACGTTTGCTTCTAGATTCCAGGAAATTGAACAATAAAAACACTTCCTCATTTGAATTAAATCAATATGTAGAACGGAAAGTTGTTATTTTTTTTTTCATTCAACCCATTTAACCTTGAGTAAATTTTTGGTTAGAAGTGCCTAATTAAAATCTCAATGCCCTTAATGAAGAAAAATATAAAATATTTATACAGCTTTTTGAACTGGGCGCTATTTAGACATAGTTGGCTCGTGTGAATAAAAAATAAGCAAAAACATGTCCTTCTAGATTCCGGGAATGTGAACAATAAAAACACTTCCTCCTTTGAATTAAAGCATTTCATAGAACGGAAAGTTTTTATTTTTTATCACTCAGCCCATTTAACCTTGAGTAAATTTTTAGTTAGAAGTGCCTAATTAAAATCTCAATGCCCTTAATGATGAAAAATACAAAATATTTATACAACTTTTTAAAATGGACGCTATTTAGACATAGCTGGCTCGTGTGAATAAAAAATAAGCAAACACGTTTGCTTCTAGATTCCAGGAATTTGAAAAATAAAAACACTTCCATATTTGAATTAAGGCATTTCATAGAACGGAAAGTTTTTATTGTTTTATCACTCAACAAATTTAGCCTTGAGTAAATTTTTAGTTAGAAGTGCCTAATTAAAATCTCAAAGCCCTTAATGATGAAAAATACAAAATATTTATACAAATTTTTAAAATGGACGCTATTTAGACATAGTTGGCTCGTGTGAATAAGAAATAAGCAAACACGTTTTCTTCTAGATTCCAGGAAATTGAACAATAAAAACACTTCCGTATTTGAATTAAAGCATTTCATAGAACGGAAAGTTTTTATTTTTTTATCACTCAACCCATTTAGCCTTGAGTAAATTTTTAGTTAGAAGTGCCTAATTAAAATCTCAATGCCCTTGATGATGAAAAATACAAAATATTTATACAGCTTTTTGTACTGGGCGCTATTTAGACATAATTGGCTCGTGTGAATAAAAAATAAGCAAAAATATTTCCTTCTAGATTCCGGGAATGTGAGCAATAAAAACACTTCCTCATTTGAATTAAAGCATTTCATAGAACGGAAAGTTTTTATTTTTTATCACTCAGCCCATTTAACCTTGAGTAAATTTTTAGTTAGAAGTGCCTAATTAAAATCTCAATGCCCTTAATGATGAAAAATACAAAATATTTATACAACTTTTTAAAATGGACGCTATTTAGACATAGTTGGCTCGTGTGAATAAAAAATAAGCAAAACCATTTCCTTCTAGATTCCGGGAATGTGAACAATAAAAACACTTCCTCATTTGAATTAAAGCATTTCATAGACCGGAAAGATGTTTTTTTTTTCATTCAACCCATTTAACCTTGAGTAAATTTTTTGTTAGAAGTGCCTAATTAAAATCTCAATGCCCTTAATGATGAAAAATACAAAATATTTATACAGCGTTTTGAACTGGGCGCTATTTAGACATAGTTGGCTCGTCTATGGCTACCTTAAAAACTTAGGTTATCTCAACATGTAAAGTTTGATTGTAGAGTTGGGTTTGGCTGTTATTCCTTTAGTATTCTTTTATGTTACCAACCCTAAAGGTATTTTTAGATACGCCTGGTGGAACCGGAAAAAACATTTCTGATTAATTGATGTAAGAGCAAAAAGAGAAATCACTATGGCAGTTGCTTTCTCAGATACCGCGGATACCCTTTGTGTGGTGGACGTACAATTCCGCATTTGAAAGACCACTGTCTGCAAACATCTGATACACCGAAGTGCAACATAAGCAAACGGACAGGCCAAGGTGGGGGGGTGCGATGTATGCACCATGACTCATAAGCAGTCGCTGCAAGTTTTAGACCGAACCCTTAAGAATTTAAGGTGTAATGACCATCCCAAAGGTGGTGTTTTCCTCTATAGACGCCTTTATGTACAAACATTTTCTCTCTTTAGAAATATGAGAGGACATTTTGGCGGAAACACTTCAGCAGCAGCTTTTCCTAAACTTCTTGAAATTAATTATAGAAAAATTCCTATTTCTTTACTAACAGATTTGATTTCTTTTCCTGCAAGTTTTTGAGAAATTATGACATCACCTCAAGCTTTAATAGCTAATGTTTCTTCCAAATATTGAATCTATCTTTACAAGATATAAATAGCCTAGAGAAAAGACATTTTAGGCACCTTAAAATGAGGATGTTAATATCACTAGAACCAAGACAACTCACTCACTTTATTAACACAGTCGTAGAAGAGTCCCAAGCTTTGCATATCCGATTGAGTTTATTAGCTCTTTTGAGCCATCAGAAATTTCTCCTCAACGATTGATCCTTAAAAAGGGCGCATAATATCATAATATTTATGCTTCGTTATTTCGATTCTCCACGCTTATGTAGTGGGACAAGGCTTTTCATCACAAAACTTTTACGAATGCCATTGAAGCAATTCATTTTATCGGAAAATTTCGAAAAAAAAAGTTTAAAACCAAGGATTCCATTGATACCCATAGATTTGTCTTTTCAATTTTAAATGCCTCAAATTTCCTATCGCTATCAATGAAGCTCAATGACGATCATTAGCTGCGAAACAAGGGATTGATGAGCGCAATACAAACCTTTATAGCTTCAGGGTTTCTGCAACTCAATTGTAAACCTCACCTACGCGAGGGGAATCCAGTTACAAATATGATTATATCATAAAACAACAGTCATTAGCTGTAGCAGAAGTCAACGTTACCAACTCATGTTTTACCCATAGCCAGTTACGCGTAGCTGGCATATTTTTATAGAGACGTGGGGTAAAACCCACGGACATAAGGTAGTATAGATTATAAAAAGTAAACACTTTTTTCCCTATCGCCGCTTGACGCACAAACGCGTTGACAGATTTTAACCAAACTTACACACAGGTCAGGTACATGGCCCGCATAGTTCTAATGTACTTTCTTTCGAAATCGGAAAAGGGGGCGTGGCACCTCCCATCCAAATGGGATCTTTCATACTTAATATCTATGGAAGTATTAATGTTAGACTACTGAAAATTGGTAAGGCGTTATATAAGGTAAATCCTTATCGCTATCCCTATCCATTTCCCTATTGAACAAACATATTTTTTGCCTTTTCCGCACTTTTTTTATAGCGTATACTTAATTTACAATAAGAAATTTCCTACACATCACTTATGTATGTTTACATAAAATATTTCAAATTTCAAAATTGTTTCCAAACAATTTTGTTTTATGAATATTTTCTGTTCTACCTGTTCAGCAGGTAGCCGCCTGCGATTTCAAATTAAGAAAACTCATTCAAAGACATACATACATATTTACATGGAAATATTTAAAATTACAAATTTTTAATTGCGCTTTACTTTTTGCAATAGTAAATACAATTTATTTCACGAAGTCACTCTTAAAGTTTTCCTGCTTCCTGTTTATTTTAGCGAAAAGTGGTGTGATAAAAATAGAATTTATTTACGAGGTCACTCTTAAAGTTTTTGTGCCGCTACAAAAGAGTTTCTTTTAGTGAAAAGTGCTGTGATAAAAGAGAGTATTTATTCGACGAATCTTTTTTTAAAGTTTTGGGCTGTTAGTTTTCGTGAAAAGTGGAATGAATTACAAAATGCCTTCCACGCGACGTCGGTCGCGGAGAACACAAAATAGATCCAACGAAAGAGAACGTCGATCAGACGAACAACGGGAACATCACAATGCCATGGACAGGGAACGATATGCCAGGTAACGTCCAGGTCGACGCAACATTAGTATTCCTTTGAATGGTGCCGCATTTCAATATAATATATATTATATTTTGCATAAATTTGTGGTAATTGACATTAGGAACAATGTATGACCATTTTGCTGTGCACTAAAATTTAAAAGCGAAACGCCTGGAATGTGTTGCGCCTCAGGAAAAGTTCGGCTAGATAAATTGAAATGCCTACAAGAACCATTAGCAATACTAATTTCTGGTTCAACAGCGGAATTAAGACATTTTCTAGCCAATATACAAATGTACAATTCAAGTTGCCGAATGACTTTGTTTGGAGCTACCAATATAATAAGAGACAACCATATGCCAACGTTGAAGGTAATTTCAGTGTACATAAAACATTTAAGATGAAACTTTTCACAGGATATCGGAAACGTTTCTTTCCACTTATTTGCATTACCTTTACCTTTGACAAAGACACAACTTTCACACTAAAACTGTTTCTCTAAGTGCTAAGTGGAGACATAAGAAAATAACCTCTAACTTTTCTCAGCGTAAGAAGTTTGTTACATATACATTACATAAAATATTTCAAATTAATAAAATTTGTCAAATTAGGAAAACTTAAAAATATAGTTTTTCATGAAATATTTTTCAATAGTATTTTTTGTCAAACAAAACCTGCGAATATTAAATCTTTCCTTAAGTTTTTACGCAAATAGATTTCAATAACTACTTAAAGAAATTTTCTCATATAAAAGGTTGATGAATGTATTACGCTGAATTAAGCTAAGCATATGGCGTTATGATGTAAGAAAACTAACCTAAACTTAACTTACCGTAAAAAATTTTCTAAGATCGACTGCGTAGAAAATTTCAAATTTGGAAAGTTATTTTTGCTTTGAATTTTGTTTTAAGTTTTCTGTCCTTCCTGCTTGGTTCAAATTTGATATAATATTATACTTCAAGCATTTTAAAGAGCAACATTTTTTCAGTCAGTTTATATTTTATATTTTCTGTTCTACCTGTTTGGCAGATAGCCGTCTGCGATTTCAAAATAAGAAAAACTCTTTCAAAAATGTAATTGGCCCAATGCTTTAAAATTTTTGGAAATTTTATTCACATGAATTGCAATAATATTTTTCAATAATGTTTTAGTTTAGTCACACCGCTCTCAATTTAAGTAAAACAAAGACCTGGGAATATGTAATTTACAGGTTCCTAAGTTTTTCACATTTTTTTTTTTTTTAAGTTTTTCACATAAATGTTTTTAATAACTGCTTACACAGTTTTTCATATAACACGTTCATAGAAGAAGTACATATGTTAAGTTATGAACCTACTAAGTACGGTTAACTTTCTAATACGTTATTGGAAAAGCTATTTTTAAAATACTTTTTTTACTACCTTTTTTGGTACTTTTTTTTACCTACTTTTTTGGGACTTTTTTAGTATTGATTTGCGATCTTTTTTTGCCACATTTTGATCCAATTTTACTACTTATTTAAAGTTTTTTTAGCCAATTTGTTTTTCAATGCATTTGCTGGTACTTTTCACCACTGTTTTACTACCTTTGGTAACCCTTTACTACTTTTTTAATACTTTTACGCTACCTTTTTATACTCAGTTGAGCAGAGCTCACAGAGTATATTAACTTTGATTGGATAACGGTTGGTTGTACAGGTATAAAGGAACCGAGATATATACAGACTTCCATATATCAAAATCATCAGTATCGAAAAAAAATTTGATTGAGCCATGTCCGTGCGTCCGACCGTTAACACGATAACTTGAGTAAATTTTGAGGTATCTTGACGAAAATTGGTATGTAAGTTCCTGGGCACTCATCTCAGATAGCTATATAAAATGAACGATATCGGACTATAACCACGCCCACTTTTTCGATATCGAAAATTTCGAAAAATCGAAAAAGTGCGATAATTCATTACCACAGATGGATAAAGCGATGAAACTTGGTAGGTGGGTTGAACTTATGACGCAGAATTGAAAATAAGTAAAATTTTGGACAATGGGCGTGGCAACGCCCACTTTAAAAAAAAGGTAATTTAGAAGTTTTGCAAGCTGTAATTTGGCAGTCGTTGAAGATATCATGCTGAAATTTGGCAGGAACGTTACTGGTATTACTGTATGTATGCTTAATAAAAATTAGCAAAATCGGAGCACGAACACACCCACATTAAAAAAAAAAAGTTTTTTTAAAGTGAAATTTTTACAAAAAATTTAATATCTTTACAGTATATAAGTAAATTGAGTCAACATTCAACTCCAGTAATGATATGGTGAAACAAAAGACAAAAACAAATGAAAATTTCAAAATGGGCGTGGCTCCGCCCTTTTTCATTTGATTTTTCTAGGATACATTTAATGCCATAAGTCGAACAGATATTTACCAATCCTTGTGAAATTTGGTAGGCGCTTAGATTCTAGGACGATAACTGTTTCCTGTGAAGCCACGTTCAGTTTTTATACACAGTATATCGTCTGTCCTTCCGCTCGGCCGTTAACACGATAACTTGAGCAAAAATCGATATATCTTTACTAAACTCAATTCACATAATTATCTGAGCACACTTTGTATTCGTATAAAAAATGGCCGAAATCCGACTATGACCACGCCCACTTTTTCGATTTCGAAAATTACGAAAAATGATAAAAAAATGCCATAATTCTATACCAAATACGAAAAAAGGGATGAAACATGGTAATTGCATTGGTTTATTGACGCAAAATATAACTTTAGAAAAAAACTTTGTAAAATGGGTGTGACACCTACCATATTAAGTAGAAGAAAATGAAAAAGTTCTGCAGGGCGAAATCGAAAGCCTTTGGAATCATGGCAGGAATACTGTTCGTGGTATTACATATATAAATAAATTAGCGGTACCCGACAGATGATGTTCTGGGTCACCCTGGTCCACATTTTGTTCGAAATCTCGAAAACGCCTTCACATATACAACTACCACAACTCCCTTTTAAAATTCTTATTAATACCTTTAATAATGGCAATATCTCGAAAAGGCGTCCACCCATAGAACTAAGGCCCACTCCCTTTTAAAACACTCATTAACAACTTTCGTTTGACACCCATATTGTACAAACGCATTCTAGAGTCAACCCTGGTCCACCTTTATAACGATATCCCGATAAGGCGTCCACCTATAGAACTAAGCCCCACTCCCATTTAAAATACTCATTAACACCTTTCATTTGATACCCATATCGTACAAACAAATTCTAGAGTCACCCCTGGTCCACCTTTATGGCGATATCTCGAAAAGGCGTCCACCCATAGAACTAAGCCCCACTCCCATTTAAAATACTCATTAACACCTTTCATTTGATACCCATATCGTACAAACAAATTCTAGAGTCACCCCTGGTCCACCTTTATGGCAATATCTCGAAAAGGCGTCCACCCATAGAACTAAGGCCCACTCCCTTTTACAACACTCATTAACAACTTTCGTTTGACACCCATATTGTACAAACGCATTCTAGAGTCACCCCTGGTCCACCTTTATAACGATATCCCGAAAAGGCGTCCACCTATAGAGCTAAGGCCCACTCCCTTTTAAAATACTCATTAACACCTTTCATTTGATACCCATATTGTATAAACGCATTCTAGAGTCATCCCTGGTCCACCTTTATGGCGATATCTCGAAAAAGCGTCCACCTATAAAACTAAGGCCCACTCCCTTTTAAAATACTCATTAACACCTTTCATTTGATATCCATATCGTACAAACAAATTCTAGAGTCACCCCTGGTCCACCTTTATGGCGATATCTCGAAAAGGCGCCCACCCATAGAACTAAGGCCCACGCCCTTTTAAAATACTCAATAACACCTTTCATTTGATACCCATATCGTACAAACAAATTCTAGAGTCACCCCTGGTCCACCTTTATGGCGATATCTCGAAAAGGCGTCCGCCTATAGAACTAAGGCCCACTCCCTTTTAAAATACTCATTAACACCTTTCATTTGATACCCATATCGTACAAACAAATTCTAGAGTCACCCCTGGTCCACTTTTATGGCGATATCTCGAAAAGGCGTCCACCTATTGAACTGAGGCCAACGCCCTTTTAAAAAACTCATTAACACCTTTCATTTGATACCCATATCGTACAAACAAATTCTAGAGTCACCCCTGATCCACCTTTATGGCGATATCTCGAAAAGCCGTCGGCCTATAGAACTAAGGCCCACTCCCTTTTAAAATACTCATTAACACCTTTCATTTGATACCCATATCGTACAAACAAATTCTAGAGTCACCCCTGGTCCACCTTTATGGCGATATCTCGAAAAGCCGTCGGCCTATATAACTAAGGCCCACCCCTTTTAAAATACTCATTAACACCTTTCATTTGATACCCATATCGTACAAACAAATTCTCGAGTCACACCTGGTCCACCTTTATGGCGATATCTCGAAAAGCCGTCCGCCTATAGAACTAAGGCCCACTCCCTTTTAAAATACTTATTAACACCTTTCATTTGATATACATATCGTACAAACAAATTCTAGAGTCACCCCTGGTCCACCTTTATGGCGATATCTCGAAAAGCCGTCGGCCTATAGAACTAAGGCCCACTCCCTTTTAAAGTACTCTTTAACACCTTTCATTTGATACCCATATCGTACAAACAAATTCTAGAGTCACCCCTGGTCCACCTTTATGGCGATATCTCGAAAAGGCGTCCACCTATAGAACTAAGGCCCACGCCCTTTTAAAATATTCATTAACACCTTTCATTTGATACCCATATCGTACGAACAAAACATTCCAGGGTTACCCTAGGTTCATTCTCCTACATGGTGATTTTCCCTTATTTTGTCTCCATAGCTCTCAACTGAGTATGTAATGTTCGGTTACACCCGAACTTAACCTTCCTTACTTGTTTTATTAAAATTTTTAAATACATTTTTGGAACCTTTTTACTAATCTTTTTTGGTACTATTTTTCTATTCTTAACTACTGTTCTTTTATACTTTTTTGGTATCTTTCTACTACTTTTGTTGGTAGTTTTTAACAAATTTTTAATGCTTTCTTGCAATTTTTTTTTGGTACTAGTAGTCAAAAGGGTTATGACTAACCTCATTAAGGCAACGATTTTGACAGGAAAGTTTGAAGGCGAGCATGTATTGATTCCGCTGTTTCAAATGAATCCATCAGATCTGCCTTTTCAGTTTAAACGATTGCAATTTCCAATACGTCTTGCGTTTGCCATGACCATAAACAAAGCACAAGGGCAATCATTGGCATTATGTGGTATTGATTTGGATTATACATGCTTCTTCCACGGTCAATTATATATAGCATGTTCACCCATCAGCTCTTTTTATATACACCACAATTCAGGGCAAAACAAAAAATATTGTATACGAAAGAGCTCTTCAATAATTAGTTAATTTGAAAAGTATGACAATCGGCAATCATTTCAAATAGCAGACAATCTGTTGTCAATTGATATTTTCCTTTTCTGTTCGGATACCAGTCCAGAATTTGGTCTCATTAAATTAAAAAAATCATATAATTACATTATTTAGTTTTGGAGCTAATTACAGTATTTAACTATTCATCAGAAAATGTTAACACAAATAATAAATATATATATATCGCTTATAAATGTGAAACAAGAAGTCATTTAAAGGTGTTTTACGAGTATTTATTTTCCATATTTTTTATAACAACGTGGAGTGAAACTCAGGGGTATAAGCTAGTTTAAATACATATATAGATAAGTGGGGTATGTGTGCTTTTCCGTATTTAATCTGGTTTTATGGCAGTATACAATAGATGTATGTGTGCTCTTCCGTATTTGGTTTTATGGCAGTATACAATAGATCACATAATTAGTTTGCGAACAAATATAACTTAATTAGTGGGGTATATGTGCTTTTCCGTATTTAATCTGGTTTTATGCCAGTATACAATAGATCACATTATTAGTTTGCGAACAAATATAACTTAGTTAGTGGGGTGTGTGTGCTTTTCCGTATTTAATCTGGTTTTATGGCAGTATACAATAGATCACATAATTAGTTTGCGAACAAATATAACTTAATTAGTGGGGTATGTGTACTTTTCCATATTTAATCTGGTTTTATGGCTGTATACAATAGATGTATGTGTGCTCTTCCGTATTTCGTTTTATGGCAGTATACAATAGATCACATAATTAGTTTGCAAACAAATATAACTTAATTAGTGGGGTATGCGTGCTTTTCCGTATTTATTCTGGTTTTATGGCAGTATACAATAGATGTATGTATGCTCTTCCGTATTTGGTTTTATGACAGTATACAATTGATCACATAATTAGTTTGCGAACAAATATAACTTAATTAGTGGGGTATGTGTGCTTTTCCGTATTTAATCTGGTTTTGTGGCAGTATACAATAGATCACATAATTAGTTTGCGAACAAATATAACTTAATTAGTGGGGTATGTGTGCTTTTCCGTATTTAACCTGGTTTTACAGTATACAATAGATGTATGTATGCTCTTCCGTATTTGGTTTTATGGCAGTATACAATAGATCACATAATTAGTTTGCGAACAAGTATAACTTTATTAGTGGGGTATGTGTGCTTTTCTGTATTTAATCTGGTTTTGTGGCAGTATACAATAGATCACATAATTAGTTTGCGAACAAATATAACTTAATTAGGGGGGAATGTGTGCTTTTCCGTATTTAATCTGGTTTTCTGGCAGTATACAATAGATCACATAATTAGTTTGCTGGTTTTGTAGCAGTATACAATAGATCACATAATTAGTTTGCGAACAAATATAACTTAATTAGTGGGGTATGTGTGCTTTTCCGTATTTAATCTGGTTTTATGGCAGTATACAATAGATCACATAATTTTAGTTTGCGAACAAATGTAACTTAATAATTTAACTTAAAAACAAAATGTATTTTTTTAATTCGACGAACGGTATTTTACTATTCATGTAAGCGTGCCTTTCAGGTTTTCAGCTCATTTAGTTATTTTTTTTTAACTTAATAAGCAGGATAACGTAAATATTTTATTTTCTTCTTGAGGACGGGGCCGTGGGTAAATGGGAAAGATTGGATGGTTGGATGCCAGACGTTTGTCTTTGTGACTCAATCACGCAATAACGGCTGGACGGATTTGGATGAAATTTGGCACACATATAACCAATAGTCTAGAAGGATCTACTTGCTATATATTTTTCAAAATGGGGGAGGTCCCCGCACCCTAGGAAAAGTTATAATTTAATTATTATATTTTTTCGTCTTTGTGACTGAATCTCGCCAGAATGCCTACACGGATTTTGATGAAATTTGGGACACTAGAAAATAATCTACTAGCGAAATTTTTTTCGAACATGGAAAGAGGAGTGGGGTGCCACGAACCCTTCGAACAATTAGTTTTTAATAATTTTTACACATTATAACTTTACGTATACTGGCCTTCACCAATATCACAGACTCAATGGGTCAAATAAGTCGAGCACTCACAAAGTGAGCAGTGACACCCCCCCGCCCCCTCCTCCCTTCTCGACCCTCTGGTGTAAAATCTATAAATTGTTATAACTCAATATAAATTTTCTCCTAAATCAATAGTTTTTGGTATCTGGTACATACAGATCGAGATCTAAAGAATTTTGGAAAAATTTAAGTGGTCCTCTCCTTCTCCTCCCGCCATCCGTCATCCACCCTCCGTCAATTGTTGTTATTAGCACGCTTTTACTAGCTTTACCTGTATGTTTCTGTAACTCTTCATTCGCTTCAACGCGCCTGCTGCCTTATTAACATGGTTTTATAATTACTTTCACCTTCTTTGCAATCCCATTAGTATCATATCGAAAACCTTCCGGGATCATTTCTGGATGGTTTTCGGGATCCGTCCGGGATCCCATATGGATCATCTCGGGACTATTAGTGGATCATTTGAGGAGCTTTCCGGCATCATTTCTGGATAGTTTTCGGTATATGTTCGGGATCCCGTCTGGGTAATTTCGGCACTTTTACGGGACTATTTCGGGATCATTTGAGTATTTACCGACATCATTTCTGCATGGTTCTCGCGATCCGTCCGGGACCCCATCGGGGTCATTTCGTGACTTTTTCGGGGTCACTTGGGGTCCCTTCCAGCATAATTTCTGGATGATTTTCGGGGTGCGTCAGGAATCCCGTCGGGGTCATTTTGGGACTTTTTCGGGACTAATATGGGATCATTTGGGGAGCCTTTCTGTATCGGGACTTTTTCGGGATCATTTAAGGATGGTTTTCAGATTTCGTCCGGGATCCCGTCAGAGTAATTTCTGGACTTTTCCGATACTAGGTCGGGATCATTTTGTGACTCTTCCAAGATCATTTCGGGATAGATTTCCGGATCTGTCCGGGATCCCGTCAGGGTCATTTAGGGATCCGTTCGAGATCTCATCAGGGTAATTTCGGGACTTTTTCGGGACTATTCCGGGATAATTTCAGGATGGTTTTCGGAATCCGACCGGGATCCCGTCGGGGTCATTTCTGAACCTATTCGGGACTAATACGCGATAATTTGGGGATCCTTCCGACATCATTTCTGGATGGATTTCGGGATCTGTACCAGAACCCATCAGGGTAATTTTGCGACTTTGCGGGACTATTTCGGGATCACTTGGGGATCCTTCCGGCATCATTTCTTGATGGTTTGCCGGATCCATTAGGGTCATTTCGGGACCATTTCTGTATGGGGTCATTTTGGAACTTTTTCTGGACTATGTCGGAATAATTTAGGGACCTTTCCTGGATATTTTCTGGATGGTTTTTGAGATCCGTCCGGGAGTCCGTCAAGGTCATTTCGGAACTTTTTCGGGATCATTTCTGTGTGGTTCTCTGGATAAGTCTAGAATCGTGTTGTTGTCTTTTCGGGTTTTTGGGACTATTCCGGGAACTTTTGGAGACCATTCCTGGGAATTTCTGGATGATTTTCGGGACCCGTCCGCGATAGCGTCGGGGTAATTTCATGGCTTTTTCTGCATAATTTCGGGATCATTTGGGGATCCTATCAGGTTATCAGCTCATTTATTTCTTTTTTTACTCAATTACAAAAATAAAATGCATTAGACAGAAATAAAATTTTAAACAGATAACTTGATAAGCAGGCTAACGTTAATAGCCCATATATTTAATTTTCTCCTTGCGGACGGGGCCGGCGGAAAGGCTAGTTAATACATATATGTATCATATTATTCAGAACTGTTTATATAAATCTTCATATATTTTAAATATATATATATATGTATATAGCTATATTAATTAAAATTTATCTGAAATTAAATTTAATATATTTTAAAGAGTTGTAAACTCTCTATTCTTGAGGTTTACAGGAATATTTTACATTGAATAACGTTGAGTTTTTAATGTTATTTTAAAAATAAATTTTTGATTTTCAATTTCAATTATGCTTCGCACGCCACCAAACGAAAGAAACACGTCTACACCAACACATCGGGTTAACGATTCCCTTATTGATTTAGAGGGTGTTTTTTCGCAAAATTACCTAATAAATCCATACGCTAACCAAAACAATAATGAAATTTTTTCCACTTCTGCGAAACGTCCTCAGTTTTCGACAAGTTGTCCTGAAGCATGGTTCATATATGCTGAAATGCAGTGCAATACAAAAAAAATTACTCAAGAAATACTAAATGCCTCAGGAAGTCATAATGACAACTTTAGATTTTATTGAAAATCTACCAAAAATTCAAAAAATTGTCTACATTAAAAAAAATTTTAATTGAAAGACATTCGTTAAGCGAGAATGCGAAGGTTAATAAAATGTTGTCCGATTCTGAAATGGGTAGTCGTAAGCCTTCGGAATTTTACCGATCTCTGGTGCTACTTTCTGGTTCTAATTTCAGCCAAGAAATTTTAAAGAACATTTGGATGCCAAAATTACCATAACATTTGAATGTAATTTTAACAAGCTCGAGTTCCAATGACATAAATGATTTAACTAAGCTTGCTGATAACGTGTACTAGCCCGACCACCTTGGAGATGATTTGGTATGTCCACAGGAAATCTGCTAGGCCATACCGCCCTCCCACCCCATAAGGAACTTCGAGTGGCCAGAGCCTACGCCACGGGTAAGTGAGGTTGTTAATTGGGTTGGAGAAGCTATATATTGCGCTAGCAACCCCTTGAATGAGTTGCGCTACACAACCCCTTGACTCAATTTGGTATTTTAGTCGCCTATTACGATAGGCATACCTTCCGCGGGTTCTATTCTAAGACCCCTAACCCTCTTTGCTTTCCAGGACATTTTTTGATGTAGCACTGTGTGAGATGATTGCCTTCGTCGGCGGCGGCCTGACTATCAATATATCGACGCAACTGCAGGCTAAGCCCGCTTTCTCCAGAATTTCTACGGCTTTCGCTAAGGCTACAATATTCGCCCGAGAGTTTCAGAGAAAATGCAAAAACTGTCGTTTTTTTTGTCGGCTAAACCCATTTGAATGGCCAAGCGTCAAAAAAGTAGTAAATATTTCGACTCTGGTGAACTCCGACACTCGACAATACGAACTAAAAAGAGATAAAATCGAAGAAATAGCATTAACCCGAATGTATTACTTAGTATCCTGCATAAAGTAAAAATCTGAAAAAAACATAGCCGCCATTGCATGCATCGGCCGGGAATCGAACTTAATACCACAATTCAGCTGTACAAATATAGAAACGAGTAATCAAGTATAATTAAATTTTCATTCGAAAAAGAATAACAAAATATTTTACCAAATACACGCTAATTTCATTTTGCTAGAATAAACATAACAGCCTTCAATTTGTTATTTTGGTAGCTATTTGTTTAACTGATTTAGAATTTGTATTACGCTTGACGCATTAACCATAAAAAATTAAAAAGAAAAAAAATAATAATTAGTGCTTTGGCGCGATTTAGCTCCACGAAGATTTAGGCCGAACTTCCCTTTGAGTTTGACTCTTGCTCCCTTTTGATTTTCCCTACAAATTAGCAGACGGGACATATATGTTTTATGCCGACTCCAAACGGAAGCTGATGCAAGGAAGATGCATTTTCACTGAAAAGCTTTAGTAAATTAAAAATACGCTTGGAGTGTATGCCAAATCGCTGCGGAGGGCCGACCGCGCTTGGACATATTTTTTTCCAATTGAAAAACGTGTTCTGAATTTTTGATGTTGGCACTTGAACTCAGGACCTTCGGTGTGGTATGCGAAGCACGTTCCCACCACACCACGGCGGCCGCTTTTTATCAATAAGTGGTTTGAGATTTTGGCAGGCACACGGTAAAAATTTGAGCCTAAGTCTGAAGCATTTTGGACATATGATCAAACCAAATTTTGTTTAAATATATATTATAAAGGTCTTCCTGAAACTGAGTGGGAACTGGATTTTGATTTGAAATTGGAGAAGTCTACACTTAAAGTTATAAAAAACAAGTAAGGAAGGCTAAGTTCGGGTGTAACCGAACGTTACATACTCAGCTGAGAGCTTTGGGGACAAAATAAGGGAAAATCGCCATGTAGGAAAATGAACCTAGGGTAACCCTGGAATGTGTTTGTATGACATGGGTATCAAATAGAAAGTATTAAAGAGTATCTTAAAAGGGAGTGGGCCATATTTCCATAGATTGACGCTTTTTCGAGATATCGCCATAAAGTTGGAGGTGTGACTCTATAATGTGTTTGTACGATATGGGTATCAAATTAAAGGTATTAATGAGGGTTTTAAAAGGAAGTGGCCCTAGTCGTATATGTGAAGGCGTTTGCGAGATTTCGACCAAAATGTGGACCAGGGTGACCCAGAACATCATCTCTTGGGTACCGCTAATTTATTTATATATGTAATAACACGAACAGTACTCCTGCCATGATTCCAAGAGCTTTTGATTTCGCCCATTTTCTTCTTTTTAATATGGCAGGTTTCACACCCATTTTAAAAAATTTTTCCTGAAGTTATGTATATTTTGCGTCAGAAAACCAATTTAATTACCACGTTTCATGCCTTTTTCGTATTTGGTATAAAATTATGGAATTTTTTTTTCATTTTTCGAAATTTTCGATATCGAAAAAGTGGGCGTGGTCATAGTCGGATTTCGGCCATTTTTAGTACCAAGATAAGGTGAGTCCAGGTAAGTAAATGAACTAAAGTTTAGTAAAGATATATCGATTTTGCTCAAGTTATCGTGCTAACGGCCGAGCGGAAGGACAGACGGTCGACTGTGCATAAAAACTGGGCGTGGCTTCAACCGATTTCGCTGATTTTCACAGAAAACAGTTTCACCACAGAAGCTATGCCCTTACAACATTTCACATGGATTTGTAAATTTTTGTTCGACTTATGGCATTAAAAGTATTCTAGACAAATTAAGGGCGTAGTCACGCCCATTTTCAAATTTTCTTTTATTTTTGTATTTTGTTTCACCATATCATTACTGGAGTTGAGTGTTGACATAATTTACTTATATACTGTAAAGATATTAAATTTTTTCATGTTTCATCGCTTTGTCCGTCTTTGGTAATGAATTATCGCATTTTTTCGGTTTTTCGATATGGAAAAAGTGGGCGTGGTTATAGTCCGATTTCGTTCATTTTAAGTAGCTACTTGGGATGAGTTCCCAGGAACTTACACACCAAAGTTCATCAAGATACTCCACAATTTACTAAAGTTATCGTGTTAACGGACGGACGGACGGACGGGCGGACATGGCTAAATGAATTTCTTTTTTCACCCTGATCATTTTGATATATAGAAGTTTATATCTATCTCGATTAGTTTATGCCGTTACGGGGCACCGTTATGCGAACAAAATAAATATACTCTGTGAGCTCTGCTCAGCTGAGTATAAAAATAGTGGTCGGTTCACTGAAATCCTCTCTGTCAGTAACTAGTGATACACATTTCTGGCTCGAACTAGACCTAAACTGGCAAATAAGTACAAGTTCGGTACTAACAAAGTTTTACTCAGTTCTAAAATCGACAGCTTGGGTTCTTAACTTTCATATTTAATTTGAGAAATATGTTATCTACAAAAAACTGCTACCAGTTTTAATTAACTCGACTATGAGTATAATTTCTTTTCCCAAACTTTCCCACTGGCTCGGAGGTACCCATAAATGCTTTAATAGTGCACTAGAAGCAGCATTTAGAATTTCTCTTTGGTTCGGAACCAACGAAATAGTACCAAGAAAACAAGTAAGCTGTAATTTTAACACTAGTTTGGAACTACCGAAATAGTTCCAATAAACCAACTAGTTGCAAAGTGGAAATATGTATATAGTTCGGAACTGTTGAAAAGTTAATGCAACTCAAACAAAGTAGGACATCTCCATGTTAAAAACGGGCGAACGAGTAGAGGTTCCGAATGTACTAGAAACGCACTGATTTTGAACTAGAGATTTTTCCTACAGCGTTGCTCTACCTACTGTGTAAGAAATCATTTCATAACACCTTATATGTATAACAAAATTTTTTTAAAAAGATTCGATAAATTTGTTATTTTTGAATTTTCAGCACCATTCTTAAGATAAGTTTCAAAACCAGACGTTTCTATTCCAGTGTCCATTTTTAGATCCTTGAAACTTTTTGCTTTTGTTTCAAACCCACAGGTGACTACAAGTTTGTTTTTGGATTTTTAGAAAAAAGACAATATTAAATTGAGAGATTTCCAATTTAGTAGCGAAATATTTCAAAAAGTGTTTAAACCGATTAATGGCTAAAAATTTAGGCTCAAATTTCTAACCGTGTACTTGCACCCGGAAATGAAAAAAAAATATCAAGCTTCACCACTGTATATAAATAGCGCCCAAAAAACATTTCTTGCTTTAGTTACTTTATAGCAGCGCAAAACGTTAGGAACTGAAATGAATTTCCATAATTATATCACGATCCTGGTTATCGTAATTAGCTGTCTTTTGACCCATATAAATTCGGAAGATGGCGTGTTTTTGGTATATTTATTTTTTGATGTATCGCAGTTATGCTTGGGTTCATTAGTCACTTGGCAAATAGTGATCACAGCTGCGTATTGTACGACCAATCGCGATGTATATTCAATAAAGGTTACACTTATTCCACGGGCAAAAGAACCATTGCGAGAAGTGTTGCTTGTATCTTATCACACTATTGATTCAGGATGCAGTTCTCGCGATAATGATTTAGCTGGAATTATACTGAAAAAACCCTTTACAAGTGATGATGGAGTGAAACCAATACCACTTTGCAAAAATGAAATATCCGTGGGCGAAAAAATGGAAATTACAGAATGGACTAGACGAGTAACAACAGCAGAGGCATCTAGAGTCGTAACACATTCCGCAACTATAGTAGCACCAGATAATTGTCCGAATTACCCCAAAGGAAAAAAAATGTATTGTGCAGAAGTTGACGGATGTTGGTGGTTTGTATATCCTGGAACACCGGGCGTAGTGGATAGAGAACTCTGTGCGGTGGGAATGAATCCGGAGAACTATAAAAAGCCGAATCTATATGCAAACGTAACTGAAGCAAACATTGGCAGTTTCATAGAAGGATTGATTGCTATATGTCGTGGGTGAATTATTACTCTTTCTCGACTAAATCCTCCATTTCAGATTTATTTCATAAACGTCTGATCGTACGTCGAAATATATTGAATTTAAACTGATATAGGGCGTTTTGGAATAAAATACTGAAGGGAAGTTCCATGAGAAAGTGAACTCTGGTGCGAGAAAAATGTATCTTATAAAACTAGGGATAGTATGTACATACCTATACAAAAAAATAAATTTAACTTTTAAACAATCTTCAATTTCTTTTATTTTAAAATAAGATGTGGATTTAACTTTTTCAATAAGGTTGAAATAGTATGTTCTATCCTACGATTTGTTGTGTTTTTTGCTGGTATTGTTTGTTGTACTTGTTTGTCCGTGTATTATATTTGCGTTTGATGGTTTGGTACACCTTATAGGTGTTTCCGTTCTTTTGGTGTGCTCTCCGTTTGAACATTTTTAGTAATTTTTATAGCCTTATACTTTTATGTTGCGTTAATTTTATGAGCTCAAAGGCCGTAGGTAAAATAAAACATGTTTAAAATTGCATTGCTTTTTAATTGAACATGAGAAAGTGAACTCTGGTGCGAGAAAAATGTATCTTATAAAACTAGGGATAGTATGTACATACCTATACAAAAAAATAAATTTAACTTTTAAACAATCTTCAATTTCTTTTATTTTAAAATAAGATGTGGATTTAACTTTTTCAATAAGGTTGAAATAGTATGTTCTATCCCACGATTTGTTGTGTTTTTTGCTGGTATCGTTTGTTGTACTTGTTTGTCCGTGTATTATATTTGCGTTTGATGGTTTGGTACACCTTATAGGTGTTTCCATTCTTTTGGTGTGCTCTCCGTTTGAACATTTTTTGTAATTTTTATAGCCTTATACTTTTATGTTGCGTTAATTTTATGAGCTCAAAGGCCGTAGGTAAAATAAAACATGTTTAAAATTGCATTGCTTTTTAATTGTCGATCCTTATTTTCAGCGATAGCCAAGAGGCAATAAAATCACTTGGTTCCTATTCATTCAACTCCGAACTGACACTAAACTGTCGCCTCTCTCTTCATGAGATGGCCCCACAGAACTGTATACACCTCACATGGGTCCCGGGACACAGGGACATAGAGGGAAACTGCGCTGCAGATGAACTTGCTAGGCAGGGTATGACCAGACAGATTCTTCCTGACAAAGAACGCCTAGGTATGCCTTTTGCCACTTGCAAGCTAAGCTAAAAGAGTATACCTACAGTCAAGCCAACGAAAGATGGCTACTAACCACGGGATGTAGAATATCAAAGCAATCCTGGCCTAAATGGGATATTAAGAGATCCCGTCACGTATATACCCTAAGCAGGGACAAAATCTCCTCACTTGTAGGAGTGCTGACTGGGCACTGCCTCATCGGAAGGCATGCTGAAACGGTAGAATCGCCCTTCCGACGCTGCTGCAGAAGTTTTAAAGAAGACGAGGTAGAGGAAACGGTGATTCACCTCATCTGCAACTGCCCGAAGTTAAGTGGCCCCAGGCAACGCTGTTTGGGAGCTCCCTTCCTGAGCGATCTCCGCCAGGTCTGAGAGCAGGATATAAGGGACTTGGTAGCTTTTATCAAGTCCTCGAAATGGTTCGAAGAGGAGGGCTAATGGTGTCTTTTTGTGGTACCGGGCCAACTGATACTGGCCTATGTGTACCCATGGAGCAGCCACTACTACCTAACCTAACCTAATTGTCGATATTTCGTCGTTGGTAAACAGATATATATATAAAGGAACATTAATTTTGGATATATGGTCATTAAAAATTATTTATGCAACTAGGTATACGTACATATAAACGAAATACAACTTACACATGTGATAACGCTTGATCGACTAACCATATGTTCGAAAACAAAAGTAAAAAAATAAACATCAGAAATGTATACAATTTAAGGTACCGCAAGTGTAAACAAAAATATGCCGAAAAAAAACAAATATATAGGCATACGAACAATAGAACAAAAATATGTATGTCGTCATCAGGGCCGTAGCGTTAGTCGTAGGGGCCCCGGGGCAGAGCAACAATTGGAGCGCCTTTATCAAAATTTTATTTATTTTATATTTCTGGCATGAAAAACCATGAAGATGAATGTCAAATTTACCTGATTCGAAATCCGTACTTGAGTTCTTATTCCGAGCAGGTAATCCACCATGAATTTCTTCAACTTCGACTTCCGAAAATTCCTTTCTGTCGTGTAAATCTAAAAAAAATATAACCATTTCCATTGCAGGCTTTTGTTTCAAGCAATAAGGCATATTTATTCGAAAGCTTCCTGTTTTAGACATTTTTCTGCTAGCTTAGAAAAATTTTCCTTTGGAAAAACGAAAACAAATTCACCACGCAGAATTATGTTGCCTAATTTGTTGCTGCTTTTCAATTGAAATTTGTTTGTAAGCTAGCAGAAAAAATTTCGGGCAGCAAAAAGCTCTCGAATAAAAAATCCCTAATATTGAAACTACAATTTCATTGTAAATGTATTAAATTTTTTGGTATATCAAAATTGTTTCACAAAAAATGGGGTGTATAATAAAATAAATAATGCAAGTTTATAATATACAAACCTTGATTTTCCGTGCCACTTTTTTCAATTTTTGTCAACCACGAAGTAATTTGTAGGTTGCTTTTGACCGATTCTTCGTTTTTCTTTTTTTTGCCCCGTCTTTTTTCGGCACCACTCGGGTAAGCACGTTTCATTTTGATTAATCTACCACACTATTAGACACAAACTGAATCAATATGTACACAAAGCTGACAAAGCTTTGAACTAAACTGGCAGTCTGTTATTTTTCTGTGCGCAAGTTTGATGCGAATACCGACCAGTGTTGCCCCGAGCTTTGAAAAAAATGTCAACTCATCGACTGGAAATTAATTAATACATTTCTTCTTTGAAAATAATTTGACAAATCTGTACTAATTTTAGTAAAATGCTGTTTTTCGTCCGTGTAAATTTTTGTACGTAATATTAGATAATAATATTTAATTGAACAGAAATCGAAGGTTTTAATTTCATTATTTCTTTTAATCGACCGGGCCCCGGTGCATTGCCCCGATTGCCCCTTGCTAGCTACGGCCCTGGTTGTCAGTCAACCGTAGTGTACCGTATCCTTACAATGGGCCGTTTTATTCTCCGAAGGGTCGTTCCTAAGTATAATATTGGACTTATGCCCGGAAACTCTTGTCTTTAATATTAATTTGGTTGTCCCCACATATACCTTCTCGCATAAGTGAGACCCGTCACCGTTGCATGGCATTCTGTACATTACGTTGGATTTCTGATCCTTTGGAATTCTGTCCTTTGTAATGCTGTAAATACGCCGCAATGTATTGTTGTACATGAACGCTATTTTTACCTTTTCTTTGTCGTATAAATCCGATCTCTTGATCCCATCTGCTATTCTTGGGACATTGGTTATCGCTTTGTATATTTTGTTATTTGCTTCTTCGGTTTCTCATTCATTACGCGCTCTAGTATAGAAATTTCGGGCCAGTTTATTGACCGATCTCCTTGGAAACTAACTTTTCTCTAGAGTTTTTTGATGATAGTAATATTCTTCTTCTTGTGATACATTCTGTCGCTTATTGTAAGTACCCGTCTTATGAAGCTTTTCGCGGTATGTAATATTGTACTTTTTTCATGTTTTTAATAAAAGTTAATTAGTATTCATGAAGCTGTGGGTTTTCTGTGCCAGTAAATATATAATTTGTTCTTTCTCCAGTCATTAAAGTGTCCAAGTACGGTAGTTGACAATCTTTCTCCACCTCCATTGTAAATTTAATGCTTCTGCTGCAAAAAAAGTCATCTACATACTTTGTAAGTAGGCGTGGTTTGCTAATAGCTTCCACCTCGAATCACTTAGTACACTTAAACACTTTAAATGAAAATCGGTTCGGATGTATACATTCGTATAAGAGTAAGTAACTTATAACGAAAAAACTATTAAATTATTGATAGCCTTCTTGCTATACAAGGAAATATTTTTGGGACACCTGTGTCACATATGCGTGAAAGGGTTAAAAGTACGGTTATATTGTGCACATATCACTTAGCCTATGTGAAGTTAATACCACAATTTAAATGTACAAATATAGAAAATAACAATTAAGCACAATTAAATTTTCCTTTGAAAAATAATCTTAATACATATATAAAAAACATGTGTCACACAATTGAGGCCAATGGACTCCTAAACTACTGAACCGATTTTTAATTTGTTTTGCCCCCGTGTGTAGTTTGATCTAACTTGAAATATAGGATAGGTGACTGGGTGACTAGGGTTTCGAGATATAGGCCAAAACGTAGAACCGGGTACCCCTAAAGTGTGTTTATAGAATATGGATATCAAAGGAAAGCTGTTGATGAGTGCTTTAGTAGAGGGTAATTTTCACACCCCTGGGTGACTAGGGTCTCGAGATATAGGTCAAAACGTGGACCCGGGTACCCCTAGAGTGTGTTTATAGAATATGGATATCAAATGAAAGCTATTGATGAGTGCTTTAGTAGAGGGTAATTTTCATACCCCTGGGTGATTCGGGTCTCGAGATAAAGGCCAAAACGTGGACCTGGGTACCATTAGAATGTGTGTATAGAATATGGATATCAAATGAAAGGTGTTGATGAGTACTTTAGTAGAGAGTAATATATTATTCAGAGATGGACTGGGACTGGGATTAGGACTAGGATTGGGACTGAGACTCGGAATGGGACTGGAACTGGAATAAAATACATACCACCTTCTTGGACACGCAATAAGGGATGCAGATTAATGAGAAGAAATTGAGAGAAGAGAAAAGAGAAAAGAAAGAAGGAGAAGGAGATTGAGAAAGAGATAGAATGATACAAAGATAGAGATAGATGAAGCGAAAAAGACGGAGGGAGGAGTGAATAAAAGGATTAGGAAAAAGTGAAGAGGGGGGAGGGCAGAGTCAAACGGAAAAAGCTTATTAAAATGTACGCAGAGTGGCCAAATTTAGGGCAGGACAACGTCTGCCGGGTCTTCTAGTCTATATATATAAAATTCAACTAACACCTCCAGTAAAATGTGGAATTGGGGAAAAGGGGGCGTGGTACCTTGTTAAAATGGGATTAATAATAACCGTACAAACTAAGGTTATTATAACAGCTAAAGTGTGACTACAGAGTTGTTTCGCTGTTATTCTTTTTGGATGTTTAGTAATCTTCCGCCGTTAAAATTTTTTGTTAACTTCAGTCTATCCACATCTTCTATCCATATATATATAAAGTTAAGATTATGAATGTTTGTATGTAGGTATAAATCGGGTTGCGCCCTAAACGAATCGGCCGATCACAACTAAGTTTGAATCACGCACTAGAAACCTTCCAAAGATGGTCATAAGCTAAACATAACTTCAATATAAGCAAGTAAGGAAGGCTAAGTTCGGGTGTATCCGAACATCACATACTCAGCTGAGAGCTTTGGAGACAAAATAAGGCAAAATTACCATGTCGGAAAATGAACCTAGGGTAACCCTGGAATGTGTTTGTATGACAAGGGTATCAAATTGAAGGTATTAAAGAGTATTTTAAAAGGGAGTGGGCCATAGTTCTATAGGTGGACGCCATTTCGGGACATCGCCATAAAGTTGGACCAGAGGTGACTCTAGAATGTATTTGTACGATATGGGCATCAAATAAAAGGTGGTAGTGAGTATTTTAAAAGGGAGTGATCCTTAGTTCTATAGGTGGACGCCTTTTCGAGATATCGCCATAAGGATTGACCAGGGGTGACTCTAGAATATCTTTGTACGATATGGGTATCAAATGAAAGGTGTCAATGGGTATTTTAAAAGGGAGTCACCCTTAGTTCTATAGGTGGATACCTTTTCGAGATATCGCCCTAAAGGTGACGTGAACTAAGTTTAGTAAAGATATTCGGTTTTTGCTCAAGTGATCGTGTTAACGGCCGAGTGGAGGGACAGACGGCCGACTGTGTATAAAACCTAGGCTTGGCTTCAACCGATTTCGCCCATTTTCACAGAAAACAGTTATCGTCATAGAAGCTATGCTCTTACGAAATTTCACAAGCATTGGTAAATTTTTGTTCAACTTATGTCAAGTGTCCTAGACAAATTAAATGAAAAAGGGTGGAGCCGCCCATTCTGAAATTTTCTTTTATTTTTGTATTTTGTTGCGCCATATCATTACTGGAGTTGACTGTTGACATAATATATTGATATACTGTAAAGATATTGAATTTTTTGTTAAAATTTGACTTTTAAAATTATTTTTTTTTAAGTGGGCGTATTCCTTATTCGATTTTGCTAATTTTTATTTAGCACACATATAGTAATAGGAGTAACGTTCCTACCAAATTTCATCATGATATCTTCAACGACTGCCAAATTACAGCTTGCAAAACTTTTAAATTACCTTCTTTTAAAAGTGGGCGGTGCCACGCCCATTGTCCAAAACTTTACTAATTTTCTCTTCTGCGTCATAAGGTCAACCCACCTACCAAGTTTCTTTATCCGTCCTTGGTAATGAATTATCGCAGTTTTTCGATTTTTCGAAATTTTCGATATCGAAAAAGTGGGCGTGGTTATAGTCCGATCGTTCATTTTAAATAGCGATCTGAGATGAGTGCTCAGGAACGTACATGCCAAATTTCATCAAGATACCTCAAAATTTACTCAAGTTATCGTGTTTACGGACAGACAGACGGATGGACATGGCTAAATGATTTTTTTTTCTCCTAGATCATTTTGATATATAGAAGTCTATATCTATCTCAATTAGTTTATGCCGTTACAGGGTACCGTTTTGCGAACAAAATTAATATACTCTGTGAGCTCTGCTCAGCTGAGTATAAAAACTAGTAAAATATTGACAGCCTTCTTGCTATACAAGGAAATATTTTTGGAACACCGGTGTCCCTATGCGTGAAAAGGTTAAAAATACGGCTATATTGTACACGTATCACTTAACCTATGTGAAGTTAATACCAAAAATTCAACTATACAAATATAGAAACGAACAATTAAGCGCAATTAAATTTTCTTTTGAAAAATAATAGAATATGCGCATTAATTTCATTTTGCTAGAATAAACATAACAACCTCGAATTTGTTATTTTGGTAGATCAAAAGCTATTTGTTTAACTGATTTAGAATTTGTATTACGCTTGACGCATTAACCATAAAAAATTAAAAAGAAAAAATTATAATAATTAGTGCTTGGCGCAATTTATCTCCACGAAGATTTAGGCCGAACTTCACTTCAAATTTCCGTCTTGCTCCCCTTTGATTTTCCCTACAAATTGGCAGACGGTACCTATATGTTTTATGCCGATTCCAAACGGAAGCTTGTGCAAGGATGATGCATTTTCACTGAAAAGCTTTTCATAGTAGAAATACGCTTGGAGTGCATGCCAAATCACTGCCGAGGGTCGACCGCGTTTGGACATATTTTTTTCCAGTTAGGTTAATTTGAACCAACGGGTCAATAAAGACCTCACATATACTGAATTTATCCATAGTGTTACCAGAATTTGTTTGACGACCAAACGGAAGAACCCCAATCAGGTGCTAAGACATATGTTATAGAATAACTCCGTCCTCTTGGCAAATAATAGCAGTTTTGTAGGACCCAGCTTAATTGTTGCCTCAAGATCTGGAAATTCTGCCACCCTAATAGCTGGGACCTCGACCTGGCGAGCGCAGGACACGAACACAGAACGTGCTCAACCATTTCATCCTGCAACCACACTTCCTACACTTGGTGTTACTGGCGAGGCCTAACTTATAAACATGTGACGCCAGAAGGCAGTGTACAGTTAGTATGCCCATCGTGAGCCTTAAGTCTTCTCCCTTGAGGGATATGAGACACATTGTGAGTCTAGTATCGTAGGCTTTGCACATGATCTTAGAAATTTTGCTGCCCCGCGCTTTTGTCCACACCTTTCGTGCTTGTTTGATCATATGTAACTCTCCCAAACGGATTGGGACGTCTATCGTCGAATCAGAGAGTTTTGCACCCTCCTTGGCCCACTCATCGGCCTTTTCGTTACCTTCTGCCCTTTATGACCGGAAACCCAGTAAAGATGTATGGTCCGGCCTGAGCGATGTTTGTCCAATGCTTTTTTGCATTCCAGAACACTTCTTGATAAAGAACTGTGTGTACAGCCTATCAACATATCAATTGACGCGACTGCAGCTTAAGCACGCTTCCTCCAGAACTTCTGCTGCTTTCTTCACTGCTATAATTTCTACTTGAAAAACGCTGCAGTAATCAGGCAGCCTGTAGGATCTGCTTATTTCTGGGTAGACACAGTAAACAACAGACCCAACCCCTTCCATTAATTTGGAACCATCGGTATAGACGTGTATAGCATGTTCTGCCATTTCTGCACCCCAGCACCAACCCGCGTCTCAATTGTGGCCCCAATATTTCTTTCGAAGCTCAGACACGGGACCATATATTCCGTTTGCTCGATATTAGTGGCGCTAAACTGCTGTGGCCCTAAGGCCTTCACTCAAGCTGCCCCGAGGCATTAAGCCTTGTTGCCGTTGCTAACGCGATGTTTTTGGCCGTTAGGTATGTAGACGAGATATATAGATTGGCATGCAATGCTGCTGTCGGGTGAGTTTTTAAGGCTCCCGTTATGCTAGTCATTCATTCTCTGCATACCCTTGGTATATGTACTTTTTTGTGTGGCTTTCCACCAAACAAGAACCCCATTGTAAAGTATGGGTTGACAATTGCCGTAAATACCCAATGAGAGAGTTTGGGTGATAGGCCCCACGTGCATCCTAGCATCCTCTTGCATGCATAGAGAGTCGCGGAGGCTTTCTTTGCTCTCTCTTCCACATGGAGTTTTCACGACAACTTATTATCTAGTATAACTCCTAGATACTTTGTGCTATTGTAGTGTTAAATAATTTACCACTATTTTATTTAAGTAAAAAGAAATTTTATTTAATAGCTCTTAAAATTATGTTATTATTTCTTTTTATATTTTACAGCTCAATGAAAATTTTTTAAACAAACATTTGAAAATAAATATTTCAATAACTTGATAAATATTAACACAATTCAAAGTGAAACATGAGCTAAGTTGTATTAAAGTTAAAATAACAAGAACAATACAATAAAAGTCCCTACATCTATATTTTTCTTGCAGGGTTACCCGTCCAAGCTTAGGGTTATTACAATTAAGGAGCTTATACTTCCTAGAAAATAATACTAGAACGGTTTCCGCGTTGGCGGTTAACCCGACTCCAGATGCCCACGCATGTACATTCCGAAGTGCCTGATCAATCTGAGAGCTGAGTTTTGTTACGCAACTTCCGCTTATGATGACAGAAACGTCATCTGCATATGCCGTAAGTTTAACTGGTCCTCCGTCGAACCGCCTAAGCAATTGGTTTATAACCACCGTCGACAGCACTGGTGATATAACCCCACTCTGTGGCGTTCCTTTGTTTACAGATTTCATTGCCTCGCACATACCCCATTCCGACGTGATCGTTCTGTAGCTAAACATGGAGCCGATTCAATTTGCTAGAGCCTGATGAATTTCTATAGAGTTGAGACTGTCCATGATTATTTTTTTCGAGACATTGTTGAAAGCTCCGGCAATGTCCAGAAAAACACCGTTCCCCAGGATTGCAGGACTTGGTTTAGTGTTATGCAACCCTCAAAGATTATTCTTAGCATAGCAGGAAATATCCCATCTGGGTCCCGCGATTTTATTGCCCATTGAATTTTGGTCTTTGTCACCAATCCTGATACCTTTCGCTCCATATTATGACTGTAGATGAGGTTACATAGCTCTTCCGCATCGTCTCCTAATGGGAAGTATGTGTTAAGTAGCGCCTCAAGGGACTCTTCACTACTGTGTGACCGTTCCCCTCGTCCTTTTTTATCAGTCCCTGGACTACATCTACTTTAGATAGCACTTTTGTTTCGCCGCACAGTGGACCAAAATTGAAAAGTTGGGACTTAGGACTTTAAATGTTCATTTTCGTGTTCCATGATCTTTTTCTATAATTTATTGTTATATAACATTTTTTCGTAAAACCTAATTTAAAAAAGTTATGACACTTTTAATAACCGGGTTTCATATCGACATACCCTAAGGAGCATATGTGCACATCTAGGTATTTTTTCCAATTTCCAGCAATTTTGGCTTCGCTAAAATAATTTTTGCTATTTCTCAATAAAAATATGTATCAAGGTCTAACCCAGAAGCTTTCAATTTTATTTTAAAAATGTGTGCAAAATTCGCGAAAACTCAACGAATCTTAGAGGTTATACAGAGTTAATAGTTGGCCATGAAATCAAAGTGACGCTTAGATGTACTTGCTATAAAAAAGGTTACAAAGAGTTGATAGTAGGCCATGAAACAAAACCATGTGAATGGTATTACATGCCTTCAAGTGTTTAATTGGGTACTACATATGAAACGCTACATTTACTTAAAATAATAAAAATTGTTTTTTTTTTTTTGTTTTTTTTTTTGGTCATATACCTATATGTATATTTGGAGATTTCATGGACTATTGACCGATCGAATAATTTTTGTTTTCAATTACAAACAACAAAAAAAAACAACGAACAAGCTGGAATAGCTAAATTTTTGATTTGAACCTTTCTTGGATTGTTAAATGTAAATTCAATATAAAAAATTAAATGTATAATTTGAATTATCAAATATTTTTGTTTTTAAATATTACCCATAATTAAAACGTGATTCGCAACTAAAATAAAAAAAAAAAAACAAGTAAGGACGGGACTGTCTTCGGCTGTGCCGAAGACTTCATACCTTTCATGAAAGGGGGGGAACAATAATCTGATCCCATTCGTAATCTCCAAATAAAAGGATATATAAGATAAGAATTATATAGTGAACAGGTGTACATACCTAAACGATTTTTAAGATAAATATAAAATAGAAAATGGCAAAAAACCCGCTTATCTGAACGATCGGTTGCATGGGATATATATTATATATAGCTCCGATCGAAATGATTTTTACAAGAAATCTTCTATGATATATTAGAATATATATCACCAAGTTTCACGTTTTTATATTGGAAACTAAGGGAGAATTGGCCAAACATCTTTCTATCTGAACGATCGGTTGTATGGGATATATGTATATTATATATAGCTCCGATCGAAATGATTTTTTCATGAAATCTTCTTTGATATATTAGAATAAATATCACCAAGTTTAACGTTTTATATTGGAAATTAAGGGAGAAATTGCCAAAAATCTTTCTATCTGAACGATCGGTTGTATGGGATATATACTAGATATAGCTCCGATCAAAGTGATTTTTTCAGAAAATCTTCTATGATATATTAAAACATATATCACCGAGTTTCACGTTTATACTTTCTAAATTGCGGCAGGAATGACCAAAATCGTCTTATCTGAACGATCGGTTGTATGGGAGATATATGTTATAGTGGTCCGATCCTACCGGATCCGAAAAATGTCTAATATAATACAAAAATACATCCTTGTGTCAAATTTCATTGAGATATCTCAAAATTTGAGGGACTAGTTTGCGTTCAAACAGACAGACGGACGGACAGACGGACATGGCTATATCAACTCAGTTCGTCGCCCTGATCAATTCGTTATACTTAATGGTGAGTCTATCTTCTATATTTCTCAACGTTACAAACATCGGACCAAAGTTAATATACCATTTCATGTTCATGAAAGGTATAAAAACGCGAACCTTTTCGAACCATGAAACCGAGTACATTGCATAGTATATAACCCTAACTATATAAATAAAATCATTCAAGTTTTGAGGAAATTTGAGGAAAATGAGTTAGCAGTAAAAATGTGATTTTTCCCATACATTTTGTTTAAGACTTTATGAAAAAATACTCATATATAAAAACGTCATGAAATGAGACTTAAAATCGATCCCCATCAAAGTTTTTGTGTTATTAGCAAATATTTATTTCATTTCCCTAAGTAAACTGAAAGCCAAATCCAGACCACTGTGCGCCGTTTCGCTGGTGCATTCTATGTAGGCACAGAAATCCTTCCATCATAGCCGGTAATTTCACGTTTATAGATCCTCAACAGATCTCTGTATTCGTCCCAGCACTCCTCGACTCCGCATCTTCTGCCAGCTTAAAAATCTTTTTTACCTGCCCTCTAAGAAGTCTCAGCTCCTTACTCCAGCTCCTTACTCCACCATGGTGGCTTTGCTTTCCACTTGAATCTTCTTAGAGGACAATCTCTGTTGTACGCAGTGATTAGCACCTTTGATAAGAAGTTGTTGCACTCGTCCAACTCCTTTACGGTGCCAACCTCTTTAGGCTGCCCCAGTCTTCCTGATACATCTTTCAAATATTTGTACCACTCCGTTACCTTAGGGTTTCTAAAGGGTCTCCCATTCTCTACCCTATTTATGGGGATTCTGAAGCTGATATATGCATGGTCTGACAATGGTGGCCTGTCAAGGACCCTCCATTCATATCCCGATATATCATGTTTAGAACTCAATGGGATATCAAGCACATTGCTTGACGTAGGACCAGCATATGTAGGCATGCTACCTCTGTTGGCCACCTGTAGACTACTCTGTAGTATGTAACAAAAAAGGGACTCACCTCTGTCATTAATATCGTCCCCTCCCCATACGCTGTGATGCGCATGCGCATCCGCGCCTATGACAAGCCATCCTCTGCACCCTTCTTGATCCACCAGCCTTTTGAACTCCTCTAGAGGGGCTTCCACGTCATGGGCCATGTACCAGGATGCCAGGATAAGAGAAGGTTATTTATTTGCCTCTATTGAGACTACCGCTAGGTCTTCGGTGCTGAAGTTAGCATGCACGAGTATAGGTGTCTCCTTACCATGACTGCAGCTCTAAATCTTGTTTCCGTCTTTGCGTAATAAACGCTGTATCCGCGAGCGCTGAGTCCAGAAACCTCTCCTCCAGATGATAGCTATGGCTCCTGTATCAGCGCCATATCAAGCGAACCCTCCTCAAGAGTCAGGAGGAGCTCGATCGATGCCACTTTACTGTGTTGGAGGTTTGTCTGTAAGATTCGCAGCGTCATTGGGCTGTTTGTCCACTTCCAATACCTCCGCCTCTACGCTATACCCTTGTCTTTTACTGCCATTTCCAGACCTTCGTGGTCCTTTTCCACCTTTCCTGCTTTTGGCATGTTTTGGTTTTTCTTAAGGTTCTTTCTCCTGTTGATTAACTTGTCCAAGTGCGGTAGTTGACAATCTTTCTTCACCTCTATTGTAAATTTAATGCTTCTGCTGCAAATAAGTCATCTACAATGTTCATGAGGGACCGTATCATCTAGTTGAGATTTCAGAAATTATTCTTCCACGCCCCAGCGAATGTCATTACGCCTTTCGGGCATCAATTTCTTTAGTTTATATTATCTCTTTCAGCTTATGATAACTCTTTCCATCACGTGTTACGCTCATACATAACGCGGGCGTCCCTTCTCGAGCTGCATCACCGCAGTTGTTGTTGGGAAACCTATATTTTACAATATTTTCGTCATCAGCGGAACGGAATTAGTGAGAGAGACATATACCACCAGCACGAGGTTATGTCGTAAAGTTTACGATTGCTCTGAGAGACCAATCGCAAGAGCAGAGTGAAGAAATAAGCAAGGGGAAGAGCTGCTTGATGCGTTTTCCCTCTTCTCTATAGAAGCATGCGCGTATGCTGCTTGCCACAAGAGGTGGTCCAAATTGATATTGGAATCTAAAGAAGCGTGTACATACAGGACGTAAGAAGCTTTATAAGACTGCCTTCAATCACATTGTAGTAGATTTTTTTTTATTGTTTTTTTGAGCAGGAGAAAGTCGGGTAGCTCGAAGTACAAGCGTTCAACGTTCTTTTGCGAAATCCCACCTGGAGTTATTATACCATGAAAGTAGAATTTTACGACGGCAGGACCGAAGTCTACTTCCTTGTCCGTGTTTTCGCGTATAAGTCACTACGCACGATTCTAATGTTGGGGCGAGGAACTGTTATACCAAGTTACAAGTTATCGCCCAAAAAATATATCTTTTAACCCCCTTTAACCCGTCCAAAGCGTCCAAGAATCTCTTTTTATATACTGAGACAATTTTTTAAGAGGAAATCGTCTTCATATAATCAACAAATATAATTTAATTAAAAATCTAGGAAAATAAAAAATATAACTTAAAAAAGCTTCAAAGCTTCCTTAATAAAGTTTAACTAAAATCAATTTGTTACTTTGGCATTAAGAAATGATATGTCCTTAAAACTCTTTGATGTCTATGGGGAGGAAATGGAAGGTGGAAATATTCAAAACAAAAAAAAGCTCAGTAATTGCCTAGTGAAGGAAATAATAACAACAAGTAAGGAAGTCTAAGTTCGGGTAAAACCGAATATTACATACCCAGCTGTACACTTGCAATGCTTTTGTTATTTGTTTTGTGTGCTTAATAGTGTTACAAGGCTGCGCAATAATGCACATACATATGATTATATTCTGAACTAATTTTTCCTTGAGTTTTGGCTCCCGAAACATAGAAAATTGCTTAGTCATAAAAGGGGCGGTGTCACGCCCATTTTTTTAAATTTGAAGTTTTTCCTATTTATTGTTATAAATCCACTTGGGAAATCAAATACCATTGATACAAAGCTCTTTTTTGCAAAGATAAAGCTTATTTTATTCGTCCACGACACCTTTAAAAATCTTTTATATAAAAGTGGGGGTGGTCCTCAACCGATTTCGTTAATTTTACTTTAAAGATTAATAATATTTTTGAACTTGTTTTTATCACAAGTGGGCGTTGCCACGCCCATTTTAAAAAATGTTTTCAAATTTTTATCAAGAGTCTCAATATCAGTCCGCACGTCAAATTTCAACATTCTATGTGTATTATTTACTAAATAATGAGGTTTTTTGTGTTTTCCAAAATGTTATATATATAAAATGTGGGCGTGGTTATCATCCGATTTCGCTCATATTCAATACCATATAAGCTCGTGTACCAAATTTGGAGACGATATATCAATTTTTACTCAAGTTATCGCGTTAATGGACAGACGGACAGACGGACGGACGGATATGGCTCAATCAAATTGTCTTTCGATACTGATGATTTTGATATATGGAAGCCTATATCTATCCCGATTCCTTTATACGTATACAGCCAACCATTATCCAATCAAAGTTATAATACCCTTTGTACAAGTACAGCTGAGTATAAAAATGAAAAGTACATAAACACCAACATCAGTAGTCCCTGTAACAAGGCATTTTTCCGTTTGTTTGTATCCTTTTATGCGTGGCTAGAAGAATCGTTGCCTTACAGTACAAAGCAAAAAGAAAATCTTGCACAATGTGAGAGGGTTAAAAGTCACAAAAGTATGAGGGGCATTGAAAACAATATTTTCCTCATTGTTATTGAATTTTTGTTTATCGAATGTTTTGTTAGGGAATTTAACTTTTTCTTACCTTTTTAAGCTTTATTTTCTTATTGCATTGCTAACTGTGCCAGGGGCGAATGCCAAACTTGCTAACGGTAGGGGGTGACCTTCGTTGTGAAAAATACCTGAAATATGAAGATTTGGTAATGTATTATCTTTAATAGTTTTAATAAATTAAGATCTAAAAACATATTTTCTGTGTGAAAAAAACGTATACATATTTAAACTCATATGGCAACCCCACCCAAAGTATTTGTTTTGTAAAACTATATGAAATATATTTTCAACATTAAGGTTAGGTTGCCTACTTCTATTTCAAACCTTAATTATGTGAACCATGACGCAATAAGACCAGACAAAATGAAATCGCATAAAAATATACTACACTAATACCTTTTCGAAACATGAATTTGGAAAGATACTACTACCCTTAATGAGATGACTGCCGATCTTTATCAATATCATTAAGACCCAACATTTATCTATGTAAGCCGTAAAGCGTTAAAGTAGGCTCATTGAGCAGAAAGATGTGGCTGGTGTAAAAATATATAGCGGCAGAGGTTGCGCAGCAACGATGCTTCATTAAATCAGAGCTTATAGATTTGGCTTATCGCAACTTTATTTCAAGCAGCTCTGACTATCCCTGGAAACGTCCCACTGTGGGTTAGGGGTTAGAATATGCCCACGGTAGGTATACCGGTCGTAAAAGGCGACCATAATACCATGGGTACCCAATTCATGAGTAAGGTGATTTTACTCGAAAGGTAGCAGGGTGGACGCGGGTATCACCCTGTGGGACCCTAGGCATGGTCTTTATAAAAACTGCTACCGCGAGAGCAGGAGAAGCCAGTGTGACCTGATGCACTGCATCGCACGATGCTTTGTACTCAGGTCTCACCTCCTGTCCTGGGATGGCCCCCTTGTGGGAGCATCGCGGTGGCTGTGGTTTCAAATAAGAGTTCACTTTATTACACGCTCTGAGTAGACTTGTTTTCCCTTGGGGACGCAAGACCCAAGGGAATTCGGTCTCTTGCTTGTCACAGCATACCCAATTTCATTGAGAAACTGACTCTGAGGGGCAGATGAAAGAGTTGGTCACATCCCATAATTGTGGCAACCGGAGAGAGATGGTGAAGAAACGTATGTCTACCGTCAGTCGAAAGCAATCGATAATTGTACGAGTGGGCCGGCGCTCATCTCGTCTTTTGAAATGTTTGAAGCTACTTTAGACTGCGTGCGAATAGGAGGCGTTCGCAGAATGGATGGCCACATCCAAAAAATGTGGCAGATTTAACGTTGTTAGATCATTGCAGTGTGGCGAGCTGCTGTTGCAAGGATATTGCTGAGGCGGGAAAGCCCCCCAACACAGGTCTATAGTTGAAAAGGTTGGCCACAGCCCTAAATTGAGGAAACAACGGAGCGTGATTGAAGAATAATGAGGAAGATTATACAACGAAGCGAGTTATTAGAAGTTGTATACCACAGTAGCAAATAACGATGAATATGTGGGCATATATAATGTAGCAAATAATGCAGATCAAAGTTGCAAATAAAACTGAATAGAACGTTTAGCTGGGTTCAGTTGCAGCATGATCATAAACGCACAAGTACCTGTGACTAGTGAGATGTGTCTTGATGCGCAAGTGGTTTAGTACCATGATTAGTGAAGATGTATCTTGCGAGTGTTTATGTCGTAAGTACTTGTGAGCATCACTGTCTGTTGTGCCACAACATATAGTTTTATTCACAAGGAATTATATGACGCTCTCACTCTATAGAACATTTAAGTAGCTATTCATTAAGGAAAGACACTTGCGCTGATACATTACATCGGTAGTTGGTTCACGGCGAACGGGCGTTTTTGATCATAACATGTGGTGCATAGCGTTGGAGGGAGGTGCCGCCTTCAAGCAATGTCTGAGTAAAATCAGCTCTGTCGTCAACAATGTATTATACATTGTTGTAACACTGCAGGACAGAAAAGGTTGGTCACATTCCTAAATTGCGACAAAACACAAATTTCAATCTAATTGACTAGTCAATTAGATACTCGAGATTATAAAATCAATGAAAGAGGGACACTGAGACAAGCATGGAACTCGCGGTGGAGTGGCCGTGCAACCGAGTGCCATTACCCGAAAATGGAAGGGGAGGGTGGATAGTCCTCCTCAGCCAAACCAAGGCTGGTGGACCTGAACACCCAGCTCACCGATTGGTACCAACTTGTTGGGCCGAAGGTCAACGGACATTGATCTGTATTTAACACCGTTCGGTAGGTCTTCGCAGACAGGTACCCACGTTAAGCACTTAACGACTATCCCTAGAAACGTTAGGACAAACATAAAATACTCACAACCGTATGATTAAATCAGAAATACATTGTTTTGACTTTATCTATGTATCCACCCGCCTTTCCGCTGCGTAACCCGTTTCCTCCCTTACTTCCTCTCCCCTCTGCATTTCCCAGTTTACCTTATTCAGCTCATTCAATTTCTCTATCCCTTTCATTATTTTCTAAGTCTTCCCGCTTTTCCACTTACTCTTCCGGCCCTTGCATCTGCCCAAGTCTCTCTCTCGCTATTACTCTTAATCTTATCGTTATTCTTAATCTTCCTGTTAATCCCTTTTTACTACTTTGTCCCATTATCTTTATTCTTACCTTTAATCTCACTCTCCATATTTATCTTACTTTCTTTACTTTCCCAAAAAAGCAAAATTGTAGCAAAATTTTATTCTCCCTTCATGACCGAATTATGGCATATGGATCGCGATAACCTCCGAAGAGATTTTAGGCCGAGCTTCTATTCCAATATGCGTCATTTAAATTTTGCTGCCAATTGGCGGGACGGAACCTACTTGTTTTATTCCGTCTTCAAACGACATCTACAAGGCAGATGAGTTTTCACTGACAGCTTTTTATAGCAGAAATGCACTCGAAGTGCTTGCCAAACACTGTCGAGGCGCCACCCCGCTTAGAACATTTTTTTTTTTTTAATTTTCGGTGTTGCTTTGACCGGGAGTTGAACCCACGATGTTCAGTGTGGTAGGCGGAGCACGCTACCACCACACCGCGACGTCCGCCCTCTCGGACCCCACTGTTAATATCATTGCCTTGACTATTTGAATAAAACTAAAATTGGGATCGGACAGCGACTCGAGCTGTCGATCAAGCAAACTCATGTGTTCCTGAAAATGAACTATTTTATGAAATGTAATATATGGGTTCCGGGGCATAGCAATATCCCAAGAATGTAGCTCCGAAGTTTGCAGGTCTGCTGTAGTGCAATGGGTCTTGAGTGAGCTGACCAAGCGCTGATGAGATAATATAACAATAAAATCCCTAAATTCTTGTTGTTGTAGCAGTAAAAGCACTCCCGATACACTGCCACCGACAGATTAGCGAGATCCTTCTGGCTGAATTAGGGTTGGAAGGCAAAAACCTAAGAATATTCGAAACTTTTTTAACAAAAAGAAATCAGTTCATACAAATGAATAATATTAGAAGCTCTACTATGGAAATCAAAACGGGTGTTCCGCAAGGCTCAAAACTAGCGGCAACATTATTCATAATATACATATAAAATAACATACAAAACAAAAACTTAAACGTACCGCTCAGTTTTATGCTTATGACGGCATGTTCATGTACTCTGCAAGTATATTAGAGGAACTGGTAGCTAACGTTAAGATGGACTTGGATAAGATACAAAAAAGTGGTTTGTTATAATTTGCTAAAAATTAATTTAGCAACAACCAATTTCATTATTTTAAATAACTATAAACAGATTCCAACCATTAGTGATTTTCCTAGTTTCGACTTTGAAAACACTTCCATTAAAAGGGTTGATAAGTTGAAATATCTAGGAGTATGGTTCGACTCTAACTTAGGTTAGGTTGAACTGGTCGCTCCATGAGGACCTCACATAGACTGATTGAGTTCGCAGTGTTACCAGAAGTTTGTTTTAACGACCAAACTGAAAAACCCTATCAAAAACCAAGACCTATGTTATAAAATAACTGCGTCCTCTTGGCAAATACTAGAAGCTTCCTAGGACTTAAGCCACTTGCTGCTTCTAGATCTGACAGCTGTATCTCTCCTAATAGCTGGAGTCTTAGCCTGGCAAGTGCAGGGCACGAGCACAGAACGTGCTCGATCGTTTCCTCCTCCAACCCGCACTTCCTACATCTGCTATCACTGACCAAGCCTAATTTAAAGGCATGTGACGCCAGAAGGCAGTGCCCAGTCAGAATACCCATCATGAGTCTACAGTCCTCTCTTTTTAATGATAGAAGCAACTTTGTTAGTCTAAGGTTGTAAAAACCTACACACAATCTTCGACACTTTACAGCCCCGCGCTTGAACCCACGCCTTTCCCGCTTGGTCGATCATGTGCACCTCTCGCCTTCGCTTGATCTCGCCCAATCTAAAATTCAAGGGATGCGTCCTTTTTAGCTAGTTCGTCCGCTTTTTCATTCCCATCTATTCACATATGCCCTGGTACCCAATATAGATGGGGATAGACAGGGAGAAGGTCCCGATTCTCTCCAGAGATTGCTTACACTCTAACACGCATTTAGATGCTGTGCTATGTGAGATTATTGCCTTAATTGCTGCTTGACTGTCAATATAAAAGTTAACACGGTTACAGCTTAAGCTATTCTCTTCCAAGGTTTCTACTGCTTTGGTTACGACTAATATTTCCGCTTAGAAAACGCTACAGTAATCCGGTAGCCTGCAGGATCTGCCTATTCCCGGATCAGCACAGTATACCGCAGACCCTACTCCTTCCACTACTTTGGAACCATCGGTGTACACATGTATCGCCTCGTCCGCCATTTGAGCACCGTTGCGCCAACCGTCCACTTCTATTGTGGCCTTAAGATCTCCCTCGAAGCGCAGATAGGGAATCAGGTAGTCTGTTCGTCTTGTGATTGATGACGCTATACTACTATGGCCATATGTTTGGCGACTCTAACTTATCAATATAAGCAAACTGAAACTTAAGTTTATACCATTAAATTTCACCATATATCGAAATAGAAATAATATACCCAGAAAGCAACTCCTACTACTTTACGATGCATATTTCATGTCTCAAATAGCATATTTAAACCCAATTTGGAGCCTGTGCGCAGATAACAAAATAATCGAGTTACAAATATACCAAAATAAAATAATTCAAAATATTCTATTCCTTCCAAAAATTACCCCTACAATTAGTTTATATGAAGATAGGCTAGAAATTAAAAAGCATAGCATCGTGCAAACCTTGATACTTGTTTTCAAAATCAAAAATAATCTAATAAACATAATCTTGACCTAAACTTCATAGCGAATCCAACATATCATTTGAGAAACACATTGTCTTAGCCGCCTTCACAAATATTTAGACGGCGTCAAAGTATACGTATGCGCAGCCGTGCGCGGCGAAGTGGAAGACACCAACGAGCGACCACTGCCATAGTCGTCAACGATATTTGGGAAAGTCAGTCTAGCACTATAAACCGGCAACCGCGGACGCGATCCTTTTGGGTATTTATTTAAAATACGCAAACATATTAATATTTTGAATTTGAATTTTTAAAGTCAAGTTGCAACGAGTTAATTACTTAGTTATTGAATTATAAATAAAGTGAATTTATAACGTTTTTAAAGAAAAACTATTGACCTTTTTAATTGGAATTGTTAAGTGTAGCGAAGAAAGACCACAAATTTGTTCATAGTCCTTCGAGCCGGACACTTCGAGCGACATTAAAGCGACGAAGAAGCGAATCAAATCAAACTCTTCTGTTTGTAAACATAAACAGAGAAGCTCATCTGATTCTCGTGCATACGTTCGCACAAACAAATATATATACATACATACGTTTGTATATTGCGCACGTACATTTGTACGTATTCTGGCGTACAAAACTAAGTTTGAGATATTTTCGTCCCTATAGGAACTTTCAAAAAAAATATCCATACAAACTTCAAGTACATATTATTATTTTCTAATATATATATACCTATATATACCAGTAATTTACTAATACACGTTTATTTCCACACGTATATATAAGTGAAAAGTGTTTGTGATTTTTTTTTTATACTCAGTTGAGCAGAGCTCAAAGAGTATATTAAGTTTGATTGGATAACGGTTGGTTGTACATATATAAAGGAATCGAGATAGATATAGACTTCCATATATCAAAATAATCAGGATCGAAAAAAAATTTTATTGAGCCATGTCCGTCCGTCCGTCCGTCCGTCCGTCCGTTAACACGATAACTTGAGTAAATTTTGAGGTATCTTGATGAAAGTTCGTACGTAGGTTCCTGAGCACTCATCTCAGATCGCTATTTAAAATGAACGATACGGACTATAACCACGCCCACTTTTTCGATATCGAAAATTTCGAAAAACCGAAAAAGTGCGATAACTCATTACAAAAGACAGATAAAGCGACGAAACTTGGTAGATGGGTTGACGTTATGACGCAGAATAGAAAATTAGTAAGATTTTGGACAATGGGCGTGGCCCCGCCCACTTTTACAAGAAGGTAATTTAAAAGTTTTGCAAGCTGTAATTTGGCAGTCGTTGAAGATATCATGATGAAATTTGGCAGGAACGTTACTACTATTACTCTATATGTGCTAAATATATATGTGCAAAAAATTTAATATCTTTACTGTATATAAGTAAATTAAGTCAAAATTCAACTCCAGTAATGATATGATGCAACAAAATACAAAAATAAAAGAAAATTTCAAAATGGGCGTGGCTCCGCCCATTTTCATTTAGTTTGTCTAGAATACTTTTATTGCCATAAGTCGAACAAAAATTTACCAATCCTTCTCAAATTTGGTAGGAGCATAGATTCTATGACGGTAACTGTTCTCTGTGAAAATGGGCGAAATCGGTGGAAGCCACGCCCAGTTTTTATACACAGTCCACCGTCTGTCCTTCCGCTCGGCCATTAACACAATAAATTGAGCAAAATCCGATATATCTTTACTAAACTTAGCCCACGTACTTACCTGAGCTCACTTTTTCTTGGTATAAAAAATGGGCGAAATCTGACCATAACCACGCCCACTTTATCGATATCGAAAATTACGAAAAATGAAAAAAATGCCATAATTCTATACCAAATACGAAAAAAGGGATGAAACATGGTAACTGGATTGGTTTGTTGACGCAAAATATAACTTTGGAAAAATCTTTGTAAAATGGGTGTGACACCTACCATATTAAGTAGAAGAAAATGAAAAAGTTCTACAAGGCGAAATCAACAGCCCTTGGAATCTTGGCAGGAATACTGTTAGTGGTATTACATATATAAATAAATTAGCAGTACCCGACAGATGATTTTCTGGATCACCTGGTCCACATTTTGGTGGATATCACGAGAACGCCTTCACATATACATCTAAGGGCCACTCGCTTTTAAAACCCTCATTAATACCTTTAATTTGATATCCATATCGTGCAAAAACATACCAGAGTCACCCCTGTCCCACCCTAATGGCGATATCTCGAAAAGGCGTCCACCTATAGAACTAATGCCCCCTCTCTCTTAAAATGCTAGTAACACCTTTCGTTTGATACCCATATCGTACAAACATTCTAGAGTAACCCCTGGCCCACCCTAATGGCGATATCTCGAAAAGGCGTCCACCTATAGACCTAGTGTCCACTCCCTCTTAAAATGCTCAGTAACACCTTTCGTTTGATATCCATATCGTACAAACATTCTAGAGTCACCCCTGGCCCACCCTAATGGCAATATCTCGAAAAGGCGTCCACCTATAGACCTAATGCCCACTCCCTCTTAAAATGCTCAGTAACAGCTTTCGTTTGATACCCATATCGTACAAACATTCTAGAGTCACACCTGGCCCACCCTAATGGCGATATTTCGAAAAGGCGTCCACCTATAGAACTAAGGATTACTCCCTTTTAAAATACTCATTACCACCTTTCATTTGATACCCATATCGTACAAACACATTCTAGAGTCACCCTGGCCCACCCTAATGGCGATATCTCGAAAAGGCGTCCACCTATAGACCTAATGTCCACTCCCTCTTAAAATGCTCAGTAACACCTTTCGTTTGATACCCATATCGTACAAACATTCTAGAGTCACCCCTGGCCCACCCTAATGGCGATATCTCGAAAAGGCGTCCACCTATAGACCTAATGTACACTCCCTCTTAAAATGCTCAGTAACACCTTTCGTTTGATACCCATATCGTACAAACATTCTAGAGTCACCCCTGTCCCACCCTAATGGCGATATCTCGAAAAGGCGTCCACCTATAGACCTAATGCCCACTCCCTCTTAAAATGCTCAGTAACACCTTCCGTTTGATACCCATATCGTACAAACATTCTAGAGTCACACCTGGCCCACCCTAATGGCGATATCTCGAAAAGGCGTCCACCTATAGAACTAAGGATTACTCCCTTTTAAAATACTCATTACCACCTTTCATTTGATACCCATATCGTACAAACACATTCTAGAGTCACCCTGGCCCACCCTAATGGCGATATCTCGAAAAGGCGTCCACCTATAGACCTAATGCCCACTCCCTCTTAAAATGCTCAGTAACACCTTTCGTTTGATACCCATACCGTACAAACATTCTAGAGTCACCCTTGGTCCAGCTTTATGGCGACATCTCGAAAAGGCGTCCACCTATAGAACTAAGGATTACTCAATTTTAAAATACTCATTACCACCTTTCATTTGATACCCATATCGTACAAACACATTCTAGAGTCACCCTGGCCCACCCTAATGGCGATATCTCGAAAAGGCGTCCACCTATAGACCTAATGCCCACTCCCTCTTAAAATGCTCAGTAACACCTTTCGTTTGATACCCATATCGTACAAACATTCTAGAGTCACCCTTGGTCCACCTTTATGGCGATATCTCGAAAAGGCGTCCACCTATAGAACTAAGGATTACTCCCTTTTAAAATACTCCTTACCACCTTTCATTTGATACCCATATCGTACAAACACAGTCTAGAGTCACCCCTGGCCCACCCTAATGGCGATATCTCGAAAAGGCGTCCACCTATAGACCTAATGCCCACTCCCTCTTAAAATGCTCAGTAACACCTTTCGTTTGATACCCATATCGTACAAACATTCTAGAGTCACCCCTGGCCCACCCTAATGGCGATATCTCGAAAGGGCGTCCACCTATAGACCTAATGCCCACTCCCTCTTAAAATGCTCAGTAACACCTTTCGTTTGATGCACATATCGTACAAACACATTCTAGAGTCACCCCTGGCCCACCCTAATGACGATATCTCGAAAAGGCGTCCACCTATAGACCTCATGCCCACTCCCTCTTAAAATGCTCAGTAACACCTTTCGTTTGATACCCATACCGTACAAACATTCTAGAGTCACCCCTGGCCCACCCTAATGGCGATATCTCGAAAAGGCGTCCACCTATAGACCTAATGCCCACTCCCTCTTAAAATGCTCAGTAACACCTTTCATTTGATTCCCATATCGTACAAACACATTCTAGAGACACCCCTGGTCCACCTTTATGGCGATATCTCGAAACGGCGTCCACCTATGGAACTAAGGATCACTCCTTTTCAAAATACTTATTAACAGCTTTCATTTGATACCCATATCGTACAAAAACATTATAGAATCACCCCTGGTCCACCTTAATGGGGACATCTCGAAAAGGCGTCCACCGATAGACCTAAGGCCCACTCCCTCTTAAAATGCTCAGTAACACCTTTCATTTGATACCCATATCGTACAAACAAATTCTAGAGTCAGCCCTGGTCTACCTTTATGGCGATATCCCTAAATGGCGTTCATCCATAGAACTATGGCCTATTCTCTCTTAAAATACTCTTTAATACCTTTCATTTGATACACATGTTATACAACCACATTCCAGGGTTACCCCAGATTGATTTTCCTTATTTTGTCTCCATAGCTCTCAACTGAGTATGTTATGTTCGGTTACACCCGAACTTAGCCTTCCTTACTTGTTTAATTTTATATTTTTTGTTTTTACAAAACATTATACATACTATTAAATTCCGAATTTCGCGGACTTAAATCATTTAAGGAACGTCCCGTTGTACGTGCTTGACTCTATTTTTCAAAAAAAAAAAAAAAAAAAACACAAACACAAACACCGTCACCAATTTAAATTCCCTTTTTTAAATTTCTGTGGCACGAAGAGTTTTCCATCTTCGAATTTTGCCAACGTTCTCTGAGCGGACAAATACTTTATTCGGTTTTTTTTTGGTGAAAACCCAAAAGTTTGCATAAATGACTCTCAGTCCCCCAAAAACGTCCGAAACCGGGACAAAACCAAAAGGTGGCCCAAGGGAAGAAACGGCCAAGGAAAGGTCAACATCCCCCCGCCGGAAATCCAAAGCAGTTGACCCATCCGCGCAAAAGTTCATCGCGGAAAGTGGCAATCTGTGACATACTGTGCAAAATTTAACAAAGCACCGATTCATGATCGCACTGAATCGTATCTCATGATAAAGGACAAATCACTAGATGATTATTGGGCACGGCTTCAATCGGTTTACGATCTGGTATTTTCGAAATCAGACGAAAGTTTCCCTGAAGACTTCAAGAGTTCAGTACAAGGCAAACAATGCGCCTGCCTTGATACGTATGAAGTGACAAAAGCAAAGATTGCCGATCAACTTTCGTTGATCAAAATGATGGCAACGCCGAGTCCACCACCCCGCGTGGAACAACCCCCGGCTGAGGCAAATATTTACCTCAAAGTCCCAGCATGCGACACGGAGACCTTTTATGGTGGCTATTAAGAATGGACCGCTTTTCGTGATATGTTCACAGCGGTGTACATTAACCACCAAAGGCTCTCCCGTGCTCAGAAATTGTACCATCTCCGGTACAAAACGCAAGACAAAGCCGGCTCCATCGTCAAGCAATATGCGTTGAGCGATGATAACTTTGACCTTGCCTGGGAAGCTTTACGGTCACGATACGAAAACAAGCGGATCCTGGTTGACAACCAGATAAAATCCTTACTGACTCTTGCCACTATTCAATCCGAAAACAGTGAGCAACTTCAGAAATTGCAAAATACAATCAACAACTGCCTATCCGTCCTTCACTCCCAAGGAGTTACGACAGACAGTTGGGATCCGATACTGGTGTACATTTGTTCATCAAAACTCCCCGAAACAACTCTGTCACTGTGGGAACAATCTCTCTCTTCTTGAAGAGATCTACCCTCATGGTCACAAATGAACGACTTCTTCACCTCGAGATATGAAGTCGTTGAAAGAGTCAATAGGCTTCAACCAAGCAAACAAAAACCAGTCGCTCATCAAAATTCTGCGCAAAACAGGTCCTTCAACAGGACACAAACCCTTGTGGCAGAATCTAAAAAGGAAACTTGCCAATGTTGCAACTCCCCGCACCTTATTAGATTCTGTCCACGATTTAAGCGAATGTCTGTGCAAAACCGGACACAGTTCGTAAAACAAGCTAAGCTGTATACAAACTGCCTTAGCAGCACTCATATCATCAATGAGTGCACGAGCAAGTGTTCATGTTCGACATGTGATCAACGGCATCACACGCTGTTGCATGTGAGCCCGCAAGCTGCACGTTCCACCCCGCGAACGAATGCACCAAACGTGCAGCACACAACTGCTGAGTCAACACCTCCCGTTCGACAAACGCAGAATAGCTCGGATTCTACCTTGTTCAAAGCACGCACCGGTTCAATCATTGCATGCAGCCAACGATAACAAAATTCTCCTTCCTACTGCTATGGTCGCAGTCGAACACGAAGGGGAATTATTTCAACTAAGGGCCCTTATCGATCAGGGCTCGGAAAGAACTTTCATTTCCTCGAAAGTTCAAAAACGGTTGAAACTTCCATTCGAACATTCAAAGTTCGAAATCTCTGGCATGGGTGGACAAGTCGTACAAAAGTCCTCCAAACTTTGTCCTTTGACATGGTTGCATCCAAGACCATGAAAAGGATAAAGGCTCATGCCATTGTGTTGCCGCAACTGACAAAAAATCTGCCAACATCCACCATTAGTCGCAAAATCTGGCAGCAGTTCAAACTCCTTGAGCTCGCTGATTCCAGTTGCCACATACCAGGTCAGACCGACATGGTCATTGGCAGCGACATACTTCCACAAATTCTGCTGGAAGGTATAAAAAAGGTGTGCGGTAGCATACTTGCACAACAAACCATTTTTGGTTGGATTCTCAGTGGTCCAATAACTGAAAATGTTGTGTCATTCTCGACGCAAGTCCAAGCGTCAAACGAGACACTCAGTTCTCAACTGAGAAAATTTTGGGAAGAGGAGGAAATTCCACAACCTCCACAGATATCCCCCGAGGATCAAGCGTGTGAGCAGATATACGCAACAACCACGACACGTGCACCAAACGGTCGATACATTGTGCGACTTCCATTCAAGGAAGAGTTTCCTGAAAAACTCTCCCTCGGCAAATCCCGCCCGGCTGCTCTGCAGCAGTTTTCAGCATGGAGCGATCGCTTCAGAAAAAGGGGGAGTTAGGTACAATGTACAACAATGTGTTGCAAGAATATCTCTACCTTGGTCACATGGAATCTACCGACCCATGCGAAATAACTTCGAATGGCAAGGTCTTCTCATTTTACTTGCCACATCATGCGGTAATCAAACCAGATAAGGTCACCACCAAAGTTCGCGTGGTTTTCACCGCCTCTAAAAAATCTGGGTCAGGAAAATTCCTGAATGACGTGCTATACACTGGTCCAACTCTCCAACCAGATCTCATGCTACTAATTCTACAGTGGCGTATGCATAAGTATGTGTTCAATGGAGACATTGAAAAAACGTACCGTCAGATCCTCATACACGAGGAGGATAAAGATTTTCAGCGAATCCTATTTCGCAAATCGGCCAACTCCATTGTTAGCGATTTCAATCTAAAAACGATTACATTCGGCGTCAATTGTGCACCATATCTCGCTATTCGTACGTTGCATCAACTATCCGATGACACGAAAGCGACATTCCCGTTGGCTGCAACAATTCTCAAGACGCAAACGTATGTCGACGACATCCTATCCGGAAGTCATCCCATCGATAACGCCACTGAATCACTCGTTCAAGTGATAAACGCCCTAAAATCAGCTGGTTTCATACGGCTAATCACCCGGCCATATTAGAACAGTTTCCGAAGGAGGATCTTCTAGACTCCAACTTCTTAAAATTTGAGAGCACTTCCAATACCAAAACTCTTGGCATTCGATGGAACGCGCTCACGGACAAATTTTCATACACCTTTCTGGCGGAACACACCCAAAATGCGGTCACAAAGCGACAAATTTTACCTTATGTTGCAAAACATTTTGACCCGGCAGGATGGCTGTCGCCAGTTATGATCCAGGCCAAGATGCTTCTCCAAGAAATCTGGCTGGATGGCAGCGATTGAGATGAAAGCGCCAAACCCGCAACATTATCAAAATGGCAACATTATCAAAATGGCAACATTTCGCAGAAAATCTGCCAGATATTTGCAACATCGAAATCCCTCGATGGGTTAATGTCGTTCCAGGGCAAGACACCCAAATCCACGGGTTCTGTGATGCCTCGGAAAAAGCATATTGCGCAGCGATTTACATCCGCACACATGTGGGCAACCAAATAAAGTCTTCTCTTTTGGTTGCGAAAGGCAAAGTTGCCCCCATAAAAACTGTAAGCTTAGCCCACTTAGAGCTATGTGGTGCAGTCCTACTCGCAAAACTGGCTTCAACTGTTCGAAAACAGCTCGACGTACAAGCATGCAACACATTCTTGTGGTCAGATTCTGAGATTGTACTAGCCTGGCTAGAAAAATCTCCATCGACCTGGAAGACTTATGTGGCCAACCGTACCTCTAAAATTCGAGAATATCTTCCCAGCGGCACCTGGCGCCATGTATCTAGCCAAGACAACCCTGATGATCTTGGCACACGTGGTTGCAAGCCGCATGATTTGATAGGCTCTTCACTTTGATGTCACGGACCACAATGGCTTTCTTGCCACATTTCGGCATGGCCAAACCCGAAAGCAGGTAGCGCTTCTCCACCAGAGAAACGCAAGGTCGAAGCATATCAGGCACTCGAGGAAGAGGACGATATTCTTCAACGTTTCTCCTCATACTCTCGAGCTCTCCGTGTGATTGCATACGTGTTCCGCTTTGCGAACAATGCCTGCAACAAATCCAAATCGGTGGCAACACCACATAATCCCCATCTGACGTACAAAGAGTTACAACATGTGAAAACGCGGCTTGTGGCAATGGTACAATCTCGCCATTTCGGGGCGGAAAAGAGCGCCTTACAAAACAATATGCCAATAAGCAAAAAGAGTTCCCTTCTGGCTCTTGACCCATTTCTGGATAGATACGGACTCCTAGGTATCGGTGGAAGATTGGAACATTCTACAATGCAATACATCGAGAAGCATTCAGTAATCCTTCCTCCGGATTCAAGGCTCTGCCAGTTGTATCTGGAGTTTTTACACCGCCTGCTTCTTCATGCAGAAATGCGGTTAATGCTCCAAATGGTGAGGCAAGAGTACTACGTACCAAAACTAAAGCCTCTTATAAAGAAATGCATTTTTCAATGCAAATCTTGCACGCTTTTCAAACAGAAAACGCGCACGCAAATAATGGCAGCTCTACCACCTAAGCGCTGCAATTTCTCACTCCCCTTTTCCACAACAGGAGTAGACTTTGCAGGTCCATTCCAAATAAAAGCATCGGTTCTGAGGTCGACCACTATCATAAAAGGGTACGTGGCTGTATTCGTCTGTTTTTCCACAAAGGCAGTACACCTCGAGCTATGCTCGGACCTTACTACTGAAGCCTTTCAAGCAGCATTCGCCCGATTCGTTGGCAGACGAGGTTATCCCTCAAAAATGATGAGCGACAATGGTAAAACGTTCATTGGCGCTCAGCGCGCACTCTAATGCGACTTCGTTAAATTTCTTAACGAATGCTCTGCGGACATTGTGCAGAAATATGCCCCCCAGGGAATAAACTGGCAGTATATTCCACCCAGCGCCCCTCATATGGGCGGCTTGTGGGAATCCGCAGTAAAAAGTTTTAAAACCCACTTCAAAAAAACCGCTGCATCCCCCAAGTTTATATTCGAAGAATTCACGACGCTGTTGGTGCGTATTGAAGCAGTTCTCAATTCGAGGCCTCTAACCTCACTATCCCAGGACCCAGCTGACTCCACAGCGCTCATGGGCTTGTCATGCGCCCCTTAGTAAAACTGTGCTTTCTTCCAATGGAGCACTCTTCGCGCCCGGCGCTATAACTTATATACGCTTTCCTTGTATATCAAAATATCCGTATTAAATGTCCGCTTATCATCCGCTGTATCAAACTACTTCTCGTTTCTCTGCCTGCTCTTGTACTTTCAGGACGACACCATCATGGCATCTCGACCAGCATGCCCACTGGCTCCCACAGTAGAGACCGATAACTGCCTCCAGTGTCGGCTCTGCCACCGCTACCACGCGCTGCGGACCTGCCCGGCTTTTAAGGCGATGCGGCCACCGCAGCGTGCTACAGTGGCCTGGGCACAGGGCTATTGCTATAATTGCTTAGCCCTCACGCATACACCGGGTGAATGCGACTGCCGAGGGTTGTGCAAAATGTGCGGTCTGGCGCATCACACCCTCCTGCACAATGGACCGAAAAGTCAACGTGGTCAAGGAAAGGTCCCAACACAGCAAGCATCCCGGAAGCCGAAACCCAGGCCGAAAAAGAAGAATGAAGAGAGAAAGTCCACCTTCGCCTGTAGGGCACAAAAGGCGCACCCTGCGACCAAACCCGCGGCAACCCCCAAAACAAAACGGACGGTCAAGCGCACGATCTCGCGCACCCCAGACGGCCTGTAAACGATGCAAGGCCAACGGCGCAATACCGTCGCGCTTTGGATACCACCATCCGCGCCTTGCAGGAGCTGCAGAAGGTGCTTACAAGCACCTCCCTGCAGGGCGGGCAGGATGTCTAAGCCGCCTTCACAAATATTTAGACGGCGTCAAAATATACGTATGCGCAACCGTGCGCGGCGAAGTGGAAGCCACCAACGAGCGACCACTGCCATAGTCGTCAACGATATTTGGGAAAGTCAGTCTAGCACTATAAACCGGCAACCGCGGACGCGATCCTTTTGGGTATTTATTTAAAATACGCAAACATATTAATATTTTGAATTTGAATTTTTAAAGTCAAGTTTTCAACGAGTTAATTACTTAGTTATTAAATTATAAATAAAGTGAATTTATAACGTTTTTAAAGAAAAACTATTGACCTTTTTAATTGGAATTGTTAAGTGTAGCGAAGAAAGACCACACATTTGTTCAACATTTAATATAAGGAGTTACTATTTCCGAACGCAAAGGAGCACATTCTATACGTAGTTATGGTGTAAGATTGTTTAGTAAACTGCTTGATTATGTTAAGATATGTGTTAGTACGATCGACTTCAAGAGGCAAGTTAAAATTCCCTACTACACAATTATAATTTTGATCTATAAACCATATAATAAAACATTAGCAGTAAAATGTATCACAACTACCACTTTAATAGGTAAGAACTCAATACATATTTACGTGAAATCAAACTTTAGTTTTATAGGTAAATTATAAAACTTATATAAACAACGTATACTTATTTATAAATTATTCTAAATGTGAATTTGATATATGCAACTAACGCAGTTGACAGCGTAGTAAGCAAATATATAACTTACAACGTTAAGCTATTGTAACGAATTTGGGGAAATTCCGCTTATTTGCAACCTTCTGATAACGTTCGAATCACTAAACTGTTGAATAAATAACTCCAATATTCAATAATGCAAAATCGCCTTTATTAAAGTACTTCATAATAACACTTCTACTACTCGACAGATAGCGTGCTTAAATCAAGCTGAGTCCATGATTGCTCAGAGTGCGCTCTTTTATACTCTTCGATTTCCTCGTTCCATACTTCTAGGCGTTTCCAGAATTTACTTAGTTACCAGCTATAAAATTATAACTACAGATGCACGTATATGTTAGTGATAAGTGAGTGATACTTGCACAAATAACTGCCTACTTTTGGGACTATCTCACATATATGCATGTCCTTGTGCTCTCCGCTGCTTGTATGGACATATGTATAGACATAATGATTTATTTGTTGATGTGCATACAAGTCACTGCTTAGTATTGGCTTAGAGATGATAGTATCCCTTAGTGTTGCTAATATTCATCACACTGCCCTCCACCCGATCTGTCCCGATCAGACAAATTTCCTGATCTAAATGCCGCTAGCCTCTCCAAATGAACCACCCTTCTATTACGTGGTTTCCAAATGGTTTGTATGCGGTAGATGGTATCACTGATCTTCTTCACAATACAAATATCAAATCACAAATAAAAGTACAAAATATTTATACAGCTTTTTAAACTGGGCGCTATTTATACATAGTTGGGTCGTGTGAATAAAAAATAAGGAAACACGTTTGCTTCTAGATTCCAGGAATGTGAACAATAAAATCACTTCCTTACTTGAATTAAAGCATTTCATAGAACGGAATTTTTTTACTTTTTTATCACTCAACCCATTTAACCTTGAATAAATTTTTGGTTAGAAGTGCCTAATAAAAATCTCAATGCCCTTAATGATAAAAACACTTCCGGATTTGAATTAAACCAATATATAGAACGGAAAGTTGTTTAATGATGAAAAATACAAAATATTTATGCAGCTATTTAAACTGGGCGCTATTTAGACATAGTTGGGTCGTGTGAATAAAAAATACAAACACGTTTGCTTCTAGATTCCAGGAATGTGAACAATAAAAACACTTCCGGATTTGAATTAAACCAACATATAGAACGGAAAGTTGTTATTTTTTTTTTTCATTCAACCCATTTAACCTTGAGTAAATTTTTGGTTAGAAGTTGGCTCGTGTGAATAAAAAATAAGCAAAAACATTTCCTTCTAGATTCCGGGAATGTGAACAATAAAAACACTTCCTCATTTGAATTAAACCAATATATAGAACGGAAAGTTGTTATTATTGTTTTTTTCATTCAACCCATTTAACCTTGAGTAAATTTTTGGTTAGAAGTGCCTAATTAAAATCTCAATGCCCTCAATGATGAAAAATACAAAATATTTATACAGCTTTTTGAACTGGGCGCTATTTAGACATAGTTGGGTCGTGTGAATAAAAAATACAAACACGTTTGCTTCTAGATTCCAGGAATGTGAACAATAAAAACACTTCCGGATTTGAATTAAACCAACATATAGAACGGAAAGTTGTTTTTTTTTTTTCATTCAACCCATTTAAATTTGAGTAAATTTTTGGTTGGAAGTGCCTAATTAAAATCTCAATGCCCTTAATGATGAAAAATACAAAATATTTATACAGCTTTTTAAACTGGGCGCTATTTGGACATAGTTGGGTCGTGTGAATAAAAAATACAAACACGTTTGCTTCTAGATTCCAGGAATGTGAACAATAAAAACACTTCCGGATTTGAATTAAACCAACATATAGAACGGAAAGTTGTTTTTTTTTCATTCAACCCATTTAAATTTGAGCAAATTTTTGGTTAGAAGTGCCTAATTAAAATCTCAATGCCCTTAATGATGAAAAATACAAAATATTTATGCAGCTTTTTAAACTGGGCGCTATTTAGACATAGTTGGGTCGTGTGAATAAAAAATACAAACACGTTTGCTTCTAGATTCCAGGAATGTGAACAATAAAAACACTTCCGGATTTGAATTAAACCAACATATAGAACGGAAAGTTGTTTTTTTTTTCATTCAACCCATTTAAATTTGAGCAAATTTTTGGTTAGAAGTGCCTAATTAAAATCTCAATGCCCTTAATGATGAAAAATACAAAATATTTATACAGCTTTTTGAACTGGGCGCTATTTAGACATAGTTGGGTCGTGTGAATAAAAAATACAAACACGTTTGCTTCTAGATTCCAGGAATGTGAACAATAAAAACACTTCCGGATTTGAATTAAACCAACATATAGAACGGAAAGTTGTTTTTTTTTCATTCAACCCATTTAAATTTGAGCAAATTTTTGGTTAGAAGTGCCTAATTAAAATCTCAATGCCCTTAATGATGAAAAATACAAAATATTTATGCAGCTTTTTAAACTGGGCGCTATTTAGACATAGTTGGGTCGTGTGAATAAAAAATACAAACACGTTTGCTTCTAGATTCCAGGAATGTGAACAATAAAAACACTTCCGGATTTGAATTAAACCAACATATAGAACGGAAAGTTGTTTTTTTTTTTTTTTTTTCATTCAACCCATTTAAATTTGAGTAAATTTTTGGTTAGAAGTGCCTAATTAAAATCTCAATGCCCTTAATGATGAAAAATATAAAATATTTATGCAGCTTTTTAAACTGGGCGCTATTTAGACATAGTTGGGTCGTGTGAATAAAAAATACAAACACGTTTGCTTCTAGATTCCAGGAATGTGAACAATAAAAACACTTCCGGATTTGAATTAAACCAACATATAGAACGGAAAGTTGTTTTTTTTTTTCATTCAACCCATTTAACCTTGAGTAAATTTTTGGTTAGAAGTGCCTAATTAAAATCTCAATGCCCTTAATGATGAAAAATACAAAATATTTATGCAGCTTTTTAAACTGGGCGCTATTTAGACATAGTTGGGTCGTGTGAATAAAAAATACAAACACGTTTGCTTCTAGATTCCAGGAATGTGAACAATAAAAACACTTCCGGATTTGAATTAAACTAAAATATAGAACGGAAAGTTGTTTTTTTTTTTTCATTCAACCCATTTAAATTTGAGTAAATTTTTGGTTAGAAGTGCCTAATTAAAATCTCAATGCCCTTAATGATGAAAAATACAAAATATTTATGCAGCTTTTTAAACTGGGCGCTATTTAGACATAGTTGGGTCGTGTGAATAAAAAATACAAACACGTTTGCTTCTAGATTCCAGGAATGTGAACAATAAAAACACTTCCGGATTTGAATTAAACTAAAATATAGAACGGAAAGTTGTTTTTTTTTTTTTCATTCAACCCATTTAACCTTGAGTAAATTTTTGGTTAGAAGTACCTAATTAAAATCTCAATGCCCTTAATGATGAAAAATACAAAATATTTATACAGCTTTTTAAACTGGGCGCTATTTAGACATAGTTGGGTCGTGTGAATAAAAAATACAAACACGTTTGCTTCTAGATTCCAGGAATGTGAACAATAAAAACACTTCCGGATTTGAATTAAACCAACATATAGAACGGAAAGTTGTTTTTTTTTTTCATTCAACCCATTTAACCTTGAGTAAATTTTTGGTTAGAAGTGCCTAATTAAAATCTCAATGCCCTTAATGATGAAAAATACAAAATATTTATGCAGCTTTTTAAACTGGGCGCTATTTAGACATAGTTGGGTCGTGTGAATAAAAAATACAAACACGTTTGCTTCTAGATTCCAGGAATGTGAACAATAAAAACACTTCCGGATTTGAATTAAACCAACATATAGAACGGAAAGTTGTTTTTTTTTTCATTCAACCCATTTAACCTTGAGTAAATTTTTGGTTAGAAGTGCCTAATTAAAATCTCAATGCCCTTAATGATGAAAAATACAAAATATTTATGCAGCTTTTTAAACTGGGCGCTATTTAGACATAGTTGGGTCGTGTGAATAAAAAATACAAACACGTTTGCTTCTAGATTCCAGGAATGTGAACAATAAAAACACTTCCGGATTTGAATTAAACCAACATATAGAACGGAAAGTTGTTTTTTTTTTTCATTCAACCCATTTAAATTTGAGTAAATTTTTGGTTAGAAATGCCTAATTAAAATCTCAATGCCCTTAATGATGAAAAATACAAAATATTTATGCAGCTTTTTAAACTGGGCGCTATTTAGACATAGTTGGGTCGTGTGAATAAAAAATACAAACACGTTTGCTTCTAGATTCCAGGAATGTGAACAATAAAAACACTTCCGGATTTGAATTAAACCAACATATAGATCGGAAAGTTGTTTTTTTTTTTCATTCAACCCATTTAACCTTGAGTAAATTTTTGGTTAGAAGTGCCTAATTAAAATCTCAATGCCCTTAATGATGAAAAATACAAAATATTTATACAGCTTTTTAAACTGGGCGCTATTTAGACATAGTTGGGTCGTGTGAATAAAAAATACAAACACGTTTGCTTCTAGATTCCAGGAATGTGAACAAAAAAAACACTTCCGGATTTGAATTAAACCAACATATAGAACGGAAAGTTGTTTTTTTTTTTTCATTCAACCCATTTAACCTTGAGTAAATTTTTGGTTAGAAGTGCCTAATTAAAATCTCAATGCCCTTAATGATGAAAAATACAAAATATTTATACAGCTTTTTAAACTGGGCGCTATTTAGACATAGTTGGGTCGTGTGAATAAAAAATACAAACACGTTTGCTTCTAGATTCCAGGAATGTGAACAATAAAAACACTTCCGGATTTGAATTAAACCAACATATAGAACGGAAAGTTGTTTTTTTTTTCATTCAACCCATTTAAATTTGAGTAAATTTTTGGTTAGAAGTGCCTAATTAAAATCTCAATGCCCTTAATGATGAAAAATACAAAATATTTATGCAGCTTTTTAAACTGGGCGCTATTTAGACATAGTTGGGTCGTGTGAATAAAAAATACAAACACGTTTGTTTCTAGATTCCAGGAATGTGAACAATAAAAACACTTCCGGATTTGAATTAAACCAACATATAGAACGGAAAGTTGTTTTTTTTTTTTCATTCAACCCATTTAACCTTGAGTAAATTTTTGGTTAGAAGTGCCTAATTAAAATCTCAATGCCCTTAATGATGAAAAATACAAAATATTTATACAGCTTTTTAAACTGGGCGCTATTTAGACATAGTTGGGTCGTGTGAATAAGAAATACAAACACCTTTGCTTCTAGATTCCAGGAATGTGAACAAAAAAAACACTTCCGGATTTGAATTAAACCAACATATAGAACGGAAAGTTGTTTTTTTTTCATTCAACCCATTTAACCTTGAGTAAATTTTTGGTTAGAAGTGCCTAATTAAAATCTCAATGCCCTTAATGATGAAAAATACAAAATATTTATACAGCTTTTTAAACTGGGCGCTATTTAGACATAGTTGGGTCGTGTGAATAAAAAATACAAACACGTTTGTTTCTAGATTCCAGGAATGTGAACAATAAAAACACTTCCGGATTTGAATTAAACCAACATATAGAACGGAAAGTTGTTTTTTTTTTCATTCAGCCCATTTAAATTTGAGCAAATTTTTGGTTAGAAGTGCCTAATTAAAATCTCAATGCCCTTAATGATGAAAAATACAAAATATTTATGCAGCTTTTTAAACTGGGCGCTATTTAGACATAGTTGGGTCGTGTGAATAAAAAATACAAACACGTTTGCTTCTAGATTCCAGGAATGTGAACAATAAAAACACTTCCGGATTTGAATTAAACCAACATATAGAACGGAAAGTTGTTTTTTTTTTTCATTCAACCCATTTAAATTTGAGCAAATTTTTGGTTAGAAGTGCCTAATTAAAATCTCAATGCCTTTAATGATGAAAAATACAAAATATTTATGCAGCTTTTTAAACTGGGCGCTATTTAGACATAGTTGGGTCGTGTGAATAAAAAATACAAACACGTTTGCTTCTAGATTCCAGGAATGTGAACAATAAAAACAATTCCGGATTTGAATTAAACCAACATATAGAACGGAAAGTTGTTTTTTTTTTTTTATTCAACCCATTTAAATTTGAGTAAATTTTTGGTTAGAAGTGCCTAATTAAAATCTCAATGCCCTTAATGATGAAAAATACAAAATATTTATGCAGCTTTTTAAACTGGGCGCTATTTAGACATAGTTGGGTCGTGTGAATAAAAAATACAAACACGTTTGCTTCTAGATTCCAGGAATGTGAACAATAAAAACAATTCCGGATTTGAATTAAACCAACATATAGAACGGAAAGTTGTTTTTTTTTTTATTCAACCCATTTAAATTTGAGTAAATTTTTGGTTAGAAGTGCCTAATTAAAATCTCAATGCCCTCAATGATGAAAAATACAAAATATTTATGCAGCTTTTTAAACTGGGCGCTATTTAGACATAGTTGGGTCGTGTGAATAAAAAATACAAACACGTTTGCTTCTAGATTCCAGGAATGTGAACAATAAAAACACTTCCGGATTTGAATTAAACCAACATATAGAACGGAAAGTTGTTTTTTTTTTTTCATTCAACCCATTTAAATTTGAGCAAATTTTTGGTTAGAAGTGCCTAATTAAAATCTCAATGCCTTTAATGATGAAAAATACAAAATATTTATGCAGCTTTTTAAACTGGGCGCTATTTAGACATAGTTGGGTCGTGTGAATAAAAAATACAAACACGTTTGCTTCTAGATTCCAGGAATGTGAACAATAAAAACACTTCCGGATTTGAATTAAACCAACATATAGAACGGAAAGTTGTTTTTTTTTTCATTCAACCCATTTAACCTTGAGTAAATTTTTGGTTAGAAGTGCCTAATTAAAATCTCAATGCCCTTAATGATGAAAAATACAAAATATTTATGCAGCTTTTTAAACTGGGCGCTATTTAGACATAGTTGGGTCGTGTGAATAAAAAATACAAACACGTTTGCTTCTAGATTCCAGGAATGTGAACAATAAAAACACTTCCGGATTTGAATTAAACCAACATATAGAACGGAAAGTTGTTTTTTTTTTTCATTCAACCCATTTAAATTTGAGTAAATTTTTGGTTAGAAATGCCTAATTAAAATCTCAATGCCCTTAATGATGAAAAATACAAAATATTTATGCAGCTTTTTAAACTGGGCGCTATTTAGACATAGTTGGGTCGTGTGAATAAAAAATACAAACACGTTTGCTTCTAGATTCCAGGAATGTGAACAATAAAAACACTTCCGGATTTGAATTAAACCAACATATAGATCGGAAAGTTGTTTTTTTTTTTCATTCAACCCATTTAACCTTGAGTAAATTTTTGGTTAGAAGTGCCTAATTAAAATCTCAATGCCCTTAATGATGAAAAATACAAAATATTTATACAGCTTTTTAAACTGGGCGCTATTTAGACATAGTTGGGTCGTGTGAATAAAAAATACAAACACGTTTGCTTCTAGATTCCAGGAATGTGAACAAAAAAAACACTTCCGGATTTGAATTAAACCAACATATAGAACGGAAAGTTGTTTTTTTTTTCATTCAACCCATTTAACCTTGAGTAAATTTTTGGTTAGAAGTGCCTAATTAAAATCTCAATGCCCTTAATGATGAAAAATACAAAATATTTATACAGCTTTTTAAACTGGGCGCTATTTAGACATAGTTGGGTCGTGTGAATAAAAAATACAAACACGTTTGCTTCTAGATTCCAGGAATGTGAACAATAAAAACACTTCCGGATTTGAATTAAACCAACATATAGAACGGAAAGTTGTTTTTTTTTTTCATTCAACCCATTTAAATTTGAGTAAATTTTTGGTTAGAAGTGCCTAATTAAAATCTCAATGCCCTTAATGATGAAAAATACAAAATATTTATGCAGCTTTTTAAACTGGGCGCTATTTAGACATAGTTGGGTCGTGTGAATAAAAAATACAAACACGTTTGTTTCTAGATTCCAGGAATGTGAACAATAAAAACACTTCCGGATTTGAATTAAACCAACATATAGAACGGAAAGTTGTTTTTTTTTTTCATTCAACCCATTTAACCTTGAGTAAATTTTTGGTTAGAAGTGCCTAATTAAAATCTCAATGCCCTTAATGATGAAAAATACAAAATATTTATACAGCTTTTTAAACTGGGCGCTATTTAGACATAGTTGGGTCGTGTGAATAAGAAATACAAACACCTTTGCTTCTAGATTCCAGGAATGTGAACAAAAAAAACACTTCCGGATTTGAATTAAACCAACATATAGAACGGAAAGTTGTTTTTTTTTCATTCAACCCATTTAACCTTGAGTAAATTTTTGGTTAGAAGTGCCTAATTAAAATCTCAATGCCCTTAATGATGAAAAATACAAAATATTTATACAGCTTTTTAAACTGGGCGCTATTTAGACATAGTTGGGTCGTGTGAATAAAAAATACAAACACGTTTGTTTCTAGATTCCAGGAATGTGAACAATAAAAACACTTCCGGATTTGAATTAAACCAACATATAGAACGGAAAGTTGTTTTTTTTTTCATTCAGCCCATTTAAATTTGAGCAAATTTTTGGTTAGAAGTGCCTAATTAAAATCTCAATGCCCTTAATGATGAAAAATACAAAATATTTATGCAGCTTTTTAAACTGGGCGCTATTTAGACATAGTTGGGTCGTGTGAATAAAAAATACAAACACGTTTGCTTCTAGATTCCAGGAATGTGAACAATAAAAACACTTCCGGATTTGAATTAAACCAACATATAGAACGGAAAGTTGTTTTTTTTTTTTCATTCAACCCATTTAAATTTGAGCAAATTTTTGGTTAGAAGTGCCTAATTAAAATCTCAATGCCTTTAATGATGAAAAATACAAAATATTTATGCAGCTTTTTAAACTGGGCGCTATTTAGACATAGTTGGGTCGTGTGAATAAAAAATACAAACACGTTTGCTTCTAGATTCCAGGAATGTGAACAATAAAAACAATTCCGGATTTGAATTAAACCAACATATAGAACGGAAAGTTGTTTTTTTTTTTTTATTCAACCCATTTAAATTTGAGTAAATTTTTGGTTAGAAGTGCCTAATTAAAATCTCAATGCCCTTAATGATGAAAAATACAAAATATTTATGCAGCTTTTTAAACTGGGCGCTATTTAGACATAGTTGGGTCGTGTGAATAAAAAATACAAACACGTTTGCTTCTAGATTCCAGGAATGTGAACAATAAAAACAATTCCGGATTTGAATTAAACCAACATATAGAACGGAAAGTTGTTTTTTTTTTATTCAACCCATTTAAATTTGAGTAAATTTTTGGTTAGAAGTGCCTAATTAAAATCTCAATGCCCTCAATGATGAAAAATACAAAATATTTATGCAGCTTTTTAAACTGGGCGCTATTTAGACATAGTTGGGTCGTGTGAATAAAAAATACAAACACGTTTGCTTCTAGATTCCAGGAATGTGAACAATAAAAACACTTCCGGATTTGAATTAAACCAACATATAGAACGGAAAGTTGTTTTTTTTTTTTCATTCAACCCATTTAAATTTGAGCAAATTTTTGGTTAGAAGTGCCTAATTAAAATCTCAATGCCTTTAATGATGAAAAATACAAAATATTTATGCAGCTTTTTAAACTGGGCGCTATTTAGACATAGTTGGGTCGTGTGAATAAAAAATACAAACACGTTTGCTTCTAGATTCCAGGAATGTGAACAATAAAAACACTTCCGGATTTGAATTAAACCAACATATAGAACGGAAAGTTGTTTTTTTTTTTCATTCAACCCATTTAAATTTGAGCAAATTTTTGGTTAGAAGTGCCTAATTAAAATCTCAATGCCCTCAATGATGAAAAATACAAAATATTTATGCAGCTTTTTAAACTGGGCGCTATTTAGACATAGTTGGGTCGTGTGAATAAAAAATACAAACACGTTTGCTTCTAGATTCCAGGAATGTGAACAATAAAAACAATTCCGGATTTGAATTAAACCAACATATAGAACGGAAAGTTGTTTTTTTTTTTCATTCAACCCATTTAAATTTGAGTAAATTTTTGGTTAGAAGTGCCTAATTAAAATCTCAATGCCCTTAATGATGAAAAATACAAAATATTTATGCAGCTTTTTAAACTGGGCGCTATTTAGACATAGTTGGGTCGTGTGAATAAAAAATACAAACACGTTTGCTTCTAGATTCCAGGAATGTGAACAATAAAAACAATTCCGGATTTGAATTAAACCAACATATAGAACGGAAAGTTGTTTTTTTTTTTTATTCAACCCATTTAAATTTGAGTAAATTTTTGGTTAGAAGTGCCTAATTAAAATCTCAATGCCCTCAATGATGAAAAATACAAAATATTTATACAGCTTTTTGAACTGGGCGCTATTTAGATATAGTTGGTTCGTGTGAATAAAAAATAAGCAAAAACATTTCCTTCTAGATTCCGGGAACGTGAACAATAAAAACACTTCCTCATTTGAATTAAACCAATATATAGAACGGAAAGTTGTTATTATTATTTTATTTTTTTTTTCATTCAACCCATTTAACCTTGAGTAAATTTTTGGTTAGAAGTGCCTAATTAAAATCTCAATGCCCTTAATGATGAAAAATACAAAATATTTATACAGCTTTTTGAACTGGGCGCTATTTCGACATAGTTGGCTCGTGTGAATAAAAAATAAGCAAAAATATTTCCTTCTAGATTCCGGGAATGTGAACAATAAAAACACTTCCTCATTTGAATTAAACCAATATATAGAACGGAAAGTTGTTATTATTATTTTTTTTTTTTTCATTCAACCCATTTAACCTTGAGTAAATGCTTGGTTAGAAGTGCCTAATTAAAATCTCAATGCACTCAATAATGAAAAATACAAAATATTTATACAGCTTTTTGAACTGGGCGCTATTTAGACATAGTTGGTTCGTGTGAATAAAAAATAAGCAAAAACATTTCCTTCTAGATTCCGGGAATGTGAACAATAAAAACACTTCCTCATTTGAATTAAACCAATATATAGAACTGAAGGTTGTTATTATTGTTTTTTTCATTCAACCCATTTAACCTTGAGTAAATTTTTGGTTAGAAGTGCCTAATTAAAATCTCAATGCCCTCAATGATGAAAAATACAAAATATTTATACAGCTTTTTGAACTGGGCGCTATTTAGACATAGTTGGGTCGTGTGAATAAAAAATACAAACACGTTTCCTTCTAGATTCCAGGAATGTGAACAATAAAAACACTTCCGGATTTGAATTAAACCAACATATAGAACGGAAAGTTGTTTTTTTTTTCATTCAACCCATTTAAATTTGAGTAAATTTTTGGTTAGAAGTGCCTAATTAAAATCTCAATGCCCTCAATGATGAAAAATACAAAATATTTATACAGCTTTTTGAACTGGGCGCTATTTAGACATAGTTGGGTCGTGTGAATAAAAAATACAAACACGTTTGCTTCTAGATTCCAGGAATGTGAACAATAAAAACACTTCCGGATTTGAATTAAACCAACATATAGAACGGAAAGTTGTTTTTTTTTTCATTCAACCCATTTAAATTTGAGTAAATTTTTGGTTAGAAGTGCCTAATTAAAATCTCAATGCCCTTAATGATGAAAAATACAAAATATTTATACAGCTTTTTGAACTGGGCGCTATTTAGACATAGTTGGCTCGTGTGAATAAAAAATAAGCAAAAACAATTCCTTCTAGATTCCGGGAATGTGAACAATAAAAACACTTCCTCATTTGAATTAAACCAATATATAGAACGGAAAGTTGTTATTTTTTTTTTCATTCAACCCATTTAACCTTGAGTAAATTTTTGGTTAGAAGTGCCTAATTAAAATCTCAATGCCCTCAATGATGAAAAATACAAACTATTTATACAGCTTTTTGAACTGGGCGCTATTTAGACATAGTTGGTTCGTGTGAATAAAAAATACAAACACGTTTGCTTCTAGATTCCAGGAATGTGAACAATAAAAACACTTCATCATTTGAATTAAACCAATATATAGAACGGAAAGTTGTTATTTTTTTTTTTTTTTTCATTCAACCCATTTAACCTTGAGTAAATGTTTGGTTAGAAGTGCCTAATTAAAATCTCAATGCCCTCAATGATGAAAAATACAAAATATTTATACAGCTTTTTGAACTGGGCGCTATTTAGACATAGTTGGTTCGTGTGAATAAAAAATAAGCAAAAACATTTCCTTCTAGATTCCGGGAATGTGAACAATAAAAACACTCCCTCATTTGAATTAAACCAATATATAGAACGGAAAGTTGTTATTATTGTTTTTTTCATTCAACCCATTTAACCTTGAGTAAATTTTTGGTTAGAAGTGCCTAATTAAAATCTCAATGCCCTCAATGATTAAAAATACAAAATATTTATACAGCTTTTTGAACTGGGCGCTATTTAGACATAGTTGGGTCGTGTGAATAAAAAATACAAACACGTTTCCTTCTAGATTCCAGGAATGTGAACAATAAAAACACTTCCGGATTTGAATTAAACCAACATATAGAACGGAAAGTTGTTTTTTTTTTCATTCAACCCATTTAAATTTGAGTAAATTTTTGGTTAGAAGTGCCTAATTAAAATCTCAATGCCCTCAATGATGAAAAATACAAAATATTTATACAGCTTTTTGAACTGGGCGCTATTTAGACATAGTTGGGTCGTGTGAATAAAAAATACAAACACGTTTGCTTCTAGATTCCAGGAATGTGAACAATAAAAACACTTCCGGATTTGAATTAAACCAACATATAGAACGGAAAGTTGTTTTTTTTTTCATTCAACCCATTTAAATTTGAGTAAATTTTTGGTTAGAAGTGCCTAATTAAAATCTCAATGCCCTCAATGATGAAAAATACAAAATATTTATACAGCTTTTTGAACTGGGCGCTATTTAGACATAGTTGGGTCGTGTGAATAAAAAATACAAACACGTTTGCTTCTAGATTCCAGGAATGTGAACAATAAAAACAATTCCGGATTTGAATTAAACCAACATATAGAACGGAAAGTTGTTTTTTTTTTTCATTCAACCCATTTAAATTTGAGTAAATTGTTGGTTAGAAGTGCCTAATTAAAATATCAATGCCCTTAATGATGAAAAATACAAAATATTTATGCAGCTTTTTAAACTGGGCGCTATTTAGACATAGTTGGGTCGTGTGAATAAAAAATACAAACACGTTTGCTTCTAGATTCCAGGAATGTGAACAATAAAAACAATTCCGGATTTGAATTAAACCAACATATAGAACGGAAAGTTGTTTTTTTTTTCATTCAACCCATTTAAATTTGAGTAAATTGTTGGTTAGAAGTGCCTAATTAAAATATCAATGCCCTTAATGATGAAAAATACAAAATATTTATGCAGCTTTTTAAACTGGGCGCTATTTAGACATAGTTGGGTCGTGTGAATAAAAAATACAAACACGTTTGCTTCTAGATTCCAGGAATGTGAACAATAAAAACACTTCCGGATTTGAATTAAACCAACATATAGAACGGAAAGTTGTTTTTTTTTTTTTTTTCATTCAACCCATTTAAATTTGAGTAAATTTTTGGTTAGAAGTGCCTAATTAAAATCTCAATGCCCTCAATGATGAAAAATACAAAATATTTATACAGCTTTTTGAACTGGGCGCTATTTAGATATAGTTGGGTCGTGTGAATAAAAAATACAAACACGTTTGCTTCTAGATTCCAGGAATGTGAACAATAAAAACACTTCCGGATTTGAATTAAACCAACATATAGAACGGAAAGTTGTTTTTTTTTCATTCAACCCATTTAAATTTGAGTAAATTTTTGGTTAGAAGTGCCTAATTAAAATCTCAATGCCCTCAATGATGAAAAATACAAAATATTTATACAGCTTTTTGAACTGGGCGCTATTTAGACATAGTTGGGTCGTGTGAATAAAAAATACAAACACGTTTGCTTCTAGATTCCAGGAATGTGAACAATAAAAACAATTCCGGATTTGAATTAAACCAACATATAGAACGGAAAGTTGTTTTTTTTTTTTCATTCAACCCATTTAAATTTGAGTAAATTGTTGGTTAGAAGTGCCTAATTAAAATATCAATGCCCTTAATGATGAAAAATACAAAATATTTATGCAGCTTTTTAAACTGGGCGCTATTTAGACATAGTTGGGTCGTGTGAATAAAAAATACAAACACGTTTGCTTCTAGATTCCAGGAATGTGAACAATAAAAACACTTCCGGATTTGAATTAAACCAACATATAGAACGGAAAGTTGTTTTTTTTTTTCATTCAACCCATTTAAATTTGAGTAAATTTTTGGTTAGAAGTGCCTAATTAAAATCTCAATGCCCTTAATGATGAAAAATACAAAATATTTATGCAGCTTTTTAAACTGGGCGCTATTTAGACATAATTGGGTCGTGTGAATAAAAAATACAAACACGTTTGCTTCTAGATTCCAGGAATGTGAACAATAAAAACACTTCCGGATTTGAATTAAACCAACATATAGAACGGAAAGTTGTTTTCTTTTCATTCGACCCATTTAAGCTTGAGTAAATTTTTGGTTAGAAGTGCCTAATTAAAATCTCAATGCCCTTAATGATGCAAAATACAAAATATTTATACAGCTTTTTAAACTGGGCGCTATTTAGACATAGTTGGGTCGTGTGAATAAAAAATACAAACACGTTTGCTTCTAGATTCCAGGAATGTGGACAATAAAAACACTTCCGGATTTGAATTAAACCAACATATAGAACGGAAAGTTGTTTTTTTTTTTCATTCAACCCATTTAACCTTGAAGTACCTAATTAAAATCTCAATGCCCTTAATGATGAAAAATACAAAATATTTATACAGCTTTTTAAACTGGGCGCTATTTAGACATAGTTGGGTCGTGTGAATAAAAAATACAAACACGTTTGCTTCTAGATTCCAGGAATGTGAACAATAAAAACACTTCCGGATTTGAATTAAACTAAAATATAGAACGGAAAGTTGTTTTTTTTTTTTTCATTCAACCCATTTAACCTTGAGTAAATTTTTGGTTAGAAGTACCTAATTAAAATCTCAATGCCCTTAATGATGAAAAATACAAAATATTTATACAGCTTTTTAAACTGGGCGCTATTTAGACATAGTTGGGTCGTGTGAATAAAAAATACAAACACGTTTGCTTCTAGATTCCAGGAACGTGAACAATAAAAACACTTCCGGATTTGAATTAAACTAAAATATAGAACGGAAAGTTGTTTTTTTTTTTCATTCAACCCATTTAAATTTGAGTAAATTTTTGGTTAGAAGTGCCTAATTAAAATCTCAATGCCCTTAATGATGAAAAATACAAAATATTTATGCAGCTTTTTAAACTGGGCGCTATTTAGACATAGTTGGGTCGTGTGAATAAAAAATACAAACACGTTTGCTTCTAGATTCCAGGAATGTGAACAATAAAAACACTTCCGGATTTGAATTAAACCAACATATAGAACGGAAAGTTGTTTTTTTTTTCATTCAACCCATTTAACCTTGAGTAAATTTTTGGTTAGATGTGCCTAATTAAAATCTCAATGCCCTTAATGATGAAAAATACAAAATATTTATGCAGCTTTTTAAACTGGGCGCTATTTAGACATAGTTGGGTCGTGTGAATAAAAAATACAAACACGTTTACTTCTAGATTCCAGGAACGTGAACAATAAAAACACTTCCGGATTTGAATTAAACTAAAATATAGAACGGAAAGTTGTTTTTTTTTTTCATTCAACCCATTTAAATTTGAGTAAATTTTTGGTTAGAAGTGCCTAATTAAAATCTCAATGCCCTTAATGATGAAAAATACAAAATATTTATGCAGCTTTTTAAACTGGGCGCTATTTAGACATAGTTGGGTCGTGTGAATAAAAAATACAAACACGTTTGCTTCTAGATTCCAGGAACGTGAACAATAAAAACACTTCCGGATTTGAATTAAACTCAAATATAGAACGGAAAGTTGTTTTTTTTTTCATTCAACCCATTTAAATTTGAGTAAATTTTTGGTTAGAAGTGCCTAATTAAAATCTCAATGCCCTTAATGATGAAAAATACAAAATATTTATGCAGCTTTTTAAACTGGGCGCTATTTAGACATAGTTGGGTCGTGTGAATAAAAAATACAAACACGTTTTCTTCTAGATTCCAGGAATGTGAACAATAAAAACACTTCCGGATTTGAATTAAACCAACATATAGAACGGAAAGTTGTTTTTTTTTTTTCATTCAACCCATTTAACCTTGAGTAAATTTTTGGTTAGATGTGCCTAATTAAAATCTCAATGCCCTTAATGATGAAAAATACAAAATATTTATACAGCTTTTTAAACTGGGCGCTATTTAGACATAGTTGGGTCGTGTGAATAAAAAATACAAACACGTTTGCTTCTAGATTCCAGGAACGTGAACAATAAAAACACTTCCGGATTTGAATTAAACTAAAATATAGAACGGAAAGTTGTTTTTTTTTTCATTCAACCCATTTAAATTTGAGTAAATTTTTGGTTAGAAGTGCCTAATTAAAATCTCAATGCCCTTAATGATGAAAAATACAAAATATTTATGCAGCTTTTTAAACTGGGCGCTATTTAGACATAGTTGGGTCGTGTGAATAAAAAATACAAACACGTTTGCTTCTAGATTCCAGGAATGTGAACAATAAAAACACTTCCGGATTTGAATTAAACCAACATATAGAACGGAAAGTTGTTTTTTTTTTCATTCAACCCATTTAAATTTGAGTAAATTTTTGGTTAGAAGTGCCTAATTAAAATCTCAATGCCCTTAATGATGAAAAATACAAAATATTTATGCAGCTTTTTAAACTGGGCGCTATTTAGACATAGTTGGGTCGTGTGAATAAAAAATACAAACACGTTTGCTTCTAGATTCCAGGAATGTGAACAATAAAAACACTTCCGGATTTGAATTAAACTAAAATATAGAACGGAAAGTTGTTTTTTTTTTTTTTCATTCAACCCATTTAACCTTGAGTAAATTTTTGGTTAGAAGTACCTAATTAAAATCTCAATGCCCTTAATGATGAAAAATACAAAATATTTATACAGCTTTTTAAACTGGGCGCTATTTAGACATAGTTGGGTCGTGTGAATAAAAAATACAAACACGTTTGCTTCTAGATTCCAGGAACGTGAACAATAAAAACACTTCCGGATTTGAATTAAACTAAAATATAGAACGGAAAGTTGTTTTTTTTTTTCATTCAACCCATTTAAATTTGAGTAAATTTTTGGTTAGAAGTGCCTAATTAAAATCTCAATGCCCTTAATGATGAAAAATACAAAATATTTATGCAGCTTTTTAAGCTGGGCGCTATTTAGACATAGTTGGGTCGTGTGAATAAAAAATACAAACACGTTTGCTTCTAGATTCCAGGAATGTGAACAATAAAAACACTTCCGGATTTGAATTAAACCAACATATAGAACGGAAAGTTGTTTTTTTTTTCATTCAACCCATTTAACCTTGAGTAAATTTTTGGTTAGATGTGCCTAATTAAAATCTCAATGCCCTTAATGATGAAAAATACAAAATATTTATACAGCTTTTTAAACTGGGCGCTATTTAGACATAGTTGGGTCGTGTGAATAAAAAATACAAACACGTTTGTTTCTAGATTCCAGGAATGTGAACAATAAAAACACTTCCGGATTTGAATTAAACTAAAATATAGAACGGAAAGTTGTTTTTTTTTTTCATTCAACCCATTTAAATTTGAGTAAATTTTTGGTTAGAAGTACCTAATTAAAATCTCAATGCCCTTAATGATGAAAAATACAAAATATTTATACAGCTTTTTAAACTGGGCGCTATTTAGACATAGTTGGGTCGTGTGAATAAAAAATACAAACACGTTTGTTTCTAGATTCCAGGAATGTGAACAATAAAAACACTTCCGGATTTGAATTAAACCAACATATAGAACGGAAAGTTTTTTTTTTTCATTCAACCCATTTAAATTTGAGCAAATTTTTGGTTAGAAGTGCCTAATTAAAATCTCAATGCCCTTAATGATGAAAAATACAAAATATTTATGCAGCTTTTTAAACTGGGCGCTATTTAGACATAGTTGGGTAGTGTGAATAAAAAATACAAACACGTTTGCTTCTAGATTGCAGGAATGTGAAAAATAAAAACAATTCCGGATTTGAATTAAACCAACATATAGAACGGAAAGTTGTTTTTTTTTCATTCAACCCATTTAAATTTGAGTAAATTTTTGGTTAGAAGTGCCTAATTAAAATCTCAATGCCCTTAATGATGAAAAATACAAAATATTTATGCAGCTTTTTAAACTGGGCGCTATTTAGACATAGTTGGGTCGTGTGAATAAAAAATACAAACACGTTTGCTTCTAGACTCCAGGAATGTGAACAATAAAAACACTTCCGGATTTGAATTAAACCAACATATAGAACGGAAAGTTGTTTTTTTTTTCATTCAACCCATTTAAATTTGAGTAAATTTTTGGTTAGAAGTGCCTAATTAAAATCTCAATGCCCTTAATGATGAAAAATACAAAATATTTATGCAGCTTTTTAAACTGGGCGCTATTTAGACATAGTTGGGTCGTGTGAATAAAAAATACAAACACGTTTGCTTCTAGATTCCAGGAATGTGAACAATAAAAACAATTCCGGATTTGAATTAAACCAATATATAGAACGGAAAGTTGTTTTTTTTTCATTCAGCCCATTTAATTTTCAGTAAATTTTTGGTTAGAAGTGTCTAATTAAAATCTCGATGTCCTTAATGATGAAAAATACAAAATATTTATGCAGCTTTTTAAACTGGGCGCTATTTATACATAGTTGGGTAGTGTGAATAAAAAATACAAACACGTTTGCTTCTAGATTCCGGGAATGTGAACAATAAAAACACTTCCTCATTTGAATTAAACCAATATATAGAACGGAAAGTTGTTATTTTTTTTTTTCATTCAACCCATTTAACCTTGAGTAAATTTTTGGTTAGAAGTGCCTAATTAAAATCTCAATGCCCTTAATGATGAAAAATACAAAATATTAATACAGCTTTTTGAACTGGGCGCTATTTCGACATAGTTGGCTCGTGTGAACAAAAAATAAGCAAAAACATTTCCTTCTAGATTCCGGGAACGTGAACAATAAAAACACTTCCCCATTTGAATTAAACCAATATATAGAACGGAAAGTTGTAATTTTTTTTTTTTGAATCAACCCACTTAACCTTGAGTAAATTTTTGGTTAGAAGTGCCTAATTAAAATCTCAATGCCCTTAATGATGAAAAATACAAAATATTTATACAGCTTTTTGAACTGGGCGCTATTTGGGCATAGTTGGCTCGTGTGAATAAAAAATAAGCAAAAACATTTCCTTCTAGATTCCGGGAATGTGAACAATAAAAACACTTCCTCATTTGAATTAAACCAATTTATAGAACGGAAAGTTGTTATATTTTTTTTCATTCAACCCATTTAACCTTGAGTAAATTTTTGGTTAGAAGTGCCTAATTAAAATCTCAATGCCCTTAATGATGAAAAATACAAAATATTTATACAGCTTTTTAAACTGGGCGCTATTTAGACATATTTGGGTCGTGTGAATAAAAAATACAAACACGTTTGCTTCTAGATTACAGGAATGTGAACAATAAAAACACTTCCGGATTTGAATTAAACCAACATATAGAACGGAAAGTTGTTTTTTTTTTTCATTCAACCCATTTAAATTTGAGTAAATTGTTGGTTAGAAGTGCCTAATTAAAATATCAATGCCCTTAATGATGAAAAATACAAAATATTTATGCAGCTTTTTAAACTGGGCGCTATTTAGACATAGTTGGGTCGTGTGAATAAAAAATACAAACACGTTTGCTTCTAGATTCCAGGAATGTGAACAATAAAAACACTTCCGGATTTGAATTAAACCAACATATAGAACGGAAAGTTGTTTTTTTTTTTTTTTTCATTCAACCCATTTAAATTTGAGTAAATTTTTGGTTAGAAGTGCCTAATTAAAATCTCAATGCCCTCAATGATGAAAAATACAAAATATTTATACAGCTTTTTGAACTGGGCGCTATTTAGATATAGTTGGGTCGTGTGAATAAAAAATACAAACACGTTTGCTTCTAGATTCCAGGAATGTGAACAATAAAAACACTTCCGGATTTGAATTAAACCAACATATAGAACGGAAAGTTGTTTTTTTTTCATTCAACCCATTTAAATTTGAGTAAATTTTTGGTTAGAAGTGCCTAATTACAATCTCAATGCCCTCAATGATGAAAAATACAAAATATTTATACAGCTTTTTGAACTGGGCGCTATTTAGACATAGTTGGGTCGTGTGAATAAAAAATACAAACACGTTTGCTTCTAGATTCCAGGAATGTGAACAATAAAAACAATTCCGGATTTGAATTAAACCAACATATAGAACGGAAAGTTGTTTTTTTTTTTTCATTCAACCCATTTAAATTTGAGTAAATTGTTGGTTAGAAGTGCCTAATTAAAATATCAATGCCCTTAATGATGAAAAATACAAAATATTTATGCAGCTTTTTAAACTGGGCGCTATTTAGACATAGTTGGGTCGTGTGAATAAAAAATACAAACACGTTTGCTTCTAGATTCCAGGAATGTGAACAATAAAAACACTTCCGGATTTGAATTAAACCAACATATAGAACGGAAAGTTGTTTTTTTTTTTCATTCAACCCATTTAAATTTGAGTAAATTTTTGGTTAGAAGTGCCTAATTAAAATCTCAATGCCCTTAATGATGAAAAATACAAAATATTTATGCAGCTTTTTAAACTGGGCGCTATTTAGACATAGTTGGGTCGTGTGAATAAAAAATACAAACACGTTTGCTTCTAGATTCCAGGAATGTGAACAATAAAAACACTTCCGGATTTGAATTAAACCAACATATAGAACGGAAAGTTGTTTTCTTTTCATTCGACCCATTTAAGCTTGAGTAAATTTTTGGTTAGAAGTGCCTAATTAAAATCTCAATGCCCTTAATGATGCAAAATACAAAATATTTATACAGCTTTTTAAACTGGGCGCTATTTAGACATAGTTGGGTCGTGTGAATAAAAAATACAAACACGTTTGCTTCTAGATTCCAGGAATGTGAACAATAAAAACACTTCCGGATTTGAATTAAACCAACATATAGAACGGAAAGTTGTTTTTTTTTTTCATTCAACCCATTTAACCTTGAAGTACCTAATTAAAATCTCAATGCCCTTAATGATGAAAAATACAAAATATTTATACAGCTTTTTAAACTGGGCGCTATTTAGACATAGTTGGGTCGTGTGAATAAAAAATACAAACACGTTTGCTTCTAGATTCCAGGAATGTGAACAATAAAAACACTTCCGGATTTGAATTAAACTAAAATATAGAACGGAAAGTTGTTTTTTTTTTTCATTCAACCCATTTAACCTTGAGTAAATTTTTGGTTAGAAGTACCTAATTAAAATCTCAATGCCCTTAATGATGAAAAATACAAAATATTTATACAGCTTTTTAAACTGGGCGCTATTTAGACATAGTTGGGTCGTGTGAATAAAAAATACAAACACGTTTGCTTCTAGATTCCAGGAACGTGAACAATAAAAACACTTCCGGATTTGAATTAAACTAAAATATAGAACGGAAAGTTGTTTTTTTTTTTTCATTCAACCCATTTAAATTTGAGTAAATTTTTGGTTAGAAGTGCCTAATTAAAATCTCAATGCCCTTAATGATGAAAAATACAAAATATTTATGCAGCTTTTTAAACTGGGCGCTACTTAGACATAGTTGGGTCGTGTGAATAAAAAATACAAACACGTTTGCTTCTAGATTCCAGGAATGTGAACAATAAAAACACTTCCGGATTTGAATTAAACCAACATATAGAACGGAAAGTTGTTTTTTTTTTCATTCAACCCATTTAACCTTGAGTAAATTTTTGGTTAGATGTGCCTAATTAAAATCTCAATGCCCTTAATGATGAAAAATACAAAATATTTATACAGCTTTTTAAACTGGGCGCTATTTAGACATAGTTGGGTCGTGTGAATAAAAAATACAAACACGTTTGTTTCTAGATTCCAGGAATGTGAACAATAAAAACACTTCCGGATTTGAATTAAGTTGTTTTTTTTTTTCATTCAACCCATTCAAATTTGAGTAAATTTTTGGTTAGAAGTGCTTAATTAAAATCTCAATGCCCTTAATGATGAAAAATACAAAATATTTATACAGCTTTTTAAACTGGGCGCTATTTAGACATAGTTGGGTCGTGTGAATAAAAAATACAAACACGTTTGTTTCTAGATTCCAGGAATGTGAACAATAAAAACACTTCCGGATTTGAATTAAACTAAAATATAGAACGGAAAGTTGTTTTTTTTTTCATTCAACCCATTTAAATTTGAGTAAATTTTTGGTTAGAAGTACCTAATTAAAATCTCAATGCCCTTAATGATGAAAAATACAAAATATTTATACAGCTTTTTAAACTGGGCGCTATTTAGACATAGTTGGGTCGTGTGAATAAAAAATACAAACACGTTTGCTTCTAGATTCCAGGAATGTGAACAATAAAAACACTTCCGGATTTGAATTAAACTAAAATATAGAACGGAAAGTTGTTTTTTTTTTTTCATTCAACCCATTTAACCTTGAGTAAATTTTTGGTTAGAAGTACCTAATTAAAATCTCAATGCCCTTAATGATGAAAAATACAAAATATTTATACAGCTTTTTAAACTGGGCGCTATTTAGACATAGTTGGGTCGTGTGAATAAAAAATACAAACACGTTTGCTTCTAGATTCCAGGAACGTGAACAATAAAAACACTTCCGGATTTGAATTAAACTAAAATATAGAACGGAAAGTTGTTTTTTTTTTTTCATTCAACCCATTTAAATTTGAGTAAATTTTTGGTTAGAAGTGCCTAATTAAAATCTCAATGCCCTTAATGATGAAAAATACAAAATATTTATGCAGCTTTTTAAACTGGGCGCTACTTAGACATAGTTGGGTCGTGTGAATAAAAAATACAAACACGTTTGCTTCTAGATTCCAGGAATGTGAACAATAAAAACACTTCCGGATTTGAATTAAACCAACATATAGAACGGAAAGTTGTTTTTTTTTTCATTCAACCCATTTAACCTTGAGTAAATTTTTGGTTAGATGTGCCTAATTAAAATCTCAATGCCCTTAATGATGAAAAATACAAAATATTTATACAGCTTTTTAAACTGGGCGCTATTTAGACATAGTTGGGTCGTGTGAATAAAAAATACAAACACGTTTGTTTCTAGATTCCAGGAATGTGAACAATAAAAACACTTCCGGATTTGAATTAAGTTGTTTTTTTTTTTCATTCAACCCATTCAAATTTGAGTAAATTTTTGGTTAGAAGTGCTTAATTAAAATCTCAATGCCCTTAATGATGAAAAATACAAAATATTTATACAGCTTTTTAAACTGGGCGCTATTTAGACATAGTTGGGTCGTGTGAATAAAAAATACAAACACGTTTGTTTCTAGATTCCAGGAATGTGAACAATAAAAACACTTCCGGATTTGAATTAAACTAAAATATAGAACGGAAAGTTGTTTTTTTTTTCATTCAACCCATTTAAATTTGAGTAAATTTTTGGTTAGAAGTACCTAATTAAAATCTCAATGCCCTTAATGATGAAAAATACAAAATATTTATACAGCTTTTTAAACTGGGCGCTATTTAGACATAGTTGGGTCGTGTGAATAAAAAATACAAACACGTTTGTTTCTAGATTCCAGGAATGTGAACAATAAAAACACTTCCGGATTTGAATTAAACCAACATATAGAACGGAAAGTTTTTTTTTTCATTCAACCCATTTAAATTTGAGCAAATTTTTGGTTAGAAGTGCCTAATTAAAATCTCAATGCCCTTAATGATGAAAAATACAAAATATTTATGCAGCTTTTTAAACTGGGCGCTATTTAGACATAGTTGGGTAGTGTGAATAAAAAATACAAACACGTTTGCTTCTAGATTCCAGGAATGTGAACAATAAAAACAATTCCGGATTTGAATTAAACCAACATATAGAACGGAAAGTTGTTTTTTTTTTCCATTCAACCCATTTAAATTTGAGTAAATTTTTGGTTAGAAGTGCCTAATTAAAATCTCAATGCCCTTAATGATGAAAAATACAAAATATTTATGCAGCTTTTTAAACTGGGCGCTATTTAGACATAGTTGGGTCGTGTGAATAAAAAATACAAACACGTTTGCTTCTAGACTGCAGGAATGTGAACAATAAAAACACTTCCGGATTTGAATTAAACCAACATATAGAACGGAAAGTTGTTTTTTTTTTCATTCAACCCATTTAAATTTGAGTAAATTTTTGGTTAGAAGTGCCTAATTAAAATCTCAATGCCCTTAATGATGAAAAATACAAAATATTTATGCAGCTTTTTAAACTGGGCGCTATTTAGACATAGTTGGGTCGTGTGAATAAAAAATACAAACACGTTTGCTTCTAGATTCCAGGAATGTGAACAATAAAAACAATTCCGGATTTGAATTAAACCAATATATAGAACGGAAAGTTGTTTTTTTTTTCATTCAGCCCATTTAATTTTCAGTAAATTTTTGGTTAGAAGTGTCTAATTAAAATCTCGATGTCCTTAATGATGAAAAATACAAAATATTTATGCAGCTTTTTAAACTGGGCGCTATTTATACATAGTTGGGTCGTGTGAATAAAAAATAAGCAAAAATATTTCCTTCTAGATTCCGGGAATGTGAACAATAAAAACACTTCCTCATTTGAATTAAACCAATATATAGAACGGAAAGTTGTTATTTTTTTTTTTCATTCAACCCATTTAACCTTGAGTAAATTTTTGGTTAGAAGTGCCTAATTAAAATCTCAATGCCCTTAATGATGAAAAATACAAAATATTTATACAGCTTTTTGAACTGGGCGCTATTTATACATAGTTGGCTCGTGTGAATAAAAAATAAGCAAAAACATTTCCTTCTAGATTCCGGGAATGTGAACAATAAAAACACTTCCCCATTTGAATTAAACCAATATATAGAACGGAAAGTTGTAATTTTTTTTTTTGAATCAACCCACTTAACCTTGAGTAAATTTTTGGTTAGAAGTGCCTAATTAAAATCTCAATGCCCTTAATGATGAAAAATACAAAATATTTATACAGCTTTTTGAACTGGGCGCTATTTGGGCATAGTTGGCTCGTGTGAATAAAAAATAACCAAAAACATTTCCTTCTAGATTCCGGGAATGTGAACAATAAAAACACTTCCTCATTTGAATTAAACCAATTTATAGAACGGAAAGTTGTTATATTTTTTTTCATTCAACCCATTTAACCTTGAGTAAATTTTTGGTTAGAAGTGCCTAATTAAAATCTCAATGCCCTTAATGATGAAAAATACAAAATATTTATACAGCTTTTTAAACTGGGCGCTATTTAGACATATTTGGGTCGTGTGAATAAAAAATACAAACACGTTTGCTTCTAGATTCCAGGAATGTGAACAATAAAAACACTTCCGGATTTGAATTAAACCAACATATAGAACGGAAAGTTGTTTTTTTTTTTCATTCAAATCATTTAAATTTGAGTAAATTTTTGGTTAGAAGTGACTAATTAAAATCTCAATGCCCTTAATGATGAAAAATACAAAATATTTCTGCAGCTTTTTAAACTGGGCGCTATTTAGACATAGTTGGGTCGTGTGAATAAAAAATACAAACACGTTTGCTTCTAGATTCCAGGAATGTGAACAATAAAAACACTTCCGGATTTGAATTAAACCAACATATAGAACGGAAAGTTGTTTTTTTTTTCATTCAACCCATTTAACCTTGAGTAAATTTTTGGTTAGAAGTGCCTTATTAAAATCCCAATGCCCTTAATGATGAAAAATACAAAATATTTATACAGCTTTTTAAACTGGGCGCTATTTAGACATAGTTGGATCGTGTGAATAAAAAATACAAACACGTTTGTTTATAGATTCCAGAAATGTGAACAATAAAAACACTTCCGGATTTGAATTAAACCAACATATAGAACGGAAAGTTGTTTTTTTTTTTCATTCAACCCACTTAAATTTGAGTAAATTTTTGGTTAGAAGTGCCTTATTAAAATCTCAATGCCCTTAATGATGAAAAATACAAAATATTTATACAGCTTTTTAAACTGGGCGCTATTTAGACATAGCTGGGTCGTGTGAATAAAAAATACAAACACGTTTGTTTCTAGATTCCAGGAATGTGAACAATAAAAACACTTCCGGATTTGAATTAAACCAACTATAGAACGGAAAGTTGTTTTTTTTTTCATTCAACCCATTTAACCTTGAGTAAATTTTTGGTTAGAAGTGCCTTATTAAAATCTCAATGCCCTTAATGATGAAAAATACAAAATATTTATACAGCTTTTTAAACTGGGCGCTATTTAGACATAGCTGGGTCGTGTGAATAAAAAATACAAACACGTTTGTTTCTAGATTCCAGGAATGTGGACAATAAAAACACTTCCGGATTTGAATTAAACCAACATATAGAACGGAAAGTTGTTTTTTTTTTCATTCAACCCATTTAACCTTGAGTAAATTTTTGGTTAGAAGTGCCTTATTAAAATCTCAATGCCCTTAATGATGAAAAATACAAAATATTTATACAGCTTTTTAAACTGGGCGCTATTTAGACATAGTTGGGTCGTGTGAATAAAAAATACAAACACGTTTGTTTATAGATTCCAGAAATGTGAACAATAAAAACACTTCCGGATTTGAATTAAACCAACATATAGAACGGAAAGTTGTTTTTTTTTTCATTCAACCCACTTAAATTTGAGTAAATTTTTGGTTAGAAGTGCCTTATTAAAATCTCAATGCCCTTAATGATGAAAAATACAAAATATTTATACAGCTTTTTAAACTGGGCGCTATTTAGACATAGCTGGGTCGTGTGAATAAAAAATACAAACACGTTTGTTTCTAGATTCCAGGAATGTGAACAATAAAAACACTTCCGGATTTGAATTAAACCAACATATAGAACGGAAAGTTGTTTTTTTTTTTTCATTCAACCCATTTAAATTTGAGTAAATTTTTGGTTAGAAGTGCCTAATTAAAATCTCAGTGCCCTTAATGATGAAAAATACAAAATATTTATGCAGCTTTTTAAACTGGGCGCTATTTAGACATAGTTGGGTCGTGGGAATAAAAAATACAAACGCGTTTGCTTCTAGATTCCAGGAATGTGAACAATAAAAACACTTCCGGATTTGAATTAAACCAACATATAGAACGGAAAGTTGTTTTTTTTTTTTCATTCAACCCATTTAAATTTGAGTAAATTTTTGGTTAGAAGTGCCTAATTAAAATCTCAATGCCCTTAATGATGAAAAATACAAAATATTTATCCAGCTTTTTAAACTGGGCGCTATTTAGACATAGTTGGGTCATGTGAATAAAAAATACAAACACGTTTGCTTCTAGATTCCAGGAATTTGAACAATAAAAACAATTCCGGATTTGAATTAAACCAATATATAGAACGGAAAGTTGTTTTTTTTTCATTCAGCCCATTTCATTTTCAGTAAATTTTTGGTTAGAAGTGTCTAATTAAAATCTCGATGTCCTTAATGATGAAAAATACAAAATATTTATGCAGCTTTTTAAACTGGGCGCTATTTATACCTAGTTGGGTCGTGTGAATAAAAAATAAGCAAAAACATTTCCTTCTAGATTCCGGGAATGTGAACAATAAAAACACTTCCTCATTTGAATTAAACCAATATATAGAACGGAAAGTTGTTATTTTTTTTTTTCAATCAACCCACTTAACCTTGAGTAAATTTTTGGTTAGAAGTGCCTAATTAAAATCTCAATGCCCTTAATGATGAAAAATACAAAATATTTATACAGCTTTTTGAACTGGGCGCTATTTCGACATAGTTGGCTCGTGTGAATAAAAAATAAGCAAAAACATTTCCTTCTAGATTCCGGGAATGTGAACAATAAAAACACTTCCTCGTTTGAATTAAACCAATATATAGAACGGAAAGTTGTAATTTTTTTTTTCAATCAACCCACTTAACCTTGAGTAAATTTTTGGTTAGGAGTGCCTAATTAAAATCTCAATGCCCTTAATGATGAAAAATACAAAATATTTATACAGCTTTTTGAACTGGGCCCTATTTAGACATAGTTGGCTCGTGTGAATAAAAAATAAGCAAAAACATTTCCTTCTAGATTCCGGGAATGTGAACAATAAAAACACTTCCTCATTTGAATTAAACCAATTTATAGAACGGAAAGTTGTTATTTTTTTTTTCATTCAACCCATTTAACCTTGAGTAAATTTTTGGTTAGAAGTGCCTAATTAAAATCTCAATGCCCTTAATGATGAAAAATACAAAATATTTATACAGCTTTTTGAACTGGGCGCTATTTAGACATAGTTGGCTCGTGTGAATAAAAAATATCCAAAAACATTCCCTTCTAGATTCCGGGAATGTGAACAATAAAAACACTTCCTCATTTGAATTAAACCAATTTATAGAACGGAAAGTTGTTATTTTTTTTTTCATTCAACCCATTTAACCTTGAGTAAATTTTTGGTTAGAAGTGCCTAATTAAAATCTCAATGCCCTTAATGATGAAAAATACAAAATATTTATACAGCTTTTTGAACTGGGCGCTATTTAGACATAGTTGGCTCGTGTGAATAAAAAATAAGCAAAAACATTTCCTTCTAGATTCCGGGAATGTGAACAATAAAAACACTTCCTCATTTGAATTAAACCAATTTATAGAACGGAAAGTTGTTATTTTTTTTTTCATTCAACCCATTTAACCTTGAGTAAATTTTTGGTTAGAAGTGCCTAATTAAAATCTCAATGCCCTTAATGATGAAAAATACAAAATATTTATACAGCTTTTTGAACTGGGCGCTATTTAGACATAGTTGGCTCGTGTGAATAAAAAATATCCAAAAACATTCCCTTCTAGATTCCGGGAATGTGAACAATAAAAACACTTCCTCATTTGAATTAAACCAATTTATAGAACGGAAAGTTGTTATTTTTTTTTTCATTCAACCCATTTAACCTTGAGTAAATTTTTGGTTAGAAGTGCCTAATTAAAATCTCAATGCCCTTAATGATGAAAAATACAAAATATTTATACAGCTTTTTGAACTGGGCGCTATTTAGACATAGTTGGCTCGTGTGAATAAAAAATAAGCAAAAACATTTCCTTCTAGATTCCGGGAATGTGAACAATAAAAACACTTCCTCATTTGAATTAAACCAATTTATAGAACGGAAAGTTGTTATTTTTTTTTTTCATTCAACCCATTTAACCTTGAGTAAATTTTTGGTTAGGAGTGCCTAATTAAAATCTCAATGCCCTTAATGATGAAAAATACAAAATATTTATACAGCTTTTTGAACTGGGCGCTATTTAGACATAGTTGGCTCGTGTGAATAAAAAATATCCAAAAACATTCCCTTCTAGATTCCGGGAATGTGAACAATAAAAACACTTCCTCATTTGAATTAAACCAATTTATAGAACGGAAAGTTGTTATTTTTTTTTTCATTCAACCCATTTAACCTTGAGTAAATTTTTGGTTAGAAGTGCCTAATTAAAATCTCAATGCCCTTAATGATGAAAAATACAAAATATTTATACAGCTTTTTGAACTGGGCGCTATTTAGACATAGTTGGCTCGTGTGAATAAAAAATAAGCAAAAACATTTCCTTCTAGATTCCGGGAATGTGAACAATAAAAACACTTCCTCATTTGAATTAAACCAATATATAGAACGGAAAGTTGTAATTTTTTTTTTCAATCAACCCACTTAACCTTGAGTAAATTTTTGGTTAGGAGTGCCTAATTAAAATCTCAATGCCCTTAATGATGAAAAATACAAAATATTTATACAGCTTTTTGAACTGGGCGCTATTTCGACATAGTTGGCTCGTGTGAATAAAAAATAAGCAAAAACATTTCCTTCTAGATTCCGGGAATGTGAACAATAAAAACACTTCCTCATTTGAATTAAACCAATATATAGAACGGAAAGTTGTAATTTTTTTTTTCAATCAACCCACTTAACCTTGAGTAAATTTTTGGTTAGGAGTGCCTAATTAAAATCTCAATGCCCTTAATGATGAAAAATACAAAATATTTATACAGCTTTTTGAACTGGGCGCTATTTCGACATAGTTGGCTCGTGTGAATAAAAAATAAGCAAAAACATTTCCTTCTAGATTCCGGGAATGTGAACAATAAAAACACTTCCTCATTTGAATTAAACCAATATATAGAACGGAAAGTTGTAATTTTTTTTTTCAATCAACCCACTTAACCTTGAGTAAATTTTTGGTTAGGAGTGCCTAATTAAAATCTCAATGCCCTTAATGATGAAAAATACAAAATATTTATACAGCTTTTTGAACTGGGCGCTATTTAGACATAGTTGGCTCGTGTGAATAAAAAATATCCAAAAACATTTCCTTCTAGATTCCGGGAATGTGAACAATAAAAACACTTCCTCATTTGAATTAAACCAATTTATAGAACGGAAAGTTGTTATCTTTTTTCATTCAACCCATTTAACCTTGAGTAAATTTTTGGTTAGAAGTGCCTAATTAAAATCTCAATGCCCTTAATGATGAAAAATACAAAATATTTATACAGCTTTTTGAACTGGGCGCTATTTAGACATAGTTGGCTCGTGTGAATAAAAAATAAGCAAAAACATTTCCTTCTAGATTCCGGGAATGTGAACAATAAAAACACTTCCTCATTTGAATTAAACCAATTTATAGAACGGAAAGTTGTTATTTTTTTTTCATTCAACCCATTTAACCTTGAGTAAATTTTTGGTTAGAAGTGCCTAATTAAAATCTCAATGCCCTTAATGATGAAAAATACAAAATATTTATGCAGCTTTTTAAACTGGGCGCTATTTAGACATAGTTGGGTCGTGTGAATAAAAAATACAAACACGTTTGCTTCTAGATTCCAGGAATGTGAACAATAAAAACAATTCCGGATTTGAATTAAACCAACATATAGAACGGAAAGTTGTTTTTTTTTCATTCAACCCATTTAAATTTGAGTAAATTTTTGGTTAGAAGTGCCTAATTAAAATCTCAATGCCCTTAATGATGAAAAATACAAAATATTTATGCAGCTTTTTAAACTGGGCGCTATTTAGACATAGTTGGGTCGTGTGAATAAAAAATACAAACACGTTTGCTTCTAGATTCCAGGAATGTGAACAATAAAAACACTTCCGGATTTGAATTAAACCAACATATAGAACGGAAAGTTGTTTTTTTTTTTCATTCAAGCCATTTAAATTTGAGTAAATTTTTGGTTAGAAGTGCCTAATTAAAATCTCAATGCCCTTAATGATGAAAAATACAAAATATTTATGCAGCTTTTTAAACTGGGCGCTATTTAGACATAGTTGGGTCGTGTGAATAAAAAATACAAACACGTTTGCTTCTAGATTCCAGGAATGTGAACAATAAAAACAATTCCGGATTTGAATTAAACCAATATATAGAACGGAAAGTTGTTTTTTTTTTCATTCAGCCCATTTAATTTTCAGTAAATTTTTGGTTAGAAGTGTCTAATTAAAATCTCGATGTCCCTAATGATGAAAAATACAAAATATTTATGCAGCTTTTTAAACTGGGCGCTATTTATACCTAGTTGGGTCGTGTGAATAAAAAATAAACAAAAACATTTCCTTCTAGATTCCGGGAATGTAAACAATAAAAACACTTCCTCATTTGAATTAAACCAATATATAGAACGGAAAGTTGTTATTTTTTTTTTTTATTCAACCCATTTAACCTTGAGTAAATTTTTGGTTAGAAGTGCTTAATTAAAATCTCAATGCCCTTAATGATGAAAAATACAAAATATTTATACAGCTTTTTGAACTGGGCGCTATTTCGACATAGTTGGCTCGTGTGAATAAAAAATAAGCAAAAACATTTCCTTCTAGATTCCGGGAATGTGAACAATAAAAACACTTCCTCATTTGAATTAAACCAATATATAGAACGGAAAGTTGTAATTTTTTTTTTTTTCAATCAACCCACTTAACCTTGAGTAAATTTTTGGTTAGAAGTGCCTAATTAAAATCTCAATGCCCTTAATGATGAAAAATACAAAATATTTATACAGCTTTTTGAACTGGGCGCTATTTAGACATAGTTAGCTCGTGTGAATAAAAAATAAGCAAAAACATTTCCTTCTAGATTCCGGGAATGTGAACAATAAAAACACTTCCTCATTTGAATTAAACCAATTTATAGACCGGACAGTTGTTATTTTTTTTCATTCAACCCATTTAACCTTGAGTAAATTTTTGGTTAGAAGTGCCTAATTAAAATCTCAATGCCCTTAATGATGAAAAATACAAAATATTTATACAGCTTTTTGAACTGGGCGCTATTTCGACATAGTTGGCTCGTGTGAATAAAAAATAAGCAAAAACATTTCCTTCTAGATTCCGGGAATGTGAACAATAAAAACACTTCCTCATTTGAATTAAACCAATATATAGAACGGAAAGTTTTTTTTTTTTTTTTCAATCAACCCACTTAACCTTGAGTAAATTTTTGGTTAGAAGTGCCTAATTAAAATCCCAATGCCCTTAATGATGAAAAATACAAAATATTTATACAGCTTTTTGAACTGGGCGCTATTTAGACATAGTTGGCTCGTGTGAATAAAAAATAAGCAAAAACATTTCCTTCTAGATTCCGGGAATGTGAACAATAAAAACACTTCCTCATTTGAATTAAACCAATTTATAGAACGGAAAGTTGTTATTTTTTTTTTCATTCAACCCATTTAACCTTGAGTAAATTTTTGGTTAGAAGTGCCTAATTAAAATCTCAATGCCCTTAATGATGAAAAATACAAAATATTTATACAGCTTTTTGAACTGGGCGCTATTTCGACATAGTTGGCTCGTGTGAATAAAAAATAAGCAAAAACATTTCCTTCTAGATTCCGGGAATGTGAACAATAAAAACACTTCCTCATTTGAATTAAACCAATATATAGAACGGAAAGTTGTACTTTTTTTTTTTTTTCAATCAACCCACTTAACCTTGAGTAAATTTTTGGTTAGAACTGCCTAATTAAAATCTCAATGCCCTTAATGATGAAAAATACAAAATATTTATACAGCTTTTGGAACTGGGCGCTATTTCGACATAGTTGGCTCGTGTGAATAAAAAATAAGCAAAAACATTTCCTTCTAGATTCCGGGAATGTGAACAATAAAAACACTTCCTCATTTGAATTAAACCAATATATAGAACGGAAAGTTGTTATTTTTTTTTTTCATTCAACCCATTTAACCTTGAGTAAATTTTTGGTTAGAAGTGCCTAATTAAAATCTCAATGCCCTTAATGATGAGAAATACAAAATATTTATACAGCTTTTGGAACTGGGCGCTATTTCGACATAGTTGGCTCGTGTGAATAAAAAATAAGCAAAAACATTTCCTTCTAGATTCCGGGAATGTGAACAATAAAAACACTTCCTCATTTGAATTAAACCAATATATAGAACGGAAAGTTGTTATTTTTTTTTTTCATTCAACCCATTTAACCTTGAGTAAATTTTTGGTTAGAAGTGCCTAATTAAAATCTCAATGCCCTTAATGATGAAAAATACAAAATATTTATACAGCTTTTTGAACTGGGCGCTATTTCGACATAGTTGGCTCGTGTGAATAAAAAATAAGCAAAAACATTTCCTTCTAGATTCCGGGAATGTGAACAATAAAAACACTTCCTCATTTGAATTAAACCAATATATAGAACGGAAAGTTGTAATTTTTTTTTTTCAATCAACCCATTTAACCTTGAGTAAATTTTTGGTTAGAAGTGCCTAATTAAAATCTCAATGCCCTTAATGATGAAAAATACAAAATATTTATACAGCTTTTTGAACTGGGCGCTATTTCGACATAGTTGGCTCGTGTGAATAAAAAATAAGCAAAAACATTTCCTTCTAGATTCCGGGAATGTGAACAATAAAAACACTTCCTCATTTGAATTAAACCAATATATAGAACGGAAAGTTGTTATTTTTTTTTTTCATTCAACCCATTTAACCTTGAGTAAATTTTTGGTTAGAAGTGCCTAATTAAAATCTCAATGCCCTTAATGATGAAAAATACAAAATATTTATACAGCTTTTGGAACTGGGCGCTATTTCGACATATTTGGCTCGTGTGAATAAAAAATAAGCAAAAACATTTCCTTCTAGATTCCGGGAATGTGAACAATAAAAACACTTCCTCATTTGAATTAAACCAATATATAGAACGGAAAGTTGTTATTTTTTTTTTCATTCAACCCATTTAACCTTGAGTAAATTTTTGGTTAGAAGTGCCTAATTAAAATCTCAATGCCCTTAATGATGAAAAATACAAAATATTTATACAGCTTTTTGAACTGGGCGCTATTTCGACATAGTTGGCTCGTGTGAATAAAAAATAAGCAAAAACATTTCCTTCTAGATTCCGGGAATGTGAACAATAAAAACACTTCCTCATTTGAATTAAACCAATATATAGAACGGAAAGTTGTTATTTTTTTTTTTCATTCAACCCATTTAACCTTGAGTAAATTTTTGGTTAGAAGTGCCTAATTAAAATCTCAATGCCCTTAATGATGAAAAATACAAAATATTTATACAGCTTTTGGAACTGGGCGCTATTTCGACATAGTTGGCTCGTGTGAATAAAAAATAAGCAAAAACATTTCCTTCTAGATTCCGGGAATGTGAACAATAAAAACACTTCCTCATTTGAATTAAACCAATATATAGAACGGAAAGTTGTTATTTTTTTTTTCATTCAACCCATTTAACCTTGAGTAAATTTTTGGTTAGAAGTGCCTAATTAAAATCTCAATGCCCTTAATGATGAAAAATACAAAATATTTATACAGCTTTTTGAACTGGGCGCTATTTCGACATAGTTGGCTCGTGTGAATAAAAAATAAGCAAAAACATTTCCTTCTAGATTCCAGGAATGTGAACAATAAAAACACTTCCGGATTTGAATTAAACCAACATATAGAACGGAAAGTTGTTTTTTTTTTTTTTCATTCAACCCATTTAAATTTGAGTAAATTTTTGGTTAGAAGTGCCTAATTAAAATCTCAATGCCCTTAATGATGAAAAATACAAAATATTTATGCAGCTTTTTACACTGGGCGCTATTTAGACAGAGTTGGGTCGTGTGAATAAAAAATACAAACACGTTTGCTTCTAGATTCCAGGAATGTGAACAATAAAAACACTTCCGGATTTGAATTAAACCAACATATAGAACGAAAAGTTGTTTTTTTTTCATTCAACCCATTTAACCTTGAGTAAATTTTTGGTTAGAAGTGCCTAATTAAAATCTCAATGCCCTTAATGATGAAAAATACAAAATATTTATGCAGCTTTTTAAACTGGGCGCTATTTAGACAGAGTTGGGTCGTGTGAATAAAAAATACAAACACGTTTGTTTATAGATTCCAGGAATGTGAACAATAAAAACACTTCCGGATTTGAATTAAACCAACATATAGAACGGAAAGTTGTTTTTTTTTTTTTTTCATTCAACCCATTTAATCTTGAGTAAATTGTTGGTTAGAAGTGCCTAATTAAAATATCAATGCCCTTAATGATGAAAAATACAAAATATTTATACAGCTTTTTGAACTGGGCGCTATTTAGGCATAGTTGGCTCGTGTGAATAAAAAATAAGCAAAACCATTTCCTTCTAGATTCCGGAAATGTGAACAATAAAAACACTTCCTCATTTCAATTAAACCAATATATAGAAGGGAAAGTTGTTTTTCTTTTCATTCAACCCATTTAACCTTGAGTAAATTTTTGGTTAGAAGTGCCTCATTAAAATCTCAATGCCCTTAATGATGAAAAATACAAAATATTTATACAGCTTTTTGAATTGGGCGCTATTTAGGCATAGTAGGCTCGTGTGAATAAAAAATAAGCAAAAACATTTCCTTCTAGATTCCGGGAATGTGAACAATAAAAACACTTCCTCATTTCAATTAAACCAATATATAGAAGGGAAAGTTGTTTTTCTTTTCATTCAACCCATTTAACCTTGAGTAAATTTTTGGTTAGAAGTGCCTCATTAAAATCTCAATGCCCTTAATGATGAAAAATACAGAATATTTATACAGCTTTTTGAACTGGGCGCTATTTAGACATAGTTGGCTCGTGTGAATAAGAAATAAGCAAAAACTTATGCTTCTAGATTCCAGGAAATTGAACAGTAAAAACACTTCCGTATTTGAATTAAAGCATTTCATAGAACGGAAAGTTTTTTTTTTACCACTCAACCAATTCAGCCTTTTGTAAATTTTTAGTTAGAAGTGCCTCATTAAAATCTTAATGCCCTTAATGATTAAAAATACAAAATATTTATACAACTTTTTAAAATGGACGCTATTTAGACATAGTTGGCTCGTATGAATAAAAAATAAGCAAAAACGTATGCTTCTAGATTCCAGGAAATTGAACAATAAAAACACTTCCTCATTTGAATTAAACCAATATATAGAACGGAAAGTTGTTTTTTTTTTTCATTCAACCCATTTAACCTTGAGTAAATTTTTAGTTAGAAGTGCCTAATAAAAATCTCAAAGCCCTTAATGATGAAAAATACAAAATATTTATACAACTTTTTAAAATGGGCGCTATTTAGACATAGTAGGCTGGTGTGAATAAAAAATAAGCAAACACGTTTGCTTCTAGAAACCAGGAATGTGAAAAATGAAAACGCTTCCGTATTTGAATTAAAGCATTTCACAGAACAGAAAGTTTTTATTTTTTTATCACTCATCCCATTTAACCTTGAGTAAATTTTTAGTGAGAAGTGCCTCATTAAAATCTCAATGCCCTTAATGATGAAAAATACAAAATATTTATGCAGCTTTTTAAACTGGGCGCTTTTTATACATAGTTGTGTCTTGTGAATAAAAAATAAACAAACACGTTTGCTTCTAGATTCCAGGAATGTGAACAATAAAAACACTTCCGTATTTGAATTAAACAAATATATAGAACGGAAAGTTGTTAATGGTTTTTTTTTTTCATCCAACATATTTGACCTTGTGAAAATTTTTGGTTAGAAGTGCCTAATTAAAATCTCAATACCCTTAATGATGAAAAATAGAAAATATTTATACAGCTTTTTGAACTGGGCGCTATTTAGGCATAGTAGGCTCGTGTGAATAAAAAATAAGCAAAAACATTTCCTTCTAGATTCCGGGAATGTGAACAATAAAAACACTTCCTCATTTGAATTAAACCAAAATATAGAACGGAGAGTTGTTAATGGTTTTTTTTTTTCATTCAACCCATTTAGCCTTGAGTAAATTTTTAGTTAGAAGTGATTAATTAAAATCTCAATGCCCTTAATGATGAAAAATACAAAATATTTATGCAGCTTTTTAAACTGGGCGCTTTTTATACATAGTTGTGTCTTGTGAATAAAAAATAAACAAACACGTTTGCTTCTAGATTCCAGGAATGTGAACAATAAAAACACTTCCGTATTTGAATTAAACAAATATATAGAACGGAAAGTTGTTAATGGTTTTTTTTTCATTCAACCTATTTGACCTTGTGAAAATTTTTGGTTAGAAGTGCCTAATTAAAATCTCAATACCCTTAATAATGAAAAATAGAAAATATTTATACAGCTTTTTGAACTGGGCGCTATTTAGGCATAGTTGGCTCGTGTGAATAAAAAATAAGCAAAAACATTTCCTTCTAGATTCCGGAAATGTGAACAATAAAAACACTTCCTCATTTGAATTAAACCAATATATAGAACGGAAAGTTGTTATTTTTTTTTTTTTCATTCACCCCATTTAATCTTGAGTAAATTGTTGGTTAGAAGTGCCTAATTAAAATCTCAATGCCCTTAATGATGAAAAATACAAAATATTTATACAGCTTTTTGAACTGGGCGCTATTTAGGCATAGTTGGCTCGTGTGAATAAAAAATAAGCAAAACCATTTCCTTCTAGATTCCGGAAATGTGAACAATAAAAACACTTCCTCATTTCAATTAAACCAATATATAGAAGGGAAAGTTGTTTTTCTTTTCATTCAACCCATTTAACCTTGAGTAAATTTTTGGTTAGAAGTGCCTCATTAAAATCTCAATGCCCCTAATGATGAAAAATACAAAATATTTATACAGCTTTTTGAGCTGGGCGCTATTTAGACATAGTTGGCTCGTGTGAATAAGAAATAAGCAAAAACGTATGCTTCTAGATTCCAGGAAATTGAACAGTAAAAACACTTCCGTATTTGAATTAAACCAAAATATAGAACGGAAAGTTGTTATTTTTTTTTTTTTTTCATTCACCCCATTTAACCTTGAGTAAATTCTTGGTTAGAAGTGCCTAATTAAAATCTCAATGCCCTTAATGATGAAAAATACAAAATATTTATACAGCTTTTTGAACTGGGCGCTATTTAGGCATAGTTGGCTCGTGTGAATAAAAAATAAGCAAAAACATTTCTTTCTAGATTCCGGGAATGTGAACAATAAAAGCACTTCCTCATTTGAATTAAACCAATATATAGAACGGAAAGTTGTTATTTTTTTTTTTTTCATTCACCCCATTTAACCTTGAGTAAATTGTTGGTTAGAAGTGCCTAATTAAAATCTCAATGCCCTTAATGATGAAAAATACAAAATATTTATACAGCTTTTTGAACTGGGCGCTATTTAGGCATAGTTGGCTCGTGTGAATAAAAAATAAGCAAAAACATTTCTTTCTAGATTCCGGGAATGCGAACAATAAAAACACTTCCTCATTTGAATTAAACCAATATATAGAACGGAAAGTTGTTATTTTTTTTTCTTTCATTCATCCCATTTAACCTTGAGTAAATTTTTGGTTAGAAGTGCCTAATTAAAATCTCAATGCCCTTAATGATGAAAAATACAAAATATTTATACAGCTTTTTGAACTGGGCGCTATTTAGGCATAGTTGGCTCGTGTGAATAAAAAATAAGCAAAAACATTTCTTTCTAGATTCCGGGAATGTGAACAATAAAAGCACTTCCTCATTTGAATTAAACCAATATATAGAACGGAAAGTTGTTATTATTTTTTTTTTTTTCATTCACCCCATTTAACCTTGAGTAAATTGTTGGTTAGAAGTGCCTAATTAAAATCTCAATGCCCTTAATGATGAAAAATACAAAATATTTATACAGCTTTTTGAACTGGGCGCTATTTAGGCATAGTTGGCTCGTGTTAATAAAAAATAAGCAAAAACATTTCTTTCTAGATTCCGGGAATGTGAACAATAAAAGCACTTCCTCATTTGAATTAAACCAATATATAGAACGGAAAGTTGTTATTTTTTTTTTCTTTCATTCACCCCATTTAACCTTGAGTAAATTTTTGGTTAGAAGTGCCTAATTAAAATCTCAATGCCCTTAATAATGAAAAATACAAAATATTTATACAGCTTTTTGAACTGGGCGCTATTTAGGCATAGTTGGCTCGTGTGAATAAAAAATAAGCAAAAACATTTCCTTCTAGATTCCGGAAATGTGAACAATAAAAACACTTCCTCATTTGAATTAAACCAATATATAGAACGGAAAGTTGTTATTTTTTTTTTTTTCATTCACCCCATTTAATCTTGAGTAAATTGTTGGTTAGAAGTGCCTAATTAAAATCTCAATGCCCTTAATGATGAAAAATACAAAATATTTATACAGCTTTTTGAACTGGGCGCTATTTAGGCATAGTTGGCTCGTGTGAATAAAAAATAAGCAAAACCATTTCCTTCTAGATTCCGGAAATGTGAACAATAAAAACACTTCCTCATTTCAATTAAACCAATATATAGAAGGGAAAGTTGTTTTTCTTTTCATTCAACCCATTTAACCTTGAGTACATTTTTGGTTAGAAGTGCCTCATTAAAATCTCAATGCCCCTAATGATGAAAAATACAAAATATTTATACAGCTTTTTGAACTGGGCGCTATTTAGACATAGTTGGCTCGTGTGAATAAGAAATAAGCAAAAACGTATGCTTCTAGATTCCAGGAAATTGAACAGTAAAAACACTTCCGTATTTGAATTAAACCAAAATATAGAACGGAAAGTTGTTATTTTTTTTTTTTTTTCATTCACCCCATTTAACCTTGAGTAAATTCTTGGTTAGAAGTGCCTAATTAAAATCTCAATGCCCTTAATGATGAAAAATACAAAATATTTATACAGCTTTTTGAACTGGGCGCTATTTAGGCATAGTTGGCTCGTGTGAATAAAAAATAAGCAAAAACATTTCTTTCTAGATTCCGGGAATGTGAACAATAAAAGCACTTCCTCATTTGAATTAAACCAATATATAGAACGGAAAGTTGTTATTTTTTTTTTTTTTTCATTCACCCCATTTAACCTTGAGTAAATTGTTGGTTAGAAGTGCCTAATTAAAATCTCAATGCCCTTAATGATGAAAAATACAAAATATTTATACAGCTTTTTGAACTGGGCGCTATTTAGGCATAGTTGGCTCGTGTGAATAAAAAATAAGCAAAAACATTTCTTTCTAGATTCCGGGAATGTGAACAATAAAAACACTTCCTCATTTGAATTAAACCAATATATAGAACGGAAAGTTGTTATTTTTTTTTCTTTCATTCACCCCATTTAACCTTGAGTAAATTTTTGGTTAGAAGTGCCTAATTAAAATCTCAATGCCCTTAATGATGAAAAATACAAAATATTTATACAGCTTTTTGAACTGGGCGCTATTTAGGCATAGTTGGCTCGTGTGAATAAAAAATAAGCAAAAACATTTCTTTCTAGATTCCGGGAATGTGAACAATAAAAGCACTTCCTCATTTGAATTAAACCAATATATAGAACGGAAAGTTGTTATTTTTTTTTTTTTTTTCATTCACCCCATTTAACCTTGAGTAAATTGTTGGTTAGAAGTGCCTAATTAAAATCTCAATGCCCTTAATGATGAAAAATACAAAATATTTATACAGCTTTTTGAACTGGGCGCTATTTAGGCATAGTTGGCTCGTGTGAATAAAAAATAAGCAAAAACATTTCTTTCTAGATTCCGGGAATGTGAACAATAAAAGCACTTCCTCATTTGAATTAAACCAATATATAGAACGGAAAGTTGTTATTTTTTTTTCTTTCATTCACCCCATTTAACCTTGAGTAAATTTTTGGTTAGAAGTGCCTAATTAAAATCTCAATGCCCTTAATGATGAAAAATACAAAATATTTATACAGCTTTTTGAACTGGGCGCTATTTAGGCATAGTTGGCTCGTGTGAATAAAAAATAAGCAAAAACATTTCTTTCTAGATTCCGGGAATGTGAACAATAAAAACACTTCCTCATTTGAATTAAACCAATATATAGAACGGAAAGTTGTTATTTTTTTTTTCTTTCATTCACCCCATTTAACCTTGAGTAAATTTTTGGTTAGAAGTGCCTAATTAAAATCTCAGTGGCATCAATGATGAAAAATACAAAATATTTATACAGCTTTTTGAACTGGGCGCTATTTAGGCATAGTTGGCTCGTGTGAATAAAAAATAAGCAAAAACATTTCTTTCTAGATTCCGGGAATGTGAACAATAAAAGCACTTCCTCATTTGAATTAAACCAATATATAGAACGGAAAGTTGTTATTTTTTTTTTTTTTCATTCACCCCATTTAACCTTGAGTAAATTGTTGGTTAGAAGTGTCTAATTAAAATCTCAATGCCCTTAATGATGAAAAATACAAAATATTTATACAGCTTTTTGAACTGGGCGCTATTTAGGCATAGTTGGCTCGTGTGAATAAAAAATAAGCAAAAACATTTCTTTCTAGATTCCGGGAATGTGAACAATAAAAACACTTCCTCATTTGAATTAAACCAATATATAGAACGGAAAGTTGTTATTTTTTTTTTTTCATTCAACCCATTTAACCTTTAGTAAATTTTTGGTTAAAAGTGCCTAATTAAAATCTCAGTGGCATCAATGATGAAAAATACAAAATATTTATACAGCTTTTTGAACTGGGCGCTATTTAGGCATAGTTGGCTCGTGTGAATAAAAAATAAGCAAAAACATTTCTTTCTAGATTCCGGGAATGTGAACAATAAAAACACTTCCTCATTTGAATTAAACCAATATATAGAACGGAAGTTGTTATTTTTTTTCTTGCATTCACCCCATTTAACCTTGAGTAAATTTTTGGTTAGAAGTGCCTAATTAAAATCTCAATGCCCTTAATGATGAAAAATACAAAATATTTATACAGCTTTTTGAACTGGGCGCTATTTAGGCATAGTTGGCTCGTGTGAATAAAAAATAAGCAAAAACATTTCTTTCTAGATTCCGGGAATGTGAACAATAAAAGCACTTCCTCATTTGAATTAAACCAATATATAGAACGGAAAGTTGTTATTTTTTTTGTTTTTTTCATTCACCCCATTTAACCTTGAGTAAATTGTTGGTTAGAAGTGCCTACTTAAAATCTCAATGCCCTTAATGATGAAAAATACAAAATATTTATACAGCTTTTTGAACTGGGCGCTATTTAGGCATAGTTGGCTCGTGTGAATAAAAAATAAGCAAAAACATTTCTTTCTAGATTCCGGGAATGTGAACAATAAAAACACTTCCTCATTTGAATTAAACCAATATATAGAACGGAAAGTTGTTATTTTTTTTTCATTCAACCCATTTAACCTTGAGTAAATTTTTGGTTAGAAGTGCCTAATTAAAATCTCAGTGGCATCAATGATGAAAAATACAAAATATTTATACAGCTTTTTGAACTGGGCGCTATTTAGACGTAGTTGGCTCGTGTGAATAAAAAAATAAGCAAAAACATTTCCTTCTAGATTCCGGGAATGTGAGCAATAAAAACACTTCCTCATTTGAATTAAACCAATATATAGAACGGAAGTTGTTATTTTTTTTTTCTTTCATTCACCCCATTTAACCTTGAGTAAATTTTTGGTTAGAAGTGCCTAATTAAAATCTCAATGCCCTTAATGATGAAAAATACAAAATATTTATACAGCTTTTTGAACTGGGCGCTATTTAGGCATAGTTGGCTCGTGTGAATAAAAAATAAGCAAAAACATTTCTTTCTAGATTCCGGGAATGTGAACAATAAAAGCACTTCCTCATTTGAATTAAACCAATATATAGAACGGAAAGTTGTTATTTTTTTTTTTTTTTTTCATTCACCCCATTTAACCTTGAGTAAATTGTTGGTTAGAAGTGCCTAATTAAAATCTCAATGCCCTTAATGATGAAAAATACAAAATATTTATACAGCTTTTTGAACTGGGCGCTATTTAGGCATAGTTGGCTCGTGTGAATAAAAAATAAGCAAAAACATTTCTTTCTAGATTCCGGGAATGTGAACAATAAAAACACTTCCTCATTTGAATTAAACCAATATATAGAACGGAAGTTGTTATTTTTTTTCTTGCATTCACCCCATTTAACCTTGAGTAAATTTTTGGTTAGAAGTGCCTAATTAAAATCTCAATGCCCTTAATGATGAAAAATACAAAATATTTTTACAGCTTTTTGAACTGGGCGCTATTTAGGCATAGTTGGCTCGTGTGAATAAAAAATAAGCAAAAACATTTCTTTCTAGATTCCGGGAATGTGAACAATAAAAGCAGTTCCTCATTTGAATTAAACCAATATATAGAACGGAAAGTTGTTATTTTTTTTTTTTTTTTCATTCACCCCATTTAACCTTGAGTAAATTGTTGGTTAGAAGTGCCTAATTAAAATCTCAATGCCCTTAATGATGAAAAATACAAAATATTTATACAGCTTTTTGAACTGGGCGCTATTTAGGCATAGTTGGCTCGTGTGAATAAAAAATAAGCAAAAACATTTCTTTCTAGATTCCGGGAATGTGAACAATAAAAGCAGTTCCTCATTTGAATTAAACCAATATATAGAACGGAAAGTTGTTATTTTTTTTTTTTTTTTCATTCACCCCATTTAACCTTGAGTAAATTGTTGGTTAGAAGTGCCTAATTAAAATCTCAATGCCCTTAATGATGAAAAATACAAAATATTTATACAGCTTTTTGAACTGGGCGCTACTTAGGCATAGTTGGCTCGTGTGAATAAAAAATAAGCAAAAACATTTCTTTCTAGATTCCGGGTATGTGAATAATAAAAGCACTTCCTCATTTGAATTAAACCAATATATAGACCGGAAAGTTGTTATTTTTTTTTTTTTCATTCACCCCATTTAACCTTGAGTAAATTGTTGGTTAGAAGTGCCTAATTAAAATCTCAATGCCCTTAATGATGAAAAATACAAAATATTTATACAGCTTTTTGAACTGGGCGCTATTTAGGCATAGTTGGCTCGTGTGAATAAAAAATAAGCAAAAACATTTCTTTCTAGATTCCGGGAATGTGAACAATAAAAACACTTCCTCATTTGAATTAAACCAATATATAGAACGGAAGTTGTTATTTTTTTTTCTTGCATTCACCCCATTTAACCTTGAGTAAATTTTTGGTTAGAAGTGCCTAATTAAAATCTCAATGCCCTTAATGATGAAAAATACAAAATATTTATACAGCTTTTTGAACTGGGCGCTATTTAGGCATAGTTGGCTCGTGTGAATAAAAAATAAGCAAAAACATTTCTTTCTAGATTCCGGGAATGTGAACAATAAAAGCACTTCCTCATTTGAATTAAACCAATATATAGAACGGAAAGTTGTTATTTTTTTTTTTCATTCACCCCATTTAACCTTGAGTAAATTGTTGGTTAGAAGTGCCTAATTAAAATCTCAATGCCCTTAATGATGAAAAATACAAAATATTTATACAGCTTTTTGAACTGGGCGCTATTTAGGCATAGTTGGCTCGTGTGAATAAAAAATAAGCAAAAACATTTCCTTCTAGATTCCGGGAATGTGAAGAATAAAAACACTTCCTCATTTCAATTAAACCAATATATAGAACGGAAAGTTGTTTTTCTTTTCATTCAACCCATTTAACCTTGAGTAAATTTTTGGTTAGAAGTGCCTCATTAAAAACTCAATGCCCTTAATGATGAAAAATACAAAATATTTATACAGCTTTTTGAGCTGGGCGCTATTTAGACATAGTTGGCTCGTGTGAATAAAAAATAAGCAAAAACATTTCCTTCTAGATTCCGGGAATGTGAAGAATAAAAACACTTCCTCATTTCAATTAAACCAATATATAGAACGGAAAGTTGTTATTTTTTTTTTTTTTTCATTCACCCCATTTAACCTTGAGTAAATTGTTGGTTAGAAGTGCCTAATTAAAATCTCAATGCCCTTAATGATGAAAAATACAAAATATTTATACAGCTTTTTGAACTGGGCGCTATTTAGACATAGTTGGCTCGTGTGAATAAAAAATAAGCAAAACATTTCCTTCTAGATTCCGGGAATGCGAACAATAAAAACACTTCCTCATTTGAATTAAACCAATATATAGAACGGAAAGTTATTTTTCTTTTCATTCAACCCATTTAACCTTGAGTAAATTTTTGGTTAGAAATGCCTCATTAAAAACTCAATGCCCTTAATGATGAAAAATACAAAATATTTATACAGCTTTTTGAACTGGGCGCTATTTAGACATAGTTGGCTCGTGTGAATAAAAAATAAGCAAAAACATTTCCTTCTAGATTCCGGGAATGTGAAGAATAAAAACACTTCATCATTTCAATTAAACCAATATATAGAACGGAAAGTTGTTATTTTTTTTTTTTTTCATTCACCCCATTTAACCTTGAGTAAATTGTTGGTTAGAAGTGCCTAATTAAAATCTCAATGCCCTTAATGATGAAAAATACAAAATATTTATACAGCTTTTTGAACTGGGCGCTATTTAGGCATAGTTGGCTCGTGTGAATAAAAAATAAGCAAAAACATTTCTTTCTAGATTCCGGGAATGTGAACAATAAAAGCACTTCCTCATTTGAATTAAACCAATATATAGAACGGAAAGTTGTTATTTTTTTTTTTTTTTTTCATTCACCCCATTTAACCTTGAGTAAATTGTTGGTTAGAAGTGCCTAATTAAAATCTCAATGCCCTTAATGATGAAAAATACAAAATATTTATACAGCTTTTTGAACTGGGCGCTATTTAGGCATAGTTGGCTCGTGTGAATAAAAAATAAGCAAAAACATTTCTTTCTAGATTCCGGGAATGTGAATAATAAAAGCACTTCCTCATTTGAATTAAACCAATATATAGAACGGAAAGTTGTTATTTTTTTTTTTTTTTCATTCACCCCATTTAACCTTGAGTAAGTTGTTGGTTAGAAGTGCCTAATTAAAATCTCAATGCCCTTAATGATGAAAAATACAAAATATTTATACAGCTTTTTGAACTGGGCGCTATTTAGGCATAGTTGGCTCGTGTGAATAAAAAATAAGCAAAAACATTTCTTTCTAGATTCCGGGAATGTGAACAATAAAAGCACTTCCTCATTTGAATTAAACCAATATATAGAACGGAAAGTTGTTATTTTTTTTTTTTTTTTTCATTCACCCCATTTAACCTTGAGTAAATTGTTGGTTAGAAGTGCCTAATTAAAATCTCAATGCCCTTAATGATGAAAAATACAAAATATTTATACAGCTTTTTGAACTGGGCGCTATTTAGGCATAGTTGGCTCGTGTGAATAAAAAATAAGCAAAAACATTTCTTTCTAGATTCCGGGAATGTGAATAATAAAAGCACTTCCTCATTTGAATTAAACCAATATATAGAACGGAAAGTTGTTATTTTTTTTTTTTTTTCATTCACCCCATTTAACCTTGAGTAAGTTGTTGGTTAGAAGTGCCTAATTAAAATCTCAATGCCCTTAATGATGAAAAATACAAAATATTTATACAGCTTTTTGAACTGGGAATGTGAACAATAAAAGCACTTCCTCATTTGAATTAAACCAATATATAGAACGGAAAGTTGTTATTTTTTTTTTTTTTTTTCATTCACCCCATTTAACCTTGAGTAAATTGTTGGTTAGAAGTGCCTAATTAAAATCTCAATGCCCTTAATGATGAAAAATACAAAATATTTATACAGCTTTTTGAACTGGGCGCTATTTAGGCATAGTTGGCTCGTGTGAATAAAAAATAAGCAAAAACATTTCTTTCTAGATTCCGGGAATGTGAACAATAAAAGCACTTCCTCATTTGAATTAAACCAATATATAGAACGGAAAGTTGTTATTTTTTTTTTTTTTTTTCATTCACCCCATTTAACCTTGAGTAAATTGTTGGTTAGAAGTGCCTAATTAAAATCTCAATGCCCTTAATGATGAAAAATACAAAATATTTATACAGCTTTTTGAACTGGGCGCTATTTAGGCATAGTTGGCTCGTGTGAATAAAAAATAAGCAAAAACATTTCTTTCTAGATTCCGGGAATGTGAACAATAAAAGCACTTCCTCATTTGAATTAAACCAATATATAGAACGGAAAGTTGTTATTTTTTTTTTTTTTTTTCATTCACCCCATTTAACCTTGAGTAAATTGTTGGTTAGAAGTGCCTAATTAAAATCTCAATGCCCTTAATGATGAAAAATACAAAATATTTATACAGCTTTTTGAACTGGGCGCTATTTAGGCATAGTTGGCTCGTGTGAATAAAAAATAAGCAAAAACATTTCTTTCTAGATTCCGGGAATGTGAACAATAAAAACACTTCCTCATTTGAATTAAACCAATATATAGAACGGAAGTTGTTATTTTTTTTCTTGCATTCACCCCATTTAACCTTGAGTAAATTTTTGGTTAGAAGTGCCTAATTAAAATCTCAATGCCCTTAATGATAAAAAATACAAAATATTTATACAGCTTTTTGAACTGGGCGCTATTTAGTCATAGTTGGCTCGTGTGAATAAAAAATAAGCAAAACATTTCCTTCTAGATTCCGGGAATGTGAACAATAAAAGCACTTCCTCATTTCAATTAAACCAATATATAGAACGGAAAGTTGTTTTTCTTTTCATTCAACCCATTTAACCTTGAGTAAATTTTTGGTTAGAAGTGCCTCATTAAAAACTCAATGCCCTTAATGATGAAAAATAGAAAATATTTATACAGCTTTTTGAACTGGGCGCTATTTAGACATAGTTGGCTCGTGTGAATAAAAAATAAGCAAAAACATTTCCTTCTAGATTCCGGGAATTCGAACAATAAAAACACTTCCTCATTTGAATTAAACCAATATATAGAACGGAAAGTTGTTTTTCTTTTCATTCAACCCATTTAACCTTGAGTAAATTTTTGGTTAGAAGTGCCTCATTAAAAACTCAATGCCCTTAATGATGAAAAATACAAAATATTTATACAGCTTTTTGAACTGGGCGCTATTTAGGCATAGTTGGCTCGTGTGAATAAAAAATAAGCAAAAACATTTCTTTCTAGATTCCGGGAATGTGAATAATAAAAGCACTTCCTCATTTGAATTAAACCAATATATAGAACGGAAAGTTGTTATTTTTTTTTTTTTTTTTTTCATTCACCCCATTTAACCTTGAGTAAATTGTTGGTTAGAAGTGCCTAACTAAAATCTCAATGCCCTTAATGATGAAAAATACAAAATATTTATACAGCTTTTTGAACTGGGCGCTGTTTAGGCATAGTTGGCTCGTGTGAATAAAAAATAAGCAAAAACATTTCCTTCTAGATTCCGGGAATGTGAAGAATAAAAACACTTCCTCATTTCAATTAAACCAATATATAGAACGGAAAGTTGTTTTTCTTTTCATTCAACCCATTTAACCTTGAGTAAATTTTTGGTTAGAAGTGCCTCATTAAAAACTCAATGCCCTTAATGATGAAAAATAGAAAATATTTATACAGCTTTTTGAACTGGGCGCTATTTAGACATAGTTGGCTCGTGTGAATAAAAAATAAGCAAAAACATTTCCTTCTAGATTCCGGGAATTCGAACAATAAAAACACTTCCTCATTTGAATTAAACCAATATATAGAACGGAAAGTTGTTTTTCTTTTCATTCAACCCATTTAACCTTGAGTAAATTTTTGGTTAGAAGTGCCTCATTAAAAACTCAATGCCCTTAATGATGAAAAATAGAAAATATTTATACAGCTTTTTGAACTGGGCGCTATTTAGACATAGTTGGCTCGTGTGAATAAAAAATAAGCAAAAACATTTCTTTCTAGATTCCGGGAATGTGAACAATAAAAACACTTCCTCATTTGAATTAAACCAATATATAGAACGGAAAGTTGTTTTTCTTTTCATTCAACCCATTTAACCTTGAGTAAATTTTTGGTTAGAAGTGCCTCATTAAAAACTCAATGCCCTTAATGATGAAAAATACAAAATATTTATACAGCTTTTTGAACTGGGCGCTATTTAGGCATAGTTGGCTCGTGTGAATAAAAAATAAGCAAAAACATTTCTTTCTAGATTCCGGGAATGTGAATAATAAAAGCACTTCCTCATTTGAATTAAACCAATATATAGAACGGAAAGTTGTTATTTTTTTTTTTTTTTTTCATTCACCCCATTTAACCTTGAGTAAATTGTTGGTTAGAAGTGCCTAATTAAAATCTCAATGCCCTTAATGATGAAAAATACAAAATATTTATACAGCTTTTTGAACTGGGCGCTATTTAGGCATAGTTGGCTCGTGTGAATAAAAAATAAGCAAAAACATTTCCTTCTAGATTCCGGGAATGTGAAGAATAAAAACACTTCCTCATTTCAATTAAACCAATATATAGAACGGAAAGTTGTTTTTCTTTTCATTCAACCCATTTAACCTTGAGTAAATTTTTGGTTAGAAGTGCCTCATTAAAAACTCAATGCCCTTAATGATGAAAAATAGAAAATATTTATACAGCTTTTTGAACTGGGCGCTATTTACACATAGTTGGCTCGTGTGAATAAAAAATAAGCAAAAACATTTCCTTCTAGATTCCGGGAATTCGAACAATAAAAACACTTCCTCATTTGAATTAAACCAATATATAGAACGGAAAGTTGTTTTTCTTTTCATTCAACCCATTTAACCTTGAGTAAATTTTTGGTTAGAAGTGCCTCATTAAAAACTCAATGCCCTTAATGATGAAAAATACAAAATATTTATACAGCTTTTTGAACTGGGCGCTATTTAGGCATAGTTGGCTCGTGTGAATAAAAAATAAGCAAAAACATTTCTTTCTAGATTCCGGGAATGTGAACAATAAAAGCACTTCCTCATTTCAATTAAACCAATATATAGAACGGAAAGTTGTTATTTTTTTTTTTTTTTTCATTCACCCCATTTAACCTTGAGTAAATTGTTGGTTAGAAGTGCCTAATTAAAATCTCAATGCCCTTAATGATGAAAAATACAAAATATTTATACAGCTTTTTGAACTGGGCGCTATTTAGACATAGTTGGCTCGTGTGAATAAAAAATAAGCAAAACATTTCCTTCTAGATTCCGGGAATGCGAACAATAAAAACACTTCCTCATTTGAATTAAACCAATATATAGAACGGAAAGTTATTTTTCTTTTCATTCAACCCATTTAACCTTGAGTAAATTTTTGGTTAGAAGTGCCTCATTAAAAACTCAATGCCCTTAATGATGAAAAATACAAAATATTTATACAGCTTTTTGAACTGGGCGCTATTTAGACATAGTTGGCTCGTGTGAATAAAAAATAAGCAAAAACATTTCCTTCTAGATTCCGGGAATGCGAACAATAAAAACACTTCCTCATTTGAATTAAACCAATATATAGAACGGAAAGTTGTTTTTCTTTTCATTCAACCCATTTAACCTTGAGTAAATTTTTGGTTAGAAGTGCCTCATTAAAAACTCAATGCCCTTAATGATGAAAAATAGAAAATATTTATACAGCTTTTTGAACTGGGCGCTATTTAGACATAGTTGGCTCGTGTGAATAAAAAATAAGCAAAAACATTTCCTTCTAGATTCCGGGAATGCGAACAATAAAAACACTTCCTCATTTGAATTAAACCAATATATAGAACGGAAAGTTGTTTTTCTTTTCATTCAACCCATTTAACCTTGAGTAAATTTTTGGTTAGAAGTGCCTCATTAAAAACTCAATGCCCTTAATGATGAAAAATAGAAAATATTTATACATCTTTTTGAACTGGGCGCTATTTAGACATAGTTGGCTCGTGTGAATAAAAAATAAGCAAAAACATTTCCTTCTAGATTCCGGGAATTCGAACAATAAAAACACTTCCTCATTTGAATTAAACCAATATATAGAACGGAAAGTTGTTTTTCTTTTCATTCAACCCATTTAACCTTGAGTAAATTTTTGGTTAGAAGTGCCTCATTAAAATCTCAATGCCCTTAATGATGAAAAATACAAAATATTTATATAGCCTTTTTGAACTGGGCGCTATTTAGACATAGTTGGCTCGTTTGAATAAAAAATAAGCAAACACGTTTGCTTCTAGATCCCAGGAAATTGAACAATAAAAACACTTCCTCATTTGAATTAAACCAATATATAGAACGGAAAGTTGTTTTTTTTCATTCAACCCATTTAACCTTGAGTAAATTTTTGGTTAGAAGTGCCTAATTTAAAACTCAATGCCCTTAATGATGAAAAATACAAAATATTTATACAGCTTTTTGAACTGGGCGCTATTTAGACATAGTTGGCTCGTGTGAATAAGAAATAAGCAAAAACGTTTGCTTCTAGATTCCAGGAAATTGAATAGTAAAAACACTTCCGTATTTAAATTAAAGCATTTCATAGAACGGAAAGTTTTTTTTTACCACTCAACCAATTCAGCCTTTTGTAAATTTTTAGTTAGAAATGCCTAATTAAAATCTTAATGCCCTTAATGATTAAAAATACAAAATATTTATACAACTTTTTAAAATGGACGCTATTTAGACATAGTTGGCTCGTGTGAATAAAAAATAAGCAAACACGTTTGCTTCTAGATTCCAGGAAATTGAACAATAAAAACACTTCGTCATTTGAATTAAACCAATATATAGAACGGAAAGTTGTTTTTTTTCATTCAACCCATTTAACCTTGAGTAAATTTTTAGTTAGAAGTGCCTCATTAAAATCTCAATGCCCTTAATGATGAAAAATACAAAATATTTATATAGCCTTTTTGAACTGGGCGCTATTTGGACATAGTTGGCTCGTGTGAATAAAAAATAAGCAAACATGTTTGCTTCTAGATCCCAGGAAATTGAACAATAAAAACACTTCCTCATTTGAATTAAAGCAATATATAGAACGGAAAGTTGTTTTTTTTTTCATGCAACCTATTTCACCTTGAGTAAATTTTTAGTTAGAAGTGCCTAATTAAAATCTTAATGCCCTTAATGATTAAAAATACAAAATATTTATACAACTTTTTAAAATGGACGCTATTTAGACATAGTTGGCTCGTGTGAATAAAAAATAAACAAACACGTTTGCTTCTAGATTCCAGGAATGTGAACAATAAAAACACTTCCGTATTTGAATTAAACCAATATATAGAACGGAAAGTTGTTAATGGTTTTTTTTTCATTCAACCTATTTGACCTTGTGAAAATTTTTGGTTAGAAGTGCCTAATTAAAATCTCAATGCCCTTAATGATGAAAAATACAAAATATTTATACAGCCTTTTTGAACTGGGCGCTATTTAGACATAGTTGGCTCGTGTGAATAAAAAATAAGCAAAAACATTTCCTTCTATATTCCGGGAATGTGAACAATAAAAACACTTCCTCATTTGAATTAAACCAAAATATAGAACGGAAAGTTGTTATTTTTTTTTTTTCATTCAACCCATTTAACCTTGAGTAAATTTTTGGTTAGAAGGGCCTAATTAAAAACTCAATTCCCTTAATGATGAAAAATACAAAATATTTATACAGCTTTTTGAACTGGGCGCTATTTAGACGTAGTTGGCTCGTGTGAATAAGAAATAAGCAAAAACGTTTGCTTCTAGATTCCAGGAAATTGATCAGTAAAAACACTTCCGTATTTGAATTAAAGCATTTCATATAACGGAAAGTTTTTTTTTACCACTCAACCAATTCATCCTTTTGTAAATTTTTAGTTAGAAGTGCCTAATTAAAATCTTAATGCCCTTAATGATTAAAAATACAAAATATTTATACAACTTTTTAAAATGGACGCTATTTAGACATAGTTGGCTCGTGTGAATAAAAAATAAGCAAACACGTTTGCTCCTAGAAACCAGGAATGTGAACAATAAAAACACTTCCGTATTTGAATTAAAGCAGTATATAGAACGGAAAGTTGTTTTTTTTTTCATGCAACCCATTTAACCTTGAGTAAATTTTTAGTTAGAAGTGCCTAATTAAAATCTTAATGCCCTTAATGATTAAAAATACAAAATATTTATACAACTTTTTAAAATGGACGCTATTTAGACATAGTTGGCTCGTGTGAATAAAAAATAAACAAACACGTTTGCTTCCTAGATTCCAGGAATGTGAACAATAAAAACACTTCCGTATTTGAATTAAACCAATATATAGAACGGAAAGTTGTTAATGGTTTTTTTTTTCATTCAACCTATTTGACCTTGTGAAAATTTTTGGTTAGAAGTGCCTAATTAAAATCTCAATGCCCTTAATGATGAAAAATAGAAAATATTTATACAGCTTTTTGAACTGGGCGCTATTTAGGCATAGTTGGCTCGTGTGAATAAAAAATAAGCAAAAACATTTCCTTCTAGATTCCGGGAATGTAAACAATAAAAACACTTCCTCATTTGAATTAAACCAATATAAAGAACGGAAAGTTGTTTTTTTTTTTTTTTCATTCAACCCATTTAACCTTGAGTAAATTTTTGGTTAGAAGTGCCTAATTAAAATCTCAATGCCCTTAATGATGAAAAATACAAAATATTTATACAGCTTTTTGAACCGGGCGCTATTTAGGCATAGTTGGCTCGTGTGAATAAAAAATAAGCAAAAACATTTCCTTCTAGATTCCGGGAATGTGAACAATAAAAACACTTCCTAATTTGAATTCAACCAATATATAGAACGGAAAGTTGTTATTTTTTATTTTTTTTTTTTCATTCAACCCATTTAACCTTGAGCAAATTTTTGGTTAGAAGTGCCTAATTAAAATCTCAATGCCGTTAATAATGAAAAATACAAAATATTTATACAGCTTTTTGAACCGGGCGCTATTTAGGCATAGTTGGCTCGTGTGAATAAAAAATAAGCAAAAACATTTCCTTCTAGATTACGGGAATGTGAACAATAAAAACACTTCCTCATTTCAATTAAACCAATATGTAGAACGGAAAGTTGTTTTTCTTTTCATTCAACCCATTTAACCTTGAGTAAATTTTTGGTTAGAAGTGCCTCATTAAAATCTCAATGCCCTTAATGATGAAAAATACAAAATATTTATATAGCGTTTTTGAACTGGGCGCTATTTAGACATAGTTGGCTCGTTTGAATAAAAAATAAGCAAAAACATTTCCTTCTAGATTCCGGGAATGTGAACAATAAAAACACTTCCTCATTTGAATTAAACCAATATATAGAACGGAAAGTTGTTATTTTTTTTTTTTTTTATTCAACCCATTTAACCTTGAGTAAATTTTTAGTTAGAAGTGCCTAATTAAAATCTCAATGCCCTTAATGATGAAAAATACAAAATATTTATACAGCTTTTTGAACTGGGCGCTATTTAGACATAGTTGGCTCGTTTGAATAAAAAATAAGCAAAAACATTTCCTTCTAGATTCCGGGAATGTGAACAATAAAAACACTTCCTCATTTGAATTAAACCAATATATAGAACGGAAAGTTGTTATTTTTTTTTTTTTTATTCAACCCATTTAACCTTGAGTAAATTTTTAGTTAGAAGTGCCTAATTAAAATCTCAATGCCCTTAATGATGAAAAATACAAAATATTTATACAGCTTTTTGAACCGGGCGCTATTTAGGCATAGTTGGCTCGTGTGAATAAAAAATAAGCAAAAACATTTCCTTCTAGATTACGGGAATGTGAACAATAAAAACACTTCCTCATTTCAATTAAACCAATATGTAGAACGGAAAGTTGTTTTTCTTTTCATTCAACCCATTTAACCTTGAGTAAATTTTTGGTTAGAAGTGCCTCATTAAAATCTCAATGCCCTTAATGATGAAAAATACAAAATATTTATATAGCGTTTTTGAACTGGGCGCTATTTAGACATAGTTGGCTCGTTTGAATAAAAAATAAGCAAAAACATTTCCTTCTAGATTCCGGGAATGTGAACAATAAAAACACTTCCTCATTTGAATTAAACCAATATATAGAACGGAAAGTTGTTATTTTTTTTTTTTTTTATTCAACCCATTTAACCTTGAGTAAATTTTTAGTTAGAAGTGCCTAATTAAAATCTCAATGCCCTTAATGATGAAAAATACAAAATATTTATATAGCGTTTTTGAACTGGGCGCTATTTAGACATAGTTGGCTCGTGTGAATAAAAATAAGCAAAAACATTTCTTTCTAGATTCCGGGAATGTGAACAATAAAAACACTTCCTCATTTGAATTAAACCAATATATAGAACGGAAGTTGTTATTTTTTTCTTTCATTCACCCCATTTAACCTTGAGTAAATTGTTGGTTAGAAGTGCCTAATTAAAATCTCAATGCCCTTAATGATGAAAAATACAAAATATTTATACAGCTTTTTGAACTGGGCGCTATTTAGACATAGTTGGCTCGTTTGAATAAAAAATAAGCAAAAACATTTCCTTCTAGATTCCGGGAATGTGAACAATAAAAACACTTCCTCATTTGAATTAAACCAATATATAGAACGGAAAGTTGTTTTTTTTTTTTCATTCAACCCATTTAACCTTGAGTAAATTTTTGGTTAGAAGTGCCTAATTAAAATCTCAGTGGCATCAATGATGAAAAATACAAAATATTTATACAGCTTTTTGAACTGGGCGCTATTTAGACGTAGTTGGCTCGTGTGAATAAAAAATAAGCAAAAACATTTCCTTCTAGATTCCGGGAATGTGAACAATAAAAACACTTCCTTATTTGAATTAAACCAATATATAGAACGGAAAGTTGTTTTTTTTTTCATTCAACCCATTTAACCTTGAGTAAATTTTTGGTTAGAAGTGCCTAATTAAAATTTCAATGCCCTTAATGATGAAAAATACAAAATATTTATACAGCTTTTTGATCTGGGAGCTATTTAGACATAGTTGGTTCGTGTGAATAAAAAATAAGCAAAAACATTTCCTTCTAGATTCCGGGAATGTGAACAATAAAAACACTTCCTCATTTGAATTAAACCAATATATAGAACGGAAAGTTGTTATTTTTTTTTTTTTTTTTATTCAACCCATTTAACCTTGAGTAAATTTTTGGTTAGAAGTGCCTAATTAAAATCTCAATGCCCTTAATGATGAAAAATACAAAATATTTATACAGCTTTTTGAACTGGGCGCTATTTAGACATAGTTGGCTCGTGTGAATAAAAAATAAGCAAACACGTTTGCTTCTAGATTACAGGAAATTGAACAATAAAAACACTTCCTCATTTGAATTAAACCAATATATAGAACGGAAAGTTGTTTTTTTTTCATGCAACCCATTTAACCTTGAGTAAATTTTTAGTTAGAAGTGCCTAATTAAAATCTCAAAGCCCTTAATGATGAAAAATACAAAATATTTATACAGCTTTTTGAACTGGGCGCTATTTAGACGTAGTTGGCTCGTGTGAATAAGAAATAAGCAAAAACGTTTGCTTCTAGATTCCAGGAAATTGAACAGTAAAAACACTTCCGTACTTGAATTAAAGCATTTCATATAACGGAAAGTTTTTTTTTTACCACTCAACCAATTCAGCCTTTTGTAAATTTTTAGTTAGAAGTGCCTAATTAAAATCTTAATGCCCTTAATGATTAAAAATACAAAATATTTATACAACTTTTTAAAATGGACGCTATTTAGACATAGTTGGCTCGTGTGAATAAAAAATAAGCAAACACGTTTGATTCTAGATTCCAGGAAATTGAACAATAAAAACACTTCCTCATTTGAATTAAACCAATATATAGAACGGAAAGTTGTTTTGTTTTTGAATTCAACCCATTTAACCTTGAGTAAATTTTTGGTTAGAAGTGCCTAATTAAAATTTCAATGCCCTTAATGATGAAAAATACAAAATATTTATACAGCTTTTTGAACTGGGCGCTATTTAGACGTAGTTGGCTCGTGTGAATAAAAAATAAGCAAAAACATTTCCTTCTAGATTCCGGGAATGTGAACAATAAAAACACTTCCTGATTTGAATTAAACCAAAATATAGAACGGAAAGTTGTTATTTTTTTTTTTTAATTCAACCCATTTAACCTTGAGTAAATTTTTGGTTAGAAGTGCCTAATTAAAAACTCAATGCCCTTAATGATGAAAAATACAAAATATTTATACAGCTTTTTGAACTGGGCGCTATTTACACATAGTTGGCTCGTGTGAATAAGAAATAAGCAAAAACGTTTGCTTCTAGATTCCAGGAAATTGAACAGTAAAAACACTTCCGTATTTGAATTAAAGCATTTCATATAACGGAAAGTTTTTTTTTTACCACTCAACCAATTCAGCCTTTTGTAAATTTTTAGTTAGAAGTGCCTAATTAAAATCTTAATGCCCTTAATGATTAAAAATACAAAATAATTATACAACTTTTTAAAATGGACGCTATTTAGACATAGTTGGCTCGTGTGAATAAAAAATAAGCAAACACGTTTGTTTCTAGATTCCAGGAAATTGAACAATAAAAACACTTCCTCATTTGAATTAAACCAATATATAGAACGGAAAGTTGTTTTTCTTTTCATTCAACCCATTCAACCTTGAGTAAATTTTTGGTCAGAAGTGCCTAATTAAAATCTCAATGCCCTTAATGATGAAAAATACAAAATAATTATACAACTTTTTAAAATGGACGCTATTTAGACATAGTTGGCTCGTGTGAATAAAAAATAAGCAAACACGTTTGTTTCTAGATTCCAGGAAATTGAACAATAAAAACACTTCCTCATTTGAATTAAACCAATATATAGAACGGAAAGTTGTTTTCCTTTTCATTCAACCAATTCAGCCTTTTGTAAATTTTTAGTTAGAAGTGCCTAATTAAAATCTTAATGCCCTTAATGATTAAAAATACAAAATAATTATACAACTTTTTAAAATGGACGCTATTTAGACATAGTTGGCTCGTGTGAATAAAAAATAAGCAAAAACATTTCCTTCTAGATTCCGGGAATGTGAACAATAAAAACACTTCCTCATTTGAATTAAACCAATATATAGAACGGAAAGTTGTTTTCCTTTTCATTCAACCAATTCAGCCTTTTGTAAATTTTTAGTTAGAAGTGCCTAATTAAAATCTTAATGCCCTTAATGATTAAAAATACAAAATAATTATACAACTTTTTAAAATGGACGCTATTTAGACATAGTTGGCTCGTGTGAATAAAAAATAAGCAAAAACATTTCCTTCTAGATTCCGGGAATGTGAACAATAAAAACACTTCCTCATTTGAATTAAACCAATATATAGAACGGAAAGTTGTTTTCCTTTTCATTCAACCAATTCAGCCTTTTGTAAATTTTTAGTTAGAAGTGCCTAATTAAAATCTTAATGCCCTTAATGATTAAAAATACAAAATAATTATACAACTTTTTAAAATGGACGCTATTTAGACATAGTTGGCTCGTGTGAATAAAAAATAAGCAAAAACATTTCCTTCTAGATTCCGGGAATGTGAACAATAAAAACACTTCCTCATTTGAATTAAACCAATATATAGAACGGAAAGTTGTTTTCCTTTTCATTCAACCAATTCAGCCTTTTGTAAATTTTTAGTTAGAAGTGCCTAATTAAAATCTTAATGCCCTTAATGATTAAAAATACAAAATAATTATACAACTTTTTAAAATGGACGCTATTTAGACATAGTTGGCTCGTGTGAATAAAAAATAAGCAAACACGTTTGTTTCTAGATTCCAGGAAATTGAACAATAAAAACACTTCCTCATTTGAATTAAACCAATATATAGAACGGAAAGTTGTTTTTCTTTTCATTCAACCCATTCAACCTTGAGTAAATTTTTGGTCAGAAGTGCCTAATTAAAATCTCAATGCCCTTAATGATGAAAAATACAAAATAATTATACAACTTTTTAAAATGGACGCTATTTAGACATAGTTGGCTCGTGTGAATAAAAAATAAGCAAACACGTTTGTTTCTAGATTCCAGGAAATTGAACAATAAAAACACTTCCTCATTTGAATTAAACCAATATATAGAACGGAAAGTTGTTTTCCTTTTCATTCAACCCATTCAACCTTGAGTAAATTTTTGGTCAGAAGTGCCTAATTAAAATCTCAATGCCCTTAATGATGAAAAATACAAAATAATTATACAACTTTTTAAAATGGACGCTATTTAGACATAGTTGGCTCGTGTGAATAAAAAATAAGCAAACACGTTTGTTTCTAGATTCCAGGAAATTGAACAATAAAAACACTTCCTCATTTGAATTAAACCAATATATAGAACGGAAAGTTGTTTTTCTTTTCATTCAACCCATTCAACCTTGAGTAAATTTTTGGTCAGAAGTGCCTAATTAAAATCTCAATGCCCTTAATGATGAAAAATACAAAATAATTATACAACTTTTTAAAATGGACGCTATTTAGACATAGTTGGCTCGTGTGAATAAAAAATAAGCAAAAACATTTCCTTCTAGATTCCGGGAATGTGAACAATAAAAACACTTCCTCATTTCAATTAAACCAATATATAGAACGGAAAGTTGTTTTTCTTTTCATTCAACCCATTTAACCTTGAGTAAATTTTTGGTTAGAAGTGCCTCATTAAAATCTCAATGCCCTTAATGATGAAAAATACAAAATATTTATGCAGCTTTTTAAACTGGGCGCTTTTTATACATAGTTGGCTCGTGTGAATAAAAAATAAGCAAACACGTTTGCTTCTAGATTCCAGGAAATTGAACAATAAAAACACTCCCTCATTTGAATTAAACCAAAATATAGAACGGAAAGTTGTTTTTTTTTATTCAACCCATTTAACCTTGAGTAAATTTTTAGTTAGAAGTGCCTATTTAAAATCTCTAAGTCCTTAATGATGAAAAATACAAAATATTTATACAACTTTTTAAAATGGGCGCTATTTAGACATAGTTGGCTCGTGTGAATAAGAAATAAGCAAAAACGTTTGCTTCTAGATTCCAGGAAATTGAACAGTAAAAACACTTCCGTATTTGAATTAAAGCATTTCATATAACGGAAAGTTTTTTTTTTACCACTCAACCAATTCAGCCTTTTGTAAATTTTTAGTTAGAAGTGCCTAATTAAAATCTTAATGCCCTTAATGATTAAAAATACAAAATAATTATACAACTTTTTAAAATGGACGCTATTTAGACATAGTTGGCTCGTGTGAATAAAAAATAAGCAAACACGTTTGTTTCTAGATTCCAGGAAATTGAACAATAAAAACACTTCCTCATTTGAATTAAACCAATATATAGAACGGAAAGTTGTTTTCCTTTTCATTCAACCAATTCAGCCTTTTGTAAATTTTTAGTTAGAAGTGCCTAATTAAAATCTTAATGCCCTTAATGATTAAAAATACAAAATAATTATACAACTTTTTAAAATGGACGCTATTTAGACATAGTTGGCTCGTGTGAATAAAAAATAAGCAAAAACATTTCCTTCTAGATTCCGGGAATGTGAACAATAAAAACACTTCCTCATTTCAATTAAACCAATATATAGAACGGAAAGTTGTTTTTCTTTTCATTCAACCCATTTAACCTTGAGTAAATTTTTGGTTAGAAGTGCCTCATTAAAATCTCAATGCCCTTAATGATGAAAAATACAAAATATTTATGCAGCTTTTTAAACTGGGCGCTTTTTATACATAGTTGGCTCGTGTGAATAAAAAATAAGCAAACACGTTTGCTTCTAGATTCCAGGAAATTGAACAATAAAAACACTCCCTCATTTGAATTAAACCAAAATATAGAACGGAAAGTTGTTTTTTTTTATTCAACCCATTTAACCTTGAGTAAATTTTTAGTTAGAAGTGCCTATTTAAAATCTCTAAGTCCTTAATGATGAAAAATACAAAATATTTATACAACTTTTTAAAATGGGCGCTATTTAGACATAGTTGGCTCGTGTGAATAAGAAATAAGCAAAAACGTTTGCTTCTAGATTCCAGGAAATTGAACAGTAAAAACACTTCCGTATTTGAATTAAAGCATTTCATATAACGGAAAGTTTTTTTTTACCACTCAACCAATTCAGCCTTTTGTAAATTTTTAGTTAGAAGTGCCTAATTAAAATCTTAATGCCCTTAATGATTAAAAATACAAAATAATTATACAACTTTTTAAAATGGACGCTATTTAGACATAGTTGGCTCGTGTGAATAAAAAATAAGCAAACACGTTTGTTTCTAGATTCCAGGAAATTGAACAATAAAAACACTTCCTCATTTGAATTAAACCAATATATAGAACGGAAAGTTGTTTTTCTTTTCATTCAACCCATTCAACCTTGAGTAAATTTTTGGTCAGAAGTGCCTAATTAAAATCTCAATGCCCTTAATGATGAAAAATACAAAATAATTATACAACTTTTTAAAATGGACGCTATTTAGACATAGTTGGCTCGTGTGAATAAAAAATAAGCAAACACGTTTGTTTCTAGATTCCAGGAAATTGAACAATAAAAACACTTCCTCATTTGAATTAAACCAATATATAGAACGGAAAGTTGTTTTTCTTTTCATTCAACCAATTCAGCCTTTTGTAAATTTTTAGTTAGAAGTGCCTAATTAAAATCTTAATGCCCTTAATGATTAAAAATACAAAATAATTATACAACTTTTTAAAATGGACGCTATTTAGACATAGTTGGCTCGTGTGAATAAAAAATAAGCAAAAACATTTCCTTCTAGATTCCGGGAATGTGAACAATAAAAACACTTCCTCATTTCAATTAAACCAATATATAGAACGGAAAGTTGTTTTTCTTTTCATTCAACCCATTTAACCTTGAGTAAATTTTTGGTTAGAAGTGCCTCATTAAAATCTCAATGCCCTTAATGATGAAAAATACAAAATATTTATGCAGCTTTTTAAACTGGGCGCTTTTTATACATAGTTGGCTCGTGTGAATAAAAAATAAGCAAACACGTTTGCTTCTAGATTCCAGGAAATTGAACAATAAAAACACTCCCTCATTTGAATTAAACCAAAATATAGAACGGAAAGTTGTTTTTTTTTTATTCAACCCATTTAACCTTGAGTAAATTTTTAGTTAGAAGTGCCTATTTAAAATCTCTAAGTCCTTAATGATGAAAAATACAAAATATTTATACAACTTTTTAAAATGGGCGCTATTTAGACATAGTTGGCTCGTGTGAATAAAAAATAAGCAAACACGTTTGCTTCTAGATTCCAGGAAATTGAACAATAAAAACACTCCCTCATTTGAATTAAACCAATATATAGAACGGAAAGTTGTTTTTTTTTTTTATTCAACCCATTTAACCTTGAGTAAATTTTTAGTTAGAAGTGCCTATTTAAAATCTCTAAGCCCTTAATGATGAAAAATACAAAATATTTATACAACTTTTTAAAATGGGCGCTATTTAGACATAGTTGGCTCGTGTGAATAAAAAATAAGCAAACACGTTTGCTTCTAGATTCCAGGAAATTGAACAATAAAAACACTTCCTCATTTGAATTGAACCAATATATAGAATGGAAAGTTGTTTTTTTTTTTTATTCAACCCATTTAACCTTGAGTAAATTTTTAGTTAGAAGTGCCTATTTAAAATCTCTAAGCCCTTAATGATGAAAAATACAAAATATTTATACAACTTTTTAAAATGGGCGCTATTTAGACATAGTTGGCTCGTGTGAATAAAAAATAAGCAAACACGTTTGCTTCTAGATTCCAGGAAATTGAACAATAAAAACACTCCCTCATTTGAATTAAACCAATATATAGAACGGAAAGTTGTTTTTTTTTATCACTCATCCCATTTAACCTTGAGTAAATTTTTAGTTAGAAGTGCCTATTTAAAATCTCTAAGCCCTTAATGATGAAAAATACAAAATATTTATACAACTTTTTAAAATGGGCGCTATTTAGACATAGTTGGCTCGTGTGAATAAAAAATAAGCAAACACGTTTGCTTCTAGATTCCAGGAAATTGAACAATAAAAACACTTCCTCATTTGAATTAAACCAATATGTAGAACGGAAAGTTGTTTTTTTTTTTATTCAACCCATTTAACCTTGAGTAAATTTTTAGTTAGAAGTCCCTATTTAAAATCTCTAAGCCCTTAATGATGAAAAATACAAAATATTTATACAACTTTTTAAAATGGGCGCTATTTAGACATAGTTGGCTCGTGTGAATAAAAAATACGCAAACACGTTTGCTTCTAGATTCCAGGAAATTGAACAATAAAAACACTTCCTCATTTGAATTAAACCAATATGTAGAACGGAAAGTTGTTTTTTTTTTATCACTCATCCCATTTAACCTTGAGTAAATTTTTAGTTAGAAGTGCCTAATTAAAATCTTAATGCTCTTAATGATTAAAAATACAAAATATTTATACAACTTTTTAAAATGGGCGCTATTTAGACATAGTTGGCTCGTGTGAATAAAAAATAAGCAAACACGTTTGCTTCTAGATTCCAGGAAATTGAACAATAAAAACACTTCCTCATTTGAATTAAACCAATATGTAGAACGGAAAGTTGTTTTTTTTTATCACTCATCCCATTTAACCTTGAGTAAATTTTTAGTTAGAAGTGCCTATTTAAAATCTCTAAGCCCTTAATGATGAAAAATACAAAATATTTATACAACTTTTTAAAATGGGCGCTATTTAGACATAGTTGGCTCGTGTGAATAAAAAATAAGCAAACACGTTTGCTTCTAGATTCCAGGAAATTGAACAATAAAAACACTCCCTCATTTGAATTAAACCAATATGTAGAACGGAAAGTTGTTTTTTTTTTATTCAACCCATTTAACCTTGAGTAAATTTTTAGTTAGAAGTGCCTATTTAAAATATCTAAGCCCTTAATGATGAAAAATACAAAATATTTATACAACTTTTTTAAAATGGGCGCTATTTAGACATAGTTGGCTCGTGTGAATAAAAAATAAGCAAACACGTTTGCTTCTAAATTCCAGGAAATTGAACAATAAAAACACTCCCTCATTTGAATTAAACCAATATATAGAACGGAAAGTTGTTTTTTTTTTTTTATTCAACCCATTTAACCTTGAGTAAATTTTTAGTTAGAAGTGCCTAATTAAAATCTTAATGCTCTTAATGATTAAAAATACAAAATATTTATACAACTTTTTAAAATGGACGCTATTTAGACATAGTTGGCTCGTGTGAATAAAAAATAAGCAAACACGTTTGCTTCTAGATTCCAGGAATTGAACAATAAAAACACTTCCTCATTTGAATTAAACCAATATATAGAACGGAAAGTTGTTTTTTTTTTTTTATTCAACCCATTTAACCTTGAGTAAATTTTTAGTTAGAAGTGCCTAATTAAAATCTTAATGCTCTTAATGATTAAAAATACAAAATATTTATACAACTTTTTAAAATGGACGCTATTTAGACATAGTTGGCTCGTGTGAATAAAAAATAAGCAAACACGTTTGCTTCTAAATTCCAGGAAATTGAACAATAAAAACACTCCCTCATTTGAATTAAACCAATATATAGAACGGAAAGTTGTTTTTTTTTTTTTATTCAACCCATTTAACCTTGAGTAAATTTTTAGTTAGAAGTGCCTATTTAAAATCTCTAAGCCCTTAATGATGAAAAATACAAAATATTTATACAACTTTTTAAAATGGGCGCTATTTAGACATAGTTGGCTCGTGTGAATAAAAAATAAGCAAACACGTTTGCTTCTAGATTCCAGGAAATTGAACAATAAAAACACTTCCTCATTTGAATTAAACCAATATATAGAACGGAAAGTTGTTTTTTTTTATCACTCATCCCATTTAACCTTGAGTAAATTTTTAGTTAGAAGTGCCTAATTAAAATCTTAATGCTCTTAATGATTAAAAATACAAAATATTTATACAACTTTTTAAAATGGACGCTATTTAGACATAGTTGGCTCGTGTGAATAAAAAATAAGCAAACACGTTTGCTTCTAGATTCCAGGAATTGAACAATAAAAACACTTCCTCATTTGAATTAAACCAATATATAGAACGGAAAGTTGTTTTTTTTTTTATTCAACCCATTTAACCTTGAGTAAATTTTTAGTTAGAAGTGCCTATTTAAAATCTCTAAGCCCTTAATGATGAAAAATACAAAATATTTATACAACTTTTTAAAATGGGCGCTATTTAGACATAGTTGGCTCGTGTGAATAAAAAATAAGCAAACACGTTTGCTTCTAGATTCCAGGAAATTGAACAATAAAAACACTTCCTCATTTGAATTAAACCAATATATAGAACGGAAAGTTGTTTTTTTTTTATTCAACCCATTTAACCTTGAGTAAATTTTTAGTTAGAAGTGCCTATTTAAAATCTCTAAGCCCTTAATGATGAAAAATACAAAATATTTATACAACTTTTTAAAATGGACGCTATTTAGACATAGCTGGCTCGTGTGAATAAAAAATAAGCAAACACGATTGCTTCTAGATTCCAGGAAATTGAACAATAAAAACACTTCTTCATTTGAATTAAACCAATATGTAGAACGGAAAGTTGTTTTTTTTTATCACTCATCCCATTTAACCTTGAGTAAATTTTTAGTTAGAAGTGCCTAATTAAAATCTTAATGCTCTTAATGATTAAAAATACAAAATATTTATACAACTTTTTAAAATGGACGCTATTTAGACATAGTTGGCTCGTGTGAATAAAAAATAAGCAAACACGTTTGCTTCTAGATTCCAGGAATTGAACAATAAAAACACTTCCTCATTTGAATTAAACCAATATATAGAACGGAAAGTTGTTTTTTTTTTATTCAACCCATTTAACCTTGAGTAAATTTTTAGTTAGAAGTGCCTATTTAAAATCTCTAAGCCCTTAATGATGAAAAATACAAAATATTTATACAACTTTTTAAAATGGGCGCTATTTAGACATAGTTGGCTCGTGTGAATAAAAAATAAGCAAACACGTTTGCTTCTAGATTCCAGGAAATTGAACAATAAAAACACTTCTTCATTTGAATTAAACCAATATGTAGAACGGAAAGTTGTTTTTTTTTATCACTCATCCCATTTAACCTTGAGTAAATTTTTAGTTAGAAGTGCCTATTTAAAATCTCTAAGCCCTTAATGATGAAAAATACAAAATATTTATACAACTTTTTAAAATGGGCGCTATTTAGACATAGTTGGCTCGTGTGAATAAAAAATAAGCAAACACGTTTGCTTCTAGATTCCAGGAAATTGAACAATAAAAACACTTCTTCATTTGAATTAAACCAATATGTAGAACGGAAAGTTGTTTTTTTTTATCACTCATCCCATTTAACCTTGAGTAAATTTTTAGTTAGAAGTGCCTAATTAAAATCTTAATGCTCTTAATGATTAAAAATACAAAATATTTATACAACTTTTTAAAATGGACGCTATTTAGACATAGTTGGCTCGTGTGAATAAAAAATAAGCAAACACGTTTGCTTCTAGATTCCAGGAATTGAACAATAAAAACACTTCCTCATTTGAATTAAACCAATATATAGAACGGAAAGTTGTTTTTTTTTTTATTCAACCCATTTAACCTTGAGTAAATTTTTAGTTAGAAGTGCCTATTTAAAATCTCTAAGCCCTTAATGATGAAAAATACAAAATATTTATACAACTTTTTAAAATGGGCGCTATTTAGACATAGTTGGCTCGTGTGAATAAAAAATAAGCAAACACGTTTGCTTCTAGATTCCAGGAAATTGAACAATAAAAACACTTCCTCATTTGAATTAAACCAATATATAGAACGGAAAGTTGTTTTTTTTTATCACTCATCCCATTTAACCTTGAGTAAATTTTTAGTTAGAAGTGCCTAATTAAAATCTTAATGCTCTTAATGATTAAAAATACAAAATATTTATACAACTTTTTAAAATGGACGCTATTTAGACATAGTTGGCTCGTGTGAATAAAAAATAAGCAAACACGTTTGCTTCTAGATTCCAGGAATTGAACAATAAAAACACTTCCTCATTTGAATTAAACCAATATATAGAACGGAAAGTTGTTTTTTTTTTTTATTCAACCCATTTAACCTTGAGTAAATTTTTAGTTAGAAGTGCCTATTTAAAATCTCTAAGCCCTTAATGATGAAAAATACAAAATATTTATACAACTTTTTAAAATGGGCGCTATTTAGACATAGTTGGCTCGTGTGAATAAAAAATAAGCAAACATGTTTGCTTCTAGATTCCAGGAAATTGAACAATAAAAACACTTCCTCATTTGAATTAAACCAATATATAGAACGGAAAGTTGTTTTTTTTTATTCAACCCATTTAACCTTGAGTAAATTTTTAGTTAGAAGTGCCTATTTAAAATCTCTAAGCCCTTAATGATGAAAAATACAAAATATTTATACAACTTTTTAAAATGGACGCTATTTAGACATAGTTGGCTCGTGTGAATAAAAAATAAGCAAACACGTTTGCTTCTAGAAACCAGGAATGTGAACAATAAAAACGCTTCCGTATTTGAATTAAAGCATTTCACAGAACGGCAAGTTTTTATTTTTTTATCACTCATCCCATTTAGCCTTGAGTAAATTTTTAGTTAGAAGTGCCTAATTAAAATGTCAATGCCCTTAATGATTAAAAAATACAAAATATTTATACAACTTTTTAAAATGGACGCTATTTAGACATAGTTGGCTCGTGTGAATAAAAAATACGCAAACACGTTTGCTTCTAGATTCCAGGAATTGAACAATAAAAACACTTCCTCATTTGAATTAAACCAATATGTAGAACGGAAAGTTGTTTTTTTTTATTCAACCCATTTAACCTTGAGTAAATTTTTGGTTAGAAGTGCCTAATTAAAATCTCAATGCCCTTAAATGAAAAATAGAAAATATTTATACAGCTTTTTGAACTGGGCGCTCGTGTGAATAAAAAATAAGCAAAAACATTTCTTTCTAGATTCCGGGAATGTGAACAATAAAAACACTTCCTCATTTGAATTAAACCAAAATATAGAACGGAAAGTTGTTATTTTTTTTTTCATTCAACCCATTTAACCTTGAATAAATTTTTAGTTAGAAGTGCCTAATTAAAATCTCAATACCCTTAATGATGAAAAATAGAAAATATTTATACAGCTTTTTGAACTGGGCGCTCGTGTGAATAAAAAATAAGCAAAAACATTTCCTTCTAGATTCCGGGAATGTAAACAATAAAAACACTTCGTCATTTGAATTAAACCAATATATAGAACAGAAAGTTGTTATTTTTTTTTCATTCAACCCATTTAACCTTGAGTAAATTTTTGGTTAGAAGTGCCTAATTAAAATCTCAATGCCCTTAATGATGAAAAATACAAAATATTTATACAGCTTTTTGAACTGGGCGCTATTTAGGCATAGTTGGCTCGTGTGAATAAAAAATAAGCAAAAACATTTCTTTCTAGATTCCGAGAATGTCAACAATAAAAGCACTTCCTCATTTGAATTAAACCAATATATAGAACGGAAAGTTATTTTTTTTTTTTTCATTCACCCCACTTAACCTTGAGTAAATTGTTGGTTAGAAGTGCCTAATTAAAATCTCAATGCCCTTAATGATGAAAAATACAAAATATTTATACAGCTTTTTGAACTGGGCGCTTTTTAGACATAGTTGGCTCGTGTGAATAAAAAATAAGCAAAAACATTTCTTTCTAGATTCCGGGAATGTGAACAATAAAAACACTTCCTCATTTCAATTAAACCAATATATAGAACGGAAGTTGTTATTTTTTTATACTCAGTTGAGCAGAGCTCACAGAGTATATTAAGTTTGATTGGATAACGGTTGGTTGTACATATATAAAGGAATCGAGATAGATATAGACTTCCATATATCAAAATAATCAGGATCGAAAAAAAATTTGATTGAGCCATGTCCGTCCGTCCGTCCGTCCGTCCGTCCGTCCGTCCGTCCGTTAACACGATAACTTGAGTAAATTTTGAGGTATCTTGATGAAATTTGGTATGTAGGTTCCTGAGCACTCATCTCAGATCGCTATTTAAAATGAACGATATCGGACTATAACCACGCCCACTTTTTCGATATCGAAAATTTCGAAAAACCGAAAAAGTGCGATAACTCATTAGAAAAGACAGATAAAGCGACGAAACTTGGTAGATGGGTTGACGTTATGACGCATAATAGAAAATTAGTAAGATTTTGGACAATGGGCGTGGCCCCGCCCACTTTTACAAGAAGGTAATTTAAAAGTTTTGCAAGCTGTAATTTGGCAGTCGTTGAAGATATCATGATGAAATTTGGCAGGAACGTTACTACTATTACTCTATATGTGCTAAATAAAAATTAGCAAAATTGGATGAAGAACACGCCCACTTTTTAAAAAAAAATTGTTTAAAATTCAAATTTTAACAAAAAATTTAATATCTTTACTGTATATAAGTAAATTAAGTCAAAATTCAACTCCAGTAATGATATGATGCAACAAAATACAAAAATAAAAGAAAATTTCAAAATGGGCGTGGCTCCGCCCATTTTCATTTAGTTTGTCTAGAATACTTTTATTGCCATAAGTCGAACAAAAATTTACCAATCCTTCTCAAATTTGGTAGGAGCATAGATTCTATGACGGTAACTGTTCTCTGTGAAAATGGGCGAAATTGGTGGAAGCCACGCCCAGTTTTTATACACAGTCCACCGTTTGTCCTTCCGCTCGGCCACTAACACAATAACTTGAGCAAAATCCGATATATCTTTACTAAACTTAGCCCACGTACTTACCTGAGCTCACTTTTTCTTGGTATAAAAAATGGGCGAAATCTGACCATAACCACGCCCACTTTATCGATATCGAAAATTACGAAAAATGAAAAAAATGCCATAATTCTATACCAAACACGAAAAAAGGGATGAAACATGGTAACTGGATTGGTTTATTGACGCAAAATATAACTTTGGAAAAACCTTTGTAAAATGGGTGTGACACCTACCATATTAAGTAGAAGAAAATGAAAAAGTTCTACAAGGCGAAATCAACAGCCCTTGGAATCTTGGCAGGAATACTGTTAGTGGTATTGCATATATAAATAAATTAGCAGTACCCGACAGATGATTTTCTGGATCACCTGGTCCACATTTTGGTCGATATCGCGAGAACGCCTTCACATATATATCTAAGGGCCACTCGCTTTTAAAACCCTCATTAATACTTTTTATTTGATATCCATATCGTACAAACACATTCTAGAGTCACCCTGGCCCACCCTAATGGCGATATCTCGAAAAGGCGTCCACCTATAGACCTAATGCCCCCTCCCTCTTAAAATGCTCAGTAACACCTTTCGTTTGATACCAATATCGTACAAACATTCTAGAGTCACCCCTGGCCCACCCTAATGGCGATACCTCGAAAAGGCGTCCACCTATAGACCTAGTGTCCACTCCCTCTTAAAATGCTCAGTAACACCTTTCGTTTGATACCCATATCGTACAAACATTCTAGAGTCACCCCTGGCCCACCCTAATGGCGATATCTCGAAAAGGCGTCCACCTATAGACCTAATGCCCACTCCCTCTTAAAATGCTCAGTAACAGCTTTCGTTTGATACCCATATCGTACAAACATTCTAGAGTCACACCTGGCCCACCCTAATGGCGATATTTCGAAAAGGCGTCCACCTATAGAACTAAGGATTACTCCCTTTTAAAATACTCATTACCACCTTTCATTTGATACCCATATCGTACAAACACATTCTAGAGTCACCCTGGCCCACCCTAATGGCGATATCTCGAAAAGGCGTCCACCTATAGACCTAATGTCCACTCCCTCTTAAAATGCTCAGTAACACCTTTCGTTTGATACCCATATCGTACAAACATTCTAGAGTCACCCCTGGCCCACCCTAATGGCGATATCTCGAAAAGGCGTCCACCTATAGACCTAATGTCCACTCCCTCTTAAAATGCTCAGTAACACCTTTCGTTTGATACCCATATCGTACAAACATTCTAGAGTCACCCCTGTACCACCCTAATGGCGATATCTCGAAAAGGCGTCCACCTATAGACCTAATGCCCACTCCCTCTTAAAATGCTCAGTAACACCTTTCGTTTGATACCCATATCGTACAAACATTCTAGAGTCACACCTGGCCCACCCTAATGGCGATATCTCGAAAAGGCGTCCACCTATAGAACTAAGGATTACTCCCTTTTAAAATACTCATTACCACCTTTCATTTGATACCCATATCGTAGAAACACATTCTAGAGTCACCCTGGCCCACCCTAATGGCGATATCTCGAAAAGGCGTCCACCTATAGACCTAATGCCCACTCCCTCTTACAATGCTCAGTAACACCTTTCGTTTGATACCCATACCGTACAAACATTCTAGAGTCACCCTTGGTCCAGCTTTATGGCGATATCTCGAAAAGGCGTCCACCTATAGAACTAAGGATTACTCCCTTTTAAAATACTCATTACCACCTTTCATTTGATACCCATATCGTACAAACACATTCTAGAGTCACCCTGGCCCACCCTAATGGCGATATCTCGAAAAGGCGTCCACCTATAGACCTAATGCCCACTCCCTCTTAAAATGCTCAGTAACACCTTTCGTTTGATACCCATATCGTACAAACATTCTAGAGTCACCCTTGGTCCACCTTTATGGCGATATCTCGAAAAGGCGTCCACCTATAGAACTAAGGATTACTCCCTTTTAAAATACTCCTTACCACCTTTCATTTGATACCCATATCGTACAAACACATTCTAGAGTCACCCCTGGCCCACCCTAATGGCGATATCTCGAAAAGGCGTCCACCTATAGACCTAATGCCCACTCCCTCTTAAAATGTTCAGTAACACCTTTCGTTTGATACCCATATCGTACAAACATTCTAGAGTCACCCCTGGCCCACCCTAATGGCGATATCTCGAAAGGGCGTCCACCTATATACCTAATGCCCACTCCCTCTTAAAATGCTCAGTAACACCTTTCGTTTGATGCACATATCGTACAAACACATTCTAGAGTCACCCCTGGCCCACCCTAATGACGATATCTCGAAAAGGCGTCCACCTATAGACCTCATGCCCACTCCCTCTTAAAATGCTCAGTAACACCTTTCGTTTGATACCCATACCGTACAAACATTCTAGAGTCACCCCTGGCCCACCCTAATGGCGATATCTCGAAAAGGCGTCCACCTATAGACCTAATGCCCACTCCCTCTTAAAATGCTCAGTAACACCTTTCATTTGATTCCCATATCGTACAAACACATTCTAGAGACACCTCTGGTCCACCTTTATGGCGATATCTCGAAACGGCGTCCACCTATGGAACTAAGGATCACTCCTTTTCAAAATACTCATTAACAGCTTTCATTTGATACCCATATCGTACAAACACATTATAGAATCACCCCTCGTCCACCTTAATGGGGACATCTCGAAAAAGCGTCCACCGATAGCCCACTCCCTCTTAAAATGCTCAGTAACACCTTTCATTTGATACCCATATCGTACAAACAAATTCTAGAGTCAGCCCTGGTCTACCTTTATGGCGATATCCCTAAATGGCGTTCATCCATAGAACTATGGCCTACTCTCTCTTAAAATACTCTTTAATACCTTTCATTTGATACACATGTTATACAACCACATTCCAGGGTTACCCCAGATTGATTTTCCTTATTTTGTCTCCATAGCTCTCAACTGAGTATGTTATGTTCGGTTACACCCGAACTTAGCCTTCCTTACTTGTTTTTTTCTTTCATTCACCCCATTTAACCTTGAGTGAATTTTTGGTTAGAAGTGCCTCATTAAAATCTCAATGCCCTTAATGATGAAAAATACTATATATTTATACAACTTTTTAAAATGGACGCTATTTAGACATAGTTGGCTCGTGTGAATAAAAAATAAGCAAAAACATTTCCTTCTAGATTCTGGGAATATGAACAATAAAAACCCTTCCTAATTTGAATTAAACCAAAATATAGAACGGAAAGTTGTTATTTTTTATTTTTTTTTTCATTCAACCCATTTAACCTTGAGTAAATTTTTGGTTAGAAGTGCCTAATTAAAATATCAATGCCCTTAATGATGAAAAATACAAAATATTCATACAACTTTTTAAAATGGACGCTATTTAGGCATAGTTGGCTCGTGTGAATAAAAAATAAGCGCAAACATTTCTTTCTAGATTCCGGGAATGTGAACAATAAAAGCACTTCCTCATTTGAATTAAACCAATATATAGAACGGAAAGTTGTTATTTTTTTTTTTCATTCACCCCATTTAACCTTGAGTAAATTGTTGGTTAGAAGTGCCTAATTAAAATCTCAATGCGCTTAATGATGAAAAATACAAAATATTTATACAGCTTTTTGAACTGGGCGCTATTTAGGCATAGTTGGCTCGTGTGAATAAAAAATAAGCAAAAACATTTCTTTCTAGATTCCGGGAATATGAACAATAAAAGCACTTCCTCATTTGAATTAAACCAAAATATAGAACGGAAAGTTATTTTTTATTTTTTTTTTTTTTTTTCATTCAACCCATTTAACCTTGAGTAAATTTTTGGTTAGAAGTGCCTAATTAAAATCTCAATGCCCTTAATGATGAAAAATAGAAAATATTTATACAGCTTTTTGAACTGGGCGCTATTTAGGCATAGTTGGCTCGTGTGAATAAAAAATAAGCAAAAACATTTCCTTCTAGATTCCGGGAATGTAAACAATAAAAACACTTCCTCATTTGAATTAAACCAATATAAAGAACGGAAAGTTGTTTTTTTTTTTTTTCATTCAACCCATTTAACCTTGAGTAAATTTTTGGTTAGAAGTGCCTAATTAAAATCTCAATGCCCTTAATGATGAAAAATACAAAATATTTATACAGCTTTTTGAACCGGGCGCTATTTAGGCATAGTTGGCTCGTGTGAATAAAAAATAAGCAAAAACATTTCCTTCTAGATTCCGGGAATGTGAACAATAAAAACACTTCCTAATTTGAATTCAACCAATATATAGAACGGAAAGTTGTTATTTTTTATTTTTTTTTTTTCATTCAACCCATTTAACCTTGAGTAAATTTTTGGTTAGAAGTGCCTAATTAAAATCTCAATGCCCTTAATAATGAAAAATACAAAATATTTATACAGCTTTTTGAACCGGGCGCTATTTAGGCATAGTTGGCTCGTTTGAATAAAAAATAAGCAAAAACATTTCCTTCTAGATTCCGGGAATGTGAACAATAAAAACACTTCCTCATTAGAATTAAACCAATATATAGAACGGAAAGTTGTTATTTTTTTTTTTTTTTTTTATTCAACCCATTTAACCTTGAGTAAATTTTTAGTTAGAAGTGCCTAATTAAAATCTCAATGCCCTTAATGATGAAAAATACAAAATATTTATACAGCTTTTTGAACTGGGCGCTATTTAGACATAGTTGGCTCGTGTGAATAAAAATAAGCAAAAACATTTCTTTCTAGATTCCGGGAATGTGAACAATAAAAACACTTCCTCATTTGAATTAAACCAATATATAGAACGGAAGTTGTTATTTTTTTTCTTTCATTCACCCCATTTAACCTTGAGTAAATTGTTGGTTAGAAGTGCCTAATTAAAATCTCAATGCCCTTAATGATGAAAAATACAAAATATTTATATAGCCTTTTTGAACTGGGCGCTATTTAGACATAGTTGGCTCGTTTGAATAAAAAATAAGCAAAAACATTTCCTTCTAGATTCCGGGAATGTGAACAATAAAAACACTTCCTCATTTGAATTAAACCAATATATAGAACGGAAAGTTGTTATTATTTTTTTTTTTTTTATTCAACCCATTTAACCTTGAGTAAATTTTTGGTTAGAAGTGCCTAATTAAAATCTCAATGCCCTTAATGATGAAAAATACAAAATATTTATACAGCTTTTTGGACTGGGCGCTATTTAGACATAGTTTGCTCGTGTGAATAAAAAATAAGCACAAACATTTCTTTCTAGATTCCGGGAATGTGAACAATAAAAACACTTCCTCATTTGAATTAAACCAATATATAGAACGGAAAGTTGTTATTTTTTTTTTCATTCAACCCATTTAACCTTGAGTAAATTTTTGGTTAGAAGTGCCTAATTAAAATCTCAGTGGCATCAATGATGAAAAATACAAAATATTTATACAGCTTTTTGAACTGGGCGCTATTTAGACGTAGTTGGCTCGTGTGAATAAAAAATAAGCAAAAACATTTCCTTCTAGATTCCGGGAATGTGAACAATAAAAACACTTCCTTATTTGAATTAAACCAATATATAGAACGGAAAGTTGTTTTTTTTTTTCATTCAACCCATTTAACCTTGAGTAAATTTTTGGTTAGAAGTGCCTAATTAAAATTTCAATGCCCTTAATGATGAAAAATACAAAATATTTATACAGCTTTTTGAACTGGGCGCTATTTAGACATAGTTGGCTCGTGTGAATAAAAAATAAGCAAAAACATTTCCTTCTAGATTCCGGGAATGTGAACAATAAAAACACTTCCTCATTTGAATTAAACCAATATATAGAACGGAAAGTTGTTATTTTTTTTTTTTTTTTTTATTCAACCCATTTAACCTTGAGTAAATTTTTGGTTAGAAGTGCCTAATTAAAATCTCAATGCCCTTAATGATGAAAAATACAAAATATTTATACAGCTTTTTGAACTGGGCGCTATTTAGACATAGTTGGCTCGTGTGAATAAAAAATAAGCAAACACGTTTGCTTCTAGATTCCAGGAAATTGAACAATAAAAACACTTCCTCATTTGAATTAAACCAATATATAGAACGGAAAGTTGTTTTTCTTTTCATTCAACCCATTCAACCTTGAGTAAATTTTTGGTCAGAAGTGCCTAATTAAAATATCAATGCCCTTAATGATGAAAAATACAAAATATTTATACAGCTTTTTGAACTGGGCGCTATTTAGACATAGTTGGCTCGTGTGAATAAAAAATAAGCAAAAACATTTCCTTCTAGATTCCGGGAATGTGAACAATAAAAACACTTCCTCATTTCAATTAAACCAATATATAGAACGGAAAGTTGTTTTTCTTTTCATTCAACCCATTTAACCTTGAGTAAATTTTTGGTTAGAAGTGCCTCATTAAAATCTCAATGCCCTTAATGATGAAAAATACAAAATATTTATGCAGCTTTTTAAACTGGGCGCTTTTTATACATAGTTGTGTCTTGTGAATAAAAAATAAGCAAACACGTTTGCTACTAGATTCCAGGAATGTGAACAATAAAAACACTTCCGTATTTGAATTAAACAAATATATAGAACGGAAAGTTGTTAATGGTTTTTTTTTTTCATTCAACCTATTTGACCTTGTGAAAATTTTTGGTTAGAAGTGCCTAATTAAAATCTCAATGCCTTTAATGATGAAAAATACAAAATATTTATATAGCCTTTTTGAACTGGGCGCTATTTAGACATAGTTGGCTCGTGTGAATAAAAAATAAGCAAACACGTTTGCTTCTAGATCCCAGGAAATTGAACAATAAAAACACTTCCTCATTTGAATTAAACCAATATATAGAACGGAAAGTTGTTTTTTTTTTCATTCAACCCATTTAACCTTGAGTAAATTTTTGGTTAGAAGTGCCTAATTAAAATCTCAGTGGCATCAATGATGAAAAATACAAAATATTTATACAGCTTTTTGAACTGGGCGCTATTTAGACATAGTTGGCTCGTGTGAATAAAAAATAAGCAAAAACAATTCCTTCTAGATTCCGGGAATGTGAACAATAAAAACACTTCCTCATTTCAATTAAACCAATATATAGAACGGAAAGTTGTTTTTCTTTTCATTCAACCCATTTAACCTTGATTAAATTTTTGGTTAGAAGTGCCTCATTAAAATCTCAATGCCCTTAATGATGAAAAATACAAAATATTTATACAACTTTTTAAAATGGGCGCTATTTAGACATAGTTGGCTCGTGGGAATAAAAAATAAGCAAACACGTTTGCTTCTAGATTCCAGGAAATTGAACAATAAAAACACTTCCTCATTTGAATTAAACCAATATATAGAACGGAAAGTTGTTTTTTTTTTTATTCAACCCATTTAACCTTAAGTAAATTTTTAGTTAGAAGTGCCTATTTAAAATCTCTAAGCCCTTAATGATGAAAAATACAAAATATTTATACAACTTTTTAAAATGGGCGCTATTTAGACATAGTAGGCTGGTGTGAATAAAAATAAGCAAACACGTTTGCTTCTAGAAACCAGGAATGTGAACAATAAAAACGCTTCCGTATTTGAATTAAAGCATTTCACAGAACGGAAAGTTTTTATTTTTTTATCACTCATCCCATTTAACCTTGAGTAAATTTTTAGTTAGAAGTGCCTAATTAAAATCTTAATGCTCTTAATGATTAAAAATACAAAATATTTATACAACTTTTTAAAATGGATGCTATTTAGACATAGTTGGCTCGTGTGAACAAAAAATAAGCAAACACGTTTGCTTCTAGATTCCAGGAAATTGAACAATAAAAACACTCCCTCATTTGAATTAAACCAAAATATAGAACGGAAAGTTGTTTTTTTTTTATTCAACCCATTTAACCTTGAGTAAATTTTTAGTTAGAAGTGCCTATTTAAAATCTCTAAGCCCTTAATGATGAAAAATACAAAATATTTATACAACTTTTTAAAATGGGCGCTATTTAGACATAGTTGGCTCGTGTGAATAAAAAATAAGCAAACACGTTTGCTTCTAGATTCCAGGAAATTGAACAATAAAAACACTCCCTCATTTGAATTAAACCAAAATATAGAACGGAAAGTTGTTTTTTTTTTATTCAACCCATTTAACCTTGAGTAAATTTTTAGTTAGAAGTGCCTATTTAAAATCTCTAAGCCCTTAATGATGAAAAATACAAAATATTTATACAACTTTTTAAAATGGGCGCTATTTAGACATAGTTGGCTCGTGTGAATAAAAAATAAGCAAACACGTTTGCTTCTAGATTCCAGGAAATTGAACAATAAAAACGCTTCCGTATTTGAATTAAAGCATTTCACAGAACGGAAAGTTTTTATTTTTTTATCACTCATCCCATTTAACCTTGAGTAAATTTTTAGTTAGAAGTGCCTAATTAAAATCTTAATGCTCTTAATGATTAAAAATACAAAATATTTATACAACTTTTTAAAATGGGCGCTATTTAGACATAGTTGGCTCGTGTGAACAAAAAATAAGCAAACACGTTTGCTTCTAGATTCCAGGAAATTGAACAATAAAAACACTCCCTCATTTGAATTAAACCAAAATATAGAACGGAAAGTTGTTTTTTTTTTATTCAACCCATTTAACCTTGAGTAAATTTTTAGTTAGAAGTGCCTATTTAAAATCTCTAAGCCCTTAATGATGAAAAATACAAAATATTTATACAACTTTTTAAAATGGGCGCTATTTAGACATAGTTGGCTCGTGTGAATAAAAAATAAGCAAACACGTTTGCTAGATTCCAGGAAATTGAACAATAAAAACACTCCCTCATTTGAATTAAACCAAAATATAGAACGGAAAGTTGTTTTTTTTTTTATTCAACCCATTTAACCTTGAGTAAATTTTTAGTTAGAAGTGCCTATTTAAAATCTCTAAGCCCTTAATGATGAAAAATACAAAATATTTATACAACTTTTTAAAATGGGCGCTATTTAGACATAGTTGGCTCGTGTGAATAAAAAATAAGCAAACACGTTTGCTAGATTCCAGGAAATTGAACAATAAAAACACTCCCTCATTTGAATTAAACCAAAATATAGAACGGAAAGTTGTTTTTCTTTTCATTCAACCCATTTAACCTTGATTAAATTTTTGGTTAGAAGTGCCTCATTAAAATCTCAATGCCCTTAATGATGAAAAATACAAAATATTTATACAACTTTTTAAAATGGGCGCTATTTAGACATAGTTGGCTCTTGGGAATAAAAAATAAGCAAACACGTTTGCTTCTAGATTCCAGGAAATTGAACAATAAAAACACTCCCTCATTTGAATTAAACCAATATATAGAACGGAAAGTTGTTTTTTTTTATTCAACCCATTTAACCTTGAGTAAATTTTTAGTTAGAAGTGCCTATTTAAAATCTCTAAGCCCTTAATGATGAAAAATACAAAATATTTATACAACTTTTTAAAATGGGCGCTATTTAGACATAGTTGGCTCGTGTGAATAAAAAATAAGCAAACACGTTTGCTAGATTCCAGGAAATTGAACAATAAAAACACTCCCTCATTTGAATTAAACCAAAATATAGAACGGAAAGTTGTTTTTTTTTATTCAACCCATTTAACCTTGAGTAAATTTTTAGTTAGAAGTGCCTATTTAAAATCTCTAAGCCCTTAATGATGAAAAATACAAAATATTTATACAACTTTTTAAAATGGGCGCTATTTAGACATAGTTGGCTCGTGTGAATAAAAAATAAGCAAACACGTTTGCTTCTAGATTCCAGGAAATTGAACAATAAAAACACTCCCTCATTTGAATTAAACCAAAATATAGAACGGAAAGTTGTTTTTTTTTTATTCAACCCATTTAACCTTGAGTAAATTTTTAGTTAGAAGTGCCTATTTAAAATCTCTAAGCCCTTAATGATGAAAAATACAAAATATTTATACAACTTTTTAAAATGGGCGCTATTTAGACATAGTTGGCTCGTGTGAATAAAAAATAAGCAAACACGTTTGCTTCTAGATTCCAGGAAATTGAACAATAAAAACACTCCCTCATTTGAATTAAACCAAAATATAGAACGGAAAGTTGTTTTTTTTTTTATTCAACCCATTTAACCTTGAGTAAATTTTTAGTTAGAAGTGCCTATTTAAAATCTCTAAGTCCTTAATGATGAAAAATACAAAATATTTATACAACTTTTTAAAATGGGCGCTATTTAGACATAGTTGGCTCGTGTGAATAAAAAATAAGCAAACACGTTTGCTTCTAGATTCCAGGAAATTGAACAATAAAAACACTCCCTCATTTGAATTAAACCAAAATATAGAACGGAAAGTTGTTTTTTTTTATTCAACCCATTTAACCTTGAGTAAATTTTTAGTTAGAAGTGCCTAATTAAAATATCAATGCCCTTAATGATTAAAAAATACAAAATATTTATACAACTTTTTAAAATGGACGCTATTTAGACATAGTTGGCTCGTGTGAATAAAAAATAAGCAAACACGTTTGCTTCTAGATTCCAGGAAATTGAACAATAAAAACACTTCCTCATTTGAATTAAACCAATATGTAGAACGGAAAGTTGTTTTTTTTTATTCAACCCATTTAACCTTGAGTAAATTTTTAGTTAGAAGTGCCTATTTAAAATCTCTAAGCCCTTAATGATGAAAAATACAAAATATTTATACAACTTTTTAAAATGGGCGCTATTTAGACATAGTTGGCTCGTGTGAATAAAAAATAAGCAAACACGTTTGCTTCTAGATTCCAGGAAATTGAACAATAAAAACACTTCCTCATTTGAATTAAACCAATATGTAGAACGGAAAGTTGTTTTTTTTTATTCAACCCATTTAACCTTGAGTAAATTTTTAGTTAGAAGTGCCTATTTAAAATCTCTAAGCCCTTAATGATGAAAAATACAAAATATTTATACAACTTTTTAAAATGGGCGCTATTTAGACATAGTTGGCTCGTGTGAATAAAAAATAAGCAAACACGTTTGCTTCTAGATTCCAGGAAATTGAACAATAAAAACACTTCCTCATTTGAATTAAACCAATATATAGAACGGAAAGTTGTTTTTTTTTTATTCAACCCATTTAACCTTGAGTAAATTTTTAGTTAGAAGTGCCTATTTAAAATATCTAAGCCCTTAATGATGAAAAATACAAAATATTTATACAACTTTTTAAAATGGGCGCTATTTAGACATAGTTGGCTCGTGTGAATAAAAAATAAGCAAACACGTTTGCTTCTAGATTCCAGGAAATTGAACAATAAAAACACTTCCTCATTTGAATTAAACCAATATGTAGAACGGAAAGTTGTTATTTTTTTTATTCAACCCATTTAACCTTGAGTAAATTTTTAGTTAGAAGTGCCTATTTAAAATCTCTAAGCCCTTAATGATGAAAAATACAAAATATTTATACAGCTTTTTAAAATGGGCTCTATTTAGACATAGTTGGCTCGTGTGAATAAAAAATAAGCAAACACGTTTGCTTCTAGATTCCAGGAAATTGAACAATAAAAACACTTCCTCATTTGAATTAAACCAATATGTAGAACGGAAAGTTGTTATTTTTTTTATTCAACCCATTTAACCTTGAGTAAATTTTTAGTTAGAAGTGCCTATTTAAAATATCTAAGCCCTTAATGATGAAAAATACAAAATATTTATACAACTTTTTAAAATGGGCGCTATTTAGACATAGTTGGCTCGTGTGAATAAAAAATAAGCAAACACGTTTGCTTCTAGATTCCAGGAAATTGAACAATAAAAACACTTCCTCATTTGAATTAAACCAATATATAGAACGGAAAGTTGTTTTTTTTTTATTCAACCCATTTAACCTTGAGTAAATTTTTAGTTAGAAGTGCCTATTTAAAATATCTAAGCCCTTAATGATGAAAAATACAAAATATTTATACAACTTTTTAAAATGGGCGCTATTTAGACATAGTTGGCTCGTGTGAATAAAAAATAAGCAAACACGTTTGCTTCTAGATTCCAGGAAATTGAACAATAAAAACACTCCCTCATTTGAATTAAACCAATATATAGAACGGAAAGTTGTTTTTTTTTTTTTATTCAACCCATTTAACCTTGAGTAAATTTTTAGTTAGAAGTGCCTATTTAAAATCTCTAAGCCCTTAATGATGAAAAATACAAAATATTTATACAACTTTTTAAAATGGGCGCTATTTAGACATAGTTGGCTCGTGTGAATAAACAATAAGCAAACACGTTTGCTTCTAGATTCCAGGAAATTGAACAATAAAAACACTTCCTCATTTGAATTAAACCAATATGTAGAACGGAAAGTTGTTTTTTTTTATCACTCATCCCATTTAGCCTTGAGTAAATTTTTAGTTAGAAGTGCCTATTTAAAATCTCTAAGCCCTTAATGATGAAAAATACAAAATATTTATACAACTTTTTAAAATGGGCGCTATTTAGACATAGTTGGCTCGTGTGAATAAACAATAAGCAAACACGTTTGCTTCTAGATTCCAGGAAATTGAACAATAAAAACACTTCCTCATTTGAATTAAACCAATATGTAGAACGGAAAGTTGTTTTTTTTTATCACTCATCCCATTTAGCCTTGAGTAAATTTTTAGTTAGAAGTGCCTATTTAAAATCTCTAAGCCCTTAATGATGAAAAATACAAAATATTTATACAACTTTTTAAAATGGGCGCTATTTAGACATAGTTGGCTCGTGTGAATAAACAATAAGCAAACACGTTTGCTTCTAGATTCCAGGAAATTGAACAATAAAAACACTTCCTCATTTGAATTAAACCAATATGTAGAACGGAAAGTTGTTTTTTTTTATCACTCATCCCATTTAGCCTTGAGTAAATTTTTAGTTAGAAGTGCCTATTTAAAATCTCTAAGCCCTTAATGATGAAAAATACAAAATATTTATACAACTTTTTAAAATGGGCGCTATTTAGACATAGTTGGCTCGTGTGAATAAACAATAAGCAAACACGTTTGCTTCTAGATTCCAGGAAATTGAACAATAAAAACACTTCCTCATTTGAATTAAACCAATATGTAGAACGGAAAGTCGTTTTTTTTTATCACTCATCCCATTTAGCCTTGAGTAAATTTTTAGTTAGAAGTGCCTATTTAAAATCTCTAAGCCCTTAATGATGAAAAATACAAAATATTTATACAACTTTTTAAAATGGGCGCTATTTAGACATAGTTGGCTCGTGTGAATAAACAATAAGCAAACACGTTTGCTTCTAGATTCCAGGAAATTGAACAATAAAAACACTTCCTCATTTGAATTAAACCAATATGTAGAACGGAAAGTTGTTTTTTTTTTATTCAACCCATTTAACCTTGAGTAAATTTTTAGTTAGAAGTGCCTATTTAAAATCTCTAAGCCCTTAATGATGAAAAATACAAAATATTTATACAACTTTTTAAAATGGGCGCTATTTAGACATAGTTGGCTCGTGTGAATAAAAAATAAGCAAACACGTTTGCTTCTAGATTCCAGGAAATTGAACAATAAAAACACTTCCTCATTTGAATTAAACCAATATGTAGAACGGAAAGTTGTTTTTTTTTATCACTCATCCCATTTAGCCTTGAGTAAATTTTTAGTTAGAAGTGCCTATTTAAAATCTCTAAGCCCTTAATGATGAAAAATACAAAATATTTATACAACTTTTTAAAATGGGCGCTATTTAGACATAGTTGGCTCGTGTGAATAAACAATAAGCAAACACGTTTGCTTCTAGATTCCAGGAAATTGAACAATAAAAACACTTCCTCATTTGAATTAAACCAATATGTAGAACGGAAAGTTGTTTTTTTTTTATTCAACCCATTTAACCTTGAGTAAATTTTTAGTTAGAAGTGCCTATTTAAAATCTCTAAGCCCTTAATGATGAAAAATACAAAATATTTATACAACTTTTTAAAATGGGCGCTATTTAGACATAGTTGGCTCGTGTGAATAAAAAATAAGCAAACACGTTTGCTTCTAGATTCCAGGAAATTGAACAATAAAAACACTCCCTCATTTGAATTAAACCAATATATAGAACGGAAAGTTGTTTTTTTTTTTTTATTCAACCCATTTAACCTTGAGTAAATTTTTAGTTAGAAGTGCCTATTTAAAATCTCTAAGCCCTTAATGATGAAAAATACAAAATATTTATACAACTTTTTAAAATGGGCGCTATTTAGACATAGTTGGCTCGTGTGAATAAACAATAAGCAAACACGTTTGCTTCTAGATTCCAGGAAATTGAACAATAAAAACACTTCCTCATTTGAATTAAACCAATATGTAGAACGGAAAGTTGTTTTTTTTTATCACTCATCCCATTTAGCCTTGAGTAAATTTTTAGTTAGAAGTGCCTATTTAAAATCTCTAAGCCCTTAATGATGAAAAATACAAAATATTTATACAACTTTTTAAAATGGGCGCTATTTAGACATAGTTGGCTCGTGTGAATAAACAATAAGCAAACACGTTTGCTTCTAGATTCCAGGAAATTGAACAATAAAAACACTTCCTCATTTGAATTAAACCAATATGTAGAACGGAAAGTTGTTTTTTTTTATCACTCATCCCATTTAGCCTTGAGTAAATTTTTAGTTAGAAGTGCCTATTTAAAATCTCTAAGCCCTTAATGATGAAAAATACAAAATATTTATACAACTTTTTAAAATGGGCGCTATTTAGACATAGTTGGCTCGTGTGAATAAACAATAAGCAAACACGTTTGCTTCTAGATTCCAGGAAATTGAACAATAAAAACACTTCCTCATTTGAATTAAACCAATATGTAGAACGGAAAGTTGTTTTTTTTTATCACTCATCCCATTTAGCCTTGAGTAAATTTTTAGTTAGAAGTGCCTATTTAAAATCTCTAAGCCCTTAATGATGAAAAATACAAAATATTTATACAACTTTTTAAAATGGGCGCTATTTAGACATAGTTGGCTCGTGTGAATAAACAATAAGCAAACACGTTTGCTTCTAGATTCCAGGAAATTGAACAATAAAAACACTTCCTCATTTGAATTAAACCAATATGTAGAACGGAAAGTTGTTTTTTTTTATCACTCATCCCATTTAGCCTTGAGTAAATTTTTAGTTAGAAGTGCCTATTTAAAATCTCTAAGCCCTTAATGATGAAAAATACAAAATATTTATACAACTTTTTAAAATGGGCGCTATTTAGACATAGTTGGCTCGTGTGAATAAACAATAAGCAAACACGTTTGCTTCTAGATTCCAGGAAATTGAACAATAAAAACACTTCCTCATTTGAATTAAACCAATATGTAGAACGGAAAGTTGTTTTTTTTTTATTCAACCCATTTAACCTTGAGTAAATTTTTAGTTAGAAGTGCCTATTTAAAATCTCTAAGCCCTTAATGATGAAAAATACAAAATATTTATACAACTTTTTAAAATGGGCGCTATTTAGACATAGTTGGCTCGTGTGAATAAAAAATAAGCAAACACGTTTGCTTCTAGATTCCAGGAAATTGAACAATAAAAACACTCCCTCATTTGAATTAAACCAATATATAGAACGGAAAGTTGTTTTTTTTTTTTTATTCAACCCATTTAACCTTGAGTAAATTTTTAGTTAGAAGTGCCTATTTAAAATCTCTAAGCCCTTAATGATGAAAAATACAAAATATTTATACAACTTTTTAAAATGGGCGCTATTTAGACATAGTTGGTTCGTGTGAATAAACAATAAGCAAACACGTTTGCTTCTAGATTCCAGGAAATTGAACAATAAAAACACTTCCTCATTTGAATTAAACCAATATGTAGAACGGAAAGTTGTTTTTTTTTTATTCAACCCATTTAACCTTGAGTAAATTTTTAGTTAGAAGTGCCTAATTAAAATCTTAATGCTCTTAATGATTAAAAATACAAAATATTTATACAACTTTTTAAAATGGACGCTATTTAGACATAGTTGGCTCGTGTGAATAAAAAATAAGCAAACACGTTTGCTTCTAGATTCCAGGAAATTGAACAATAAAAACACTCTCTCATTTGAATTAAACCAATATATAGAACGGAAAGTTGTTTTTTTTTTATTCAACCCATTTAACCTTGAGTAAATTTTTAGTTAGAAGTGCCTATTTAAAATCTCTAAGCCCTTAATGATGAAAAATACAAAATATTTATACAACTTTTTAAAATGGGCGCTATTTAGACATAGTTGGCTCGTGTGAATAAACAATAAGCAAACACGTTTGCTTCTAGATTCCAGGAAATTGAACAATAAAAACACTTCCTCATTTGAATTAAACCAATATGTAGAACGGAAAGTTGTTTTTTTTTTATTCAACCCATTTAACCTTGAGTAAATTTTTAGTTAGAAGTGCCTATTTAAAATCTCTAAGCCCTTAATGATGAAAAATACAAAATATTTATACAACTTTTTAAAATGGGCGCTATTTAGACATAGTAGGCTGGTGTGAATAAAAAATAAGCAAACACGTTTGCTTCTAGAAACCAGGAATGTGAACAATAAAAACGCTTCCGTATTTGAATTAAAGCATTTCACAGAACGGAAAGTTTTTATTTTTTTATCACTCATCCCATTTAGCCTTGAGTAAATTTTTAGTTAGAAGTGCCTAATTAAAATCTCAATGCCCTTAATGATTAAAAAATACAAAATATTTATACAACTTTTTAAAATGGACGCTATTTAGACATAGTTGGCTCGTGTGAATAAAAAATAAGCAAACACGTTTTCTTCTAGATTCCAGGAAATTGAACAATAAAAACACTTCCTCATTTGAATTAAACCAATATGTAGAACGGAAAGTTGTTTTTTTTTATCACTCATCCCATTTAGCCTTGAGTAAATTTTTAGTTAGAAGTGCCTAATTAAAATCTTAATGCTCTTAATGATTAAAAATACAAAATATTTATACAACTTTTTAAAATGGACGCTATTTAGACATAGTTGGCTCGTGTGAATAAAAAATAAGCAAACACGTTTGCTTCTAGATTCCAGGAAATTGAACAATAAAAACACTTCCTCATTTGAATTAAACCAATATGTAGAACGGAAAGTTGTTTTTTTTTTATTCAACCCATTTAACCTTGAGTAAATTTTTAGTTAGAAGTGCCTATTTAAAATCTCTAAGCCCTTAATGATGAAAAATACAAAATATTTATACAACTTTTTAAAATGGGCGCTATTTAGACATAGTTGGCTCGTGTGAATAAAAAATAAGCAAACACGTTTGCTTCTAGATTCCAGGAAATTGAACAATAAAAACACTCCCTCATTTGAATTAAACCAATATATAGAACGGAAAGTTGTTTTTTTTTTTATTCAACCCATTTAACCTTGAGTAAATTTTTAGTTAGAAGTGCCTATTTAAAATCTCTAAGCCCTTAATGATGAAAAATACAAAATATTTATACAACTTTTTAAAATGGGCGCTATTTAGACATAGTTGGCTCGTGTGAATAAAAAATAAGCAAACACGTTTGCTTCTAGATTCCAGGAAATTGAACAATAAAAACACTCCCTCATTTGAATTAAACCAATATATAGAACGGAAAGTTGTTTTTTTTTTTTATTCAACCCATTTAACCTTGAGTAAATTTTTAGTTAGAAGTACCTATTTAAAATCTCTAAGCCCTTAATGATGAAAAATACAAAATATTTATACAACTTTTTAAAATGGGCGCTATTTAGACATAGTTGGCTCGTGTGAATAAAAAATAAGCAAACACGTTTGCTTCTAGATTCCAGGAAATTGAACAATAAAAACACTTCCTCATTTGAATTAAACCAATATGTAGAACGGAAAGTTGTTTTTTTTTTATTCAACCCATTTAACCTTGAGTAAATTTTTAGTTAGAAGTGCCTATTTAAAATCTCTAAGCCCTTAATGATGAAAAATACAAAATATTTATACAACTTTTTAAAATGGGCGCTATTTAGACATAGTTGGCTCGTGTGAATAAAAAATAAGCAAACACGTTTGCTTCTAGAAACCAGGAATGTGAACAATAAAAACGCTTCCGTATTTGAATTAAAGCATTTCACAGAACGGAAAGTTTTTATTTTTTTATCACTCATCCCATTTAGCCTTGAGTAAATTTTTAGTTAGAAGTGCCTAATTAAAATCTCAATGCCCTTAATGATTAAAAAATACAAAATATTTATACAACTTTTTAAAATGGACGCTATTTAGACATAGTTGGCTCGTGTGAATAAAAAATAAGCAAACACGTTTGCTTCTAGATTCCAGGAAATTGAACAATAAAAACACTTCCCCATTTGAATTAAACCAATATATAGAACGGAAAGTTGTTTTTTTTTTATTCAACCCATTTAACCTTGAGTAAATTTTTAGTTAGAAGTGCCTATTTAAAATCTCTAAGCCCTTAATGATGAAAAATACAAAATATTTATACAACTTTTTAAAATGGACGCTATTTAGACATAGTTGGCTCGTGTGAATAAAAAATAAGCAAACACGTTTGCTTCTAGATTCCAGGAAATTGAACAATAAAAACACTTCCTCATTTGAATTAAACCAATATATAGAACGGAAAGTTGTTTTTTTTTTATTCAACCCATTTAACCTTGAGTAAATTTTTAGTTAGAAGTGCCTATTTAAAATCTCTAAGCCCTTAATGATGAAAAATACAAAATATTTATACAACTTTTTAAAATGGGCGCTATTTAGACATAGTTGGCTCGTGTGAATAAAAAATAAGCAAACACGTTTGCTTCTAGAAACCAGGAATGTGAACAATAAAAACCCTTCCGTATTTGAATTAAAGCATTTCACAGAACGGAAAGTTTTTATTTTTTTATCACTCATCCCATTTAGCCTTGAGTAAATTTTTAGTTAGAAGTGCCTAATTAAAATCTCAATGCCCTTAATGATTAAAAAATACAAAATATTTATACAACTTTTTAAAATGGACGCTATTTAGACATAGTTGGCTCGTGTGAATAAAAAATAAGCAAACACGTTTGCTTCTAGATTCCAGGAAATTGAACAATAAAAACACTTCCCCATTTGAATTAAACCAATATATAGAACGGAAAGTTGTTTTTTTTTTATTCAACCCATTTAACCTTGAGTAAATTTTTAGTTAGAAGTGCCTAATTAAAATCTCAATGCCCTTAATGATTAAAAAATACAAAATATTTATACAACTTTTTAAAATGGACGCTATTTAGACATAGTTGGCTCGTGTGAATAAAAAATAAGCAAACACGTTTGCTTCTAGATTCCAGGAAATTGAACAATAAAAACACTTCCCCATTTGAATTAAACCAATATATAGAACGGAAAGTTGTTTTTTTTTTATTCAACCCATTTAACCTTGAGTAAATTTTTAGTTAGAAGTGCCTATTTAAAATCTCTAAGCCCTTAATGATGAAAAATACAAAATATTTATACAACTTTTTAAAATGGACGCTATTTAGACATAGTTGGCTCGTGTGAATAAAAAATAAGCAAACACGTTTGCTTCTAGAAACCAGGAATGTGAACAATAAAAACCCTTCCGTATTTGAATTAAAGCATTTCACAGAACGGAAAGTTTTTATTTTTTTATCACTCATCCCATTTAGCCTTGAGTAAATTTTTAGTTAGAAGTGCCTAATTAAAATCTCAATGCCCTTAATGATTAAAAAATACAAAATATTTATACAACTTTTTAAAATGGACGCTATTTAGACATAGTTGGCTCGTGTGAATAAAAAATAAGCAAACACGTTTGCTTCTAGAAACCAGGAATGTGAACAATAAAAACCCTTCCGTATTTGAATTAAAGCATTTCACAGAACGGAAAGTTTTTATTTTTTTATCACTCATCCCATTTAGCCTTGAGTAAATTTTTAGTTAGAAGTGCCTAATTAAAATCTCAATGCCCTTAATGATTAAAAAATACAAAATATTTATACAACTTTTTAAAATGGACGCTATTTAGACATAGTTGGCTCGTGTGAATAAAAAATAAGCAAACACGTTTGCTTCTAGAAACCAGGAATGTGAACAATAAAAACCCTTCCGTATTTGAATTAAAGCATTTCACAGAACGGAAAGTTTTTATTTTTTTATCACTCATCCCATTTAGCCTTGAGTAAATTTTTAGTTAGAAGTGCCTAATTAAAATCTCAATGCCCTTAATGATTAAAAAATACAAAATATTTATACAACTTTTTAAAATGGGCGCTATTTAGACATAGTTGGCTCGTGTGAATAAAAAATAAGCAAACACGTTTGCTTCTAGAAACCAGGAATGTGAACAATAAAAACCCTTCCGTATTTGAATTAAAGCATTTCACAGAACGGAAAGTTTTTATTTTTTTATCACTCATCCCATTTAGCCTTGAGTAAATTTTTAGTTAGAAGTGCCTAATTAAAATCTCAATGCCCTTAATGATTAAAAAATACAAAATATTTATACAACTTTTTAAAATGGACGCTATTTAGACATAGTTGGCTCGTGTGAATAAAAAATAAGCAAACACGTTTGCTTCTAGATTCCAGGAAATTGAACAATAAAAACACTTCCCCATTTGAATTAAACCAATATATAGAACGGAAAGTTGTTTTTTTTTTATTCAACCCATTTAACCTTGAGTAAATTTTTAGTTAGAAGTGCCTAATTAAAATCTCAATGCCCTTAATGATTAAAAAATACAAAATATTTATACAACTTTTTAAAATGGACGCTATTTAGACATAGTTGGCTCGTGTGAATAAAAAATAAGCAAACACGTTTGCTTCTAGATTCCAGGAAATTGAACAATAAAAACACTTCCCCATTTGAATTAAACCAATATATAGAACGGAAAGTTGTTTTTTTTTTATTCAACCCATTTAACCTTGAGTAAATTTTTAGTTAGAAGTGCCTATTTAAAATCTCTAAGCCCTTAATGATGAAAAATACAAAATATTTATACAACTTTTTAAAATGGACGCTATTTAGACATAGTTGGCTCGTGTGAATAAAAAATAAGCAAACACGTTTGCTTCTAGATTCCAGGAAATTGAACAATAAAAACACTTCCCCATTTGAATTAAACCAATATATAGAACGGAAAGTTGTTTTTTTTTTTATTCAACCCATTTAACCTTGAGTAAATTTTTAGTTAGAAGTGCCTAATTAAAATCTCAATGCCCTTAATGATTAAAAAATACAAAATATTTATACAACTTTTTAAAATGGACGCTATTTAGACATAGTTGGCTCGTGTGAATAAAAAATAAGCAAACACGTTTGCTTCTAGATTCCAGGAAATTGAACAATAAAAACACTTCCCCATTTGAATTAAACCAATATATAGAACGGAAAGTTGTTTTTTTTTTATTCAACCCATTTAACCTTGAGTAAATTTTTAGTTAGAAGTGCCTAATTAAAATCTCAATGCCCTTAATGATTAAAAAATACAAAATATTTATACAACTTTTTAAAATGGACGCTATTTAGACATAGTTGGCTCGTGTGAATAAAAAATAAGCAAACACGTTTGCTTCTAGATTCCAGGAAATTGAACAATAAAAACACTTCCCCATTTGAATTAAACCAATATATAGAACGGAAAGTTGTTTTTTTTTTATTCAACCCATTTAACCTTGAGTAAATTTTTAGTTAGAAGTGCCTAATTAAAATCTCAATGCCCTTAATGATTAAAAAATACAAAATATTTATACAACTTTTTAAAATGGACGCTATTTAGACATAGTTGGCTCGTGTGAATAAAAAATAAGCAAACACGTTTGCTTCTAGATTCCAGGAAATTGAACAATAAAAACACTTCCCCATTTGAATTAAACCAATATATAGAACGGAAAGTTGTTTTTTTTTTATTCAACCCATTTAACCTTGAGTAAATTTTTAGTTAGAAGTGCCTAATTAAAATCTCAATGCCCTTAATGATTAAAAAATACAAAATATTTATACAACTTTTTAAAATGGACGCTATTTAGACATAGTTGGCTCGTGTGAATAAAAAATAAGCAAACACGTTTGCTTCTAGATTCCAGGAAATTGAACAATAAAAACACTTCCCCATTTGAATTAAACCAATATATAGAACGGAAAGTTGTTTTTTTTTTATTCAACCCATTTAACCTTGAGTAAATTTTTAGTTAGAAGTGCCTAATTAAAATCTCAATGCCCTTAATGATTAAAAAATACAAAATATTTATACAACTTTTTAAAATGGGCGCTATTTAGACATAGTTGGCTCGTGTGAATAAAAAATAAGCAAACACGTTTGCTTCTAGATTCCAGGAAATTGAACAATAAAAACACTTCCCCATTTGAATTAAACCAATATATAGAACGGAAAGTTGTTTTTTTTTTATTCAACCCATTTAACCTTGAGTAAATTTTTAGTTAGAAGTGCCTATTTAAAATCTCTAAGCCCTTAATGATGAAAAATACAAAATATTTATACAACTTTTTAAAATGGACGCTATTTAGACATAGTTGGCTCGTGTGAATAAAAAATAAGCAAACACGTTTGCTTCTAGAAACCAGGAATGTGAACAATAAAAACGCTTCCGTATTTGAATTAAAGCATTTCACAGAACGGAAAGTTTTTATTTTTTTATCACTCATCCCATTTAGCCTTGAGTAAATTTTTAGTTAGAAGCGCCTAATTAAAATCTCAATGCCCTTAATGATTAAAAAATACAAAATATTTATACAACTTTTTAAAATGGACGCTATTTAGACATAGTTGGCTCGTGTGAATAAAAAATACGCAAACACGTTTGCTTCTAGATTCCAGGAAATTGAACAATAAAAACACTTCCTCATTTGAATTAAACCAATATGTAGAACGGAAAGTTGTTTTTTTTTCATTCAACCCATTTAACCTTGAGTAAATTTTTAGTTAGAAGTGCCTAATTAAAATCTCAATGCCCTTAATGATTAAAAAATACAAAATATTTATACAACTTTTTAAAATGGACGCTATTTAGACATAGTTGGCTCGTGTGAATAAAAAATAAGCAAAAACATTTCCTTCTAGATTCCGGGAATGTGAACAATAAAAACACTTCCTCATTTGAATTAAACCAATATGTAGAACGGAAAGTTGTTTTTTTTTTTTCATTCAACCCATTTAACCTTGAGTAAATTTTTAGTTAGAAGTGCCTAATTAAAATCTCAATGCCCTTAATGATTAAAAAATACAAAATATTTATACAACTTTTTAAAATGGACGCTATTTAGACATAGTTGGCTCGTGTGAATAAAAAATAAGCAAACACGTTTGCTTCTAGAAACCAGGAATGTGAACAATAAAAACGCTTCCGTATTTGAATTAAAGCATTTCACAGAACGGCAAGTTTTTATTTTTTTATCACTCATCCCATTTAGCCTTGAGTAAATTTTTGGTTAGAAGTGCCTAATTAAAATCTCAATGCCCTTAATGATGAAAAATACAAAATATTTATACAACTTTTTAAAATGGACGCTATTTAGGCATAGTTGGCTCGTGTGAATAAAAAATAAGCAAACACGTTTGCTTCTAGATTCCAGGAAATTGAACAATAAAAACACTTCCTCATTTGAATTAAACCAATATGTAGAACGGAAAGTTGTTTTTTTTTCATTCAACCCATTTAGCCTTGAGTAAATTTTTGGTTAGAAGTGCCTAATTAAAATCTCAATGCCCTTATTGATGAAAAATACAAAATATTTATACAGCTTTTTGTACTGGGCGCTATTTCGACATAGTTGGCTCGTGTGAATAAAAAATAAGCAAAAACATTTCCTTCTAGATTCCGGGAATGTGAACAATAAAAACACTTCCTCATTTGCATTAAACCAATATATAGAACGGAAAGTTGTTTTTTTTTCATTCAACCCATTTAGCCTTGAGTAAATTTTTGGTTAGAAGTGCCTAATTAAAATCTCAATGCCCTTAATGAAGAAAAATACAAAATATTTATTCAGATTTTTGAACTGGGCGCTATTTAGACATAGTTGGCTCGTGTGAATAAAAAAAAAGCAAAAACATTTCCTTCTAGATTCCGGGAATGTGAACAATAAAAAGACTTCCTCATTTGAATTAAACCAATATATAGAACGGAAAGTTGTTTTTTTTTCATTCAACCCATTTAGCCTTGAGTAAATTTTTGGTTAGAAGTGCCTAATTAAAATCTCAATGCCCTTATTGATGAAAAATACAAAATATTTATACAGCTTTTTGTACTGGGCGCTATTTCGACATAGTTGGCTCGTGTGAATAAAAGATACGCAAAAACATTTCCTTCTAGATTCCGGGAATGTGAACAATAAAAACACTTCCTCATTTGAATTAAACCAATATATAGATCGGAAAGTTGTTATTTTTTTTTTTTTCATTCAACCCATTTAACCTTGGGTAAATTTTTGGTTAGAAGTGTCTAATTAAAATCTCAATGCCCTTAATGAAGAAAAATACAAAATATTTATTCAGCTTTTTGAACTGGGCGCTATTTAGACATAGTTGGCTCGTGTGAATAAAAAATAAGCAAACACGTTTTCTTCTAGATTCCAGGAAATTGAACAATAAAAACACTGCCGTATTTGAATTAAAGCATTTCATAGAACGGAAAGTTTTTATTTTTTTATCACTCAACCCATTTAGCCTTGAGTAAATTTTTAGTTAGAAGTGCCTAATTAAAATCTCAATGCCCTTAATGATGAAAAATACAAAATATTTATACAGCTTTTTGTACTGGGCGCTATTTAGACATAGTTGGCTCGTGTGAATAAAAAATAAGCAAAAACATTTCCTTCTAGATTCCGGGAATGTGAACAATAAAAAGACTTCCTCATTTGAATTAAACCATTATATAGAACGGAAAGTTGTTTTTTTTTTCATTCAACCCATTTAACCTTGAATAAATTTTTAGTTAGAAGTGCCTAATTAAAATCTCAAAGCCCTTAATGATGAAAAATACAAAATATTTATACAGCTTTTTGAACTGGGCGCTATTTAGACATAGTAGGCTCGTGTGAATAAAAAATAAGCAAACACGTTTGCTTCTAGATTCCAGAAATTTGAACAATAAAAACACTTCCGTATTTGAAGTAAAGCATTTCATAGAACGGAAAGTTTTTTTTTATCACTCAAACCATTTAACCTTGAGTAAATTTTTAGTTAGAAGTGCCTAATTAAAATCTCAAAGCCTTTAATGATGAAAAATACAAAATATTTATACAACTTTTTAAAATGGACGCTATTTAGACATAGTTGGCTCGTGTGAATAAAAAATAAGCAAAAACATTTCCTTCTAGATTCCGGGAATGTGAACAATAAAAACACTTCCTCATTTGAATTAAACCAATATATAGATCGGAAAGTTGTTATTTTTTTTTTTTTTCATTCAACCCATTTAACCTTGGGTAAATTTTTGGTTAGAAGTGCCTAATTAAAATCTCAATGCCCTTAATGAAAAAAAATACAAAATATTTATTCAGATTTTTGAACTGGGCGCTATTTAGACATAGTTGGCTCGTGTGAATAAAAAATAAGCAAAAACATTTCCTTCTAGATTCCGGGAATGTGAACAATAAAAAGACTTCCTCATTTGAATTAAACCAATATATAGATCGGAAAGTTGTTATTTTTTTTTTTTTCATTCAACCCATTTAACCTTGGGTAAATTTTTGGTTAGAAGTGCCTAATTAAAATCTCAATGCCCTTAATGAAGAAAAATACAAAATATTTATTCAGATTTTTGAACTGGGCGCTATTTAGACATAGTTGGCTCGTGCGAATAAGAAATAAGCAAACATGTTTGCTTCTAGATTCCAGAAATTTGAACAATAAAAACACTTCCGTATTTGAAGTAAGGCATTTCATAGAACGTAAAGTTTTTTTTTTATCACTCAACCCATTTAACCTTGAGTAAATTTTTAGTTAGAAGTGCCTAATTAAAATCTCAAAGCCCTTAATGATGAAAAATACAAAATATTTATACAAATTTTTAAAATGGACGCTATTTAGACATAGTTGGCTCGTGTGAATAAGAAATAAGCAAACATGTTTGCTTCTAGATTCCAGAAATTTGAACAATAAAAACACTTCCGTATTTGAAGTAAGGCATTTCATAGAACGTAAAGTTTTTTTTTTATCACTCAACCCATTTAACCTTGAGTAAATTTTTAGTTAGAAGTGCCTAATTAAAATCTCAAAGCCCTTAATGATGAAAAATACAAAATATTTATACAACTTTTTAAAATGGACGCTATTTAGACATAGTTGGCTCGTGTGAATAAGAAATAAGCAAACACGTTTGCTTCTAGATTCCAGGAAATTGAACAATAAAAACACTTCCGTATTTGAATTAAAGGATTTCATAGAACGGAAAGTTTTTTTTTTACCACTCAACCCATTTAGCCTTGAGTAAATTTTTAGTTAGAAGTGCCTAATTAAAATCTCAATGTCCTTAATGATGAAAAATACAAAATATTTATGCAGCTTTTTGAACTGGGCGCTATTTAGACATAGTTGGCTCGTGTGAATAAGAAATAAGCAAACACGTTTGCTTCTAGATTCCAGGAAATTGAACAATAAAAACACTTCCGTATTTGAATTAAAGCATTTCATAGAACGGAAGGTTTTTATTGTTTTATCACTCAACAAATTTAGCCTTGAGTAAATTTTTAGTTAGAAGTGCCTAATTAAAATCTCAAAGCACTTAATGATGAAAAATACAAAATATTTATACAAATTTTTAAAATGGACGCTATTTAGACATAGTTGGATCGTGTGAATAAAAAATAAGCAAACACGTTTGCTTCTAGATTCCAGGAAATTGAACAATAAAAACACTTCCTCATTTGAATTAAATCAATATGTAGAACGGAAAGTTGTTATTTTTTTTTCATTCAACCCATTTAACCTTGAGTAAATTTTTGGTTAGAAGTGCCTAATTAAAATCTCAATGCCCTTAATGAAGAAAAATATAAAATATTTATACAGCTTTTTGAACTGGGCGCTATTTAGACATAGTTGGCTCGTGTGAATAAAAAATAAGCAAAAACATGTCCTTCTAGATTCCGGGAATGTGAACAATAAAAACACTTCCTCCTTTGAATTAAAGCATTTCATAGAACGGAAAGTTTTTATTTTTTATCACTCAGCCCATTTAACCTTGAGTAAATTTTTAGTTAGAAGTGCCTAATTAAAATCTCAATGCCCTTAATGATGAAAAATACAAAATATTTATACAACTTTTTAAAATGGACGCTATTTAGACATAGCTGGCTCGTGTGAATAAAAAATAAGCAAACACGTTTGCTTCTAGATTCCAGGAATTTGAAAAATAAAAACACTTCCATATTTGAATTAAGGCATTTCATAGAACGGAAAGTTTTTATTGTTTTATCACTCAACAAATTTAGCCTTGAGTAAATTTTTAGTTAGAAGTGCCTAATTAAAATCTCAAAGCCCTTAATGATGAAAAATACAAAATATTTATACAAATTTTTAAAATGGACGCTATTTAGACATAGTTGGCTCGTGTGAATAAGAAATAAGCAAACACGTTTTCTTCTAGATTCCAGGAAATTGAACAATAAAAACACTTCCGTATTTGAATTAAAGCATTTCATAGAACGGAAAGTTTTTATTTTTTTATCACTCAACCCATTTAGCCTTGAGTAAATTTTTAGTTAGAAGTGCCTAATTAAAATCTCAATGCCCTTGATGATGAAAAATACAAAATATTTATACAGCTTTTTGTACTGGGCGCTATTTAGACATAATTGGCTCGTGTGAATAAAAAATAAGCAAAAATATTTCCTTCTAGATTCCGGGAATGTGAGCAATAAAAACACTTCCTCATTTGAATTAAAGCATTTCATAGAACGGAAAGTTTTTATTTTTTATCACTCAGCCCATTTAACCTTGAGTAAATTTTTAGTTAGAAGTGCCTAATTAAAATCTCAATGCCCTTAATGATGAAAAATACAAAATATTTATACAACTTTTTAAAATGGACGCTATTTAGACATAGTTGGCTCGTGTGAATAAAAAATAAGCAAAACCATTTCCTTCTAGATTCCGGGAATGTGAACAATAAAAACACTTCCTCATTTGAATTAAAGCATTTCATAGACCGGAAAGATGTTTTTTTTTTTCATTCAACCCATTTAACCTTGAGTAAATTTTTTGTTAGAAGTGCCTAATTAAAATCTCAATGCCCTTAATGATGAAAAATACAAAATATTTATACAGCGTTTTGAACTGGGCGCTATTTAGACATAGTTGGCTCGTCTATGGCTACCTTAAAAACTTAGGTTATCTCAACATGTAAAGTTTGATTGTAGAGTTGGGTTTGGCTGTTATTCCTTTAGTATTCTTTTATGTTACCAACCCTAAAGGTATTTTTAGATACGCCTGGTGGAACCGGAAAAAACATTTCTGATTAATTGATGTAAGAGCAAAAAGAGAAATCACTATGGCAGTTGCTTTCTCAGATACCGCGGATACCCTTTGTGTGGTGGACGTACAATTCCGCATTTGAAAGACCACTGTCTGCAAACATCTGATACACCGAAGTGCAACATAAGCAAACGGACAGGCCAAGGTGGGGGGGTGCGATGTATGCACCATGACTCATAAGCAGTCGCTGCAAGTTTTAGACCGAACCCTTAAGAATTTAAGGTGTAATGACCATCCCAAAGGTGGTGTTTTCCTCTATAGACGCCTTTATGTACAAACATTTTCTCTCTTTAGAAATATGAGAGGACATTTTGGCGGAAACACTTCAGCAGCAGCTTTTCCTAAACTTCTTGAAATTAATTATAGAAAAATTCCTATTTCTTTACTAACAGATTTGATTTCTTTTCCTGCAAGTTTTTGAGAAATTATGACATCACCTCAAGCTTTAATAGCTAATGTTTCTTCCAAATATTGAATCTATCTTTACAAGATATAAATAGCCTAGAGAAAAGACATTTTAGGCACCTTAAAATGAGGATGTTAATATCACTAGAACCAAGACAACTCACTCACTTTATTAACACAGTCGTAGAAGAGTCCCAAGCTTTGCATATCCGATTGAGTTTATTAGCTCTTTTGAGCCATCAGAAATTTCTCCTCAACGATTGATCCTTAAAAAGGGCGCATAATATCATAATATTTATGCTTCGTTATTTCGATTCTCCACGCTTATGTAGTGGGACAAGGCTTTTCATCACAAAACTTTTACGAATGCCATTGAAGCAATTCATTTTATCGGAAAATTTCGAAAAAAAAAGTTTAAAACCAAGGATTCCATTGATACCCATAGATTTGTCTTTTCAATTTTAAATGCCTCAAATTTCCTATCGCTATCAATGAAGCTCAATGACGATCATTAGCTGCGAAACAAGGGATTGATGAGCGCAATACAAACCTTTATAGCTTCAGGGTTTCTGCAACTCAATTGTAAACCTCACCTACGCGAGGGGAATCCAGTTACAAATATGATTATATCATAAAACAACAGTCATTAGCTGTAGCAGAAGTCAATGTTACCAACTCATGTTTTACCCATAGCCAGTTACGCGTAGCTGGCATATTTTTATAGAGACGTGGGGTAAAACCCACGGACATAAGGTAGTATAGATTATAAAAAGTAAACACTTTTTTCCCTATCGCCGCTTGACGCACAAACGCGTTGACAGATTTTAACCAAACTTACACACAGGTCAGGTACATGGCCCGCATAGTTCTAATGTACTTTCTTTCGAAATCGGAAAAGGGGGCGTGGCACCTCCCATCCAAATGGGATCTTTCATACTTAATATCTATGGAAGTATTAATGTTAGACTACTGAAAATTGGTAAGGCGTTATATAAGGTAAATCCTTATCGCTATCCCTATCCATTTCCCTATTGAACAAACATATTTTTTGCCTTTTCCGCACTTTTTTTATAGCGTATACTTAATTTACAATAAGAAATTTCCTACACATCACTTATGTATGTTTACATAAAATATTTCAAATTTCAAAATTGTTTCCAAACAATTTTGTTTTATGAATATTTTCTGTTCTACCTGTTCAGCAGGTAGCCGCCTGCGATTTCAAATTAAGAAAACTCATTCAAAGACATACATACATATTTACATGGAAATATTTAAAATTACAAATTTTTAATTCCGCTTTACTTTTTGCAATAGTAAATACAATTTATTTCACGAAGTCACTCTTAAAGTTTTCCTGCTTCCTGTTTATTTTAACGAAAAGTGGTGTGATAAAAATAGAATTTATTTACGAGGTCACTCTTAAAGTTTTTGTGCTGCTACAAAAGAGTTTCTTTTAGTGAAAAGTGCTGTGATAAAAGAGAGTATTTATTCGACGAATCTTTTTTTAAAGTTTTGGGCTGTTAGTTTTCGTGAAAAGTGGAATGAATTACAAAATGCCTTCCACGCGACGTCGGTCGCGGAGAACACAAAATAGATCCAACGAAAGAGAACGTCGATCAGACGAACAACGGGAACATCACAATGCCATGGACAGGGAACGATATGCCAGGTAACGTCCAGGTCGACGCAACATTAGTATTCCTTTGAATGGTGCCGCATTTCAATATAATATATATTATATTTTGCATAAATTTGTGGTAATTGACATTAGGAACAATGTATGACCATTTTGCTGTGCACTAAAATTTAAAAGCGAAACGCCTGGAATGTGTTGCGCCTCAGGAAAAGTTCGGCTAGATAAATTGAAATGCCTACAAGAACCATTAGCAATACTAATTTCTGGTTCAACAGCGGAATTAAGACATTTTCTAGCCAATATACAAATGTACAATTCAAGTTGCCGAATGACTTTGTTTGGAGCTACCAATATAATAAGAGACAACCATATGCCAACGTTGAAGGTAATTTCAGTGTACATAAAACATTTAAGATGAAACTTTTCACAGGATATCGGAAACGTTTCTTTCCACTTATTTGCATTACCTTTACCTTTGACAAAGACACAACTTTCACACTAAAACTGTTTCTCTAAGTGCTAAGTGGAGACATAAGAAAATAACCTCTAACTTTTCTCAGCGTAAGAAGTTTGTTACATATACATTACATAAAATATTTCAAATTAATAAAATTTGTCAAATTAGGAAAACTTAAAAATATAGTTTTTCATGAAATATTTTTCAATAGTATTTTTTGTCAAACAAAACCTGCGAATATTAAATCTTTCCTTAAGTTTTTACGCAAATAGATTTCAATAACTACTTAAAGAAATTTTCTCATATAAAAGGTTGATGAATGTATTACGCTGAATTAAGCTAAGCATATGGCGTTATGATGTAAGAAAACTAACCTAAACTTAACTTACCGTAAAAAATTTTCTAAGATCGACTGCGTAGAAAATTTCAAATTTGGAAAGTTATTTTTGCTTTGAATTTTGTTTTAAGTTTTCTGTCCTTCCTGCTTGGTTCAAATTTGATATAATATTATACTTCAAGCATTTTAAAGAGCAACATTTTTTCAGTCAGTTTATATTTTATATTTTCTGTTCTACCTGTTTGGCAGATAGCCGTCTGCGATTTCAAAATAAGAAAAACTCTTTCAAAAATGTAATTGGCCCAATGCTTTAAAATTTTTGGAAATTTTATTCACATGAATTGCAATAATATTTTTCAATAATGTTTTAGTTTAGTCACACCGCTCTCAATTTAAGTAAAACAAAGACCTGGGAATATGTAATTTACAGGTTCCTAAGTTCTTCACATTTTTTTTTTTTTTAAGTTTTTCACATAAATGTTTTTAATAACTGCTTACACAGTTTTTCATATAACACGTTCATAGAAGAAGTACATATGTTAAGTTATGAACCTACTAAGTACGGTTAACTTTCTAATACGTTATTGGAAAAGCTATTTTTAAAATACTTTTTTTACTACCTTTTTTGGTACTTTTTTTTACCTACTTTTTTGGGACTTTTTTAGTATTGATTTGCGATCTTTTTTTGCCACATTTTGATCCAATTTTACTACTTATTTAAAGTTTTTTTAGCCAATTTGTTTTTCAATGCATTTGCTGGTACTTTTCACCACTGTTTTACTACCTTTGGTAACCCTTTACTACTTTTTTAATACTTTTACGCTACCTTTTTATACTCAGTTGAGCAGAGCTCACAGAGTATATTAACTTTGATTGGATAACGGTTGGTTGTACAGGTATAAAGGAACCGAGATATATACAGACTTCCATATATCAAAATCATCAGTATCGAAAAAAAATTTGATTGAGCCATGTCCGTGCGTCCGACCGTTAACACGATAACTTGAGTAAATTTTGAGGTATCTTGACGAAATTTGGTATGTAAGTTCCTGGGCACTCATCTCAGATAGCTATATAAAATGAACGATATCGGACTATAACCACGCCCACTTTTTCGATATCGAAAATTTCGAAAAATCGAAAAAGTGCGATAATTCATTACCACAGATGGATAAAGCGATGAAACTTGGTAGGTGGGTTGAACTTATGACGCAGAATTGAAAATAAGTAAAATTTTGGACAATGGGCGTGGCAACGCCCACTTTAAAAAAAAGGTAATTTAGAAGTTTTGCAAGCTGTAATTTGGCAGTCGTTGAAGATATCATGCTGAAATTTGGCAGGAACGTTACTGGTATTACTGTATGTATGCTTAATAAAAATTAGCAAAATCGGAGCACGAACACACCCACATTAAAAAAAAAAAGTTTTTTTAAAGTGAAATTTTTACAAAAAATTTAATATCTTTACAGTATATAAGTAAATTGAGTCAACATTCAACTCCAGTAATGATATGGTGAAACAAAAGACAAAAACAAATGAAAATTTCAAAATGGGCGTGGCTCCGCCCTTTTTCATTTGATTTTTCTAGGATACATTTAATGCCATAAGTCGAACAGATATTTACCAATCCTTGTGAAATTTGGTAGGCGCTTAGATTCTAGGACGATAACTGTTTCCTGTGAAGCCACGTTCAGTTTTTATACACAGTATATCGTCTGTCCTTCCGCTCGGCCGTTAACACGATAACTTGAGCAAAAATCGATATATCTTTACTAAACTCAATTCACATAATTATCTGAGCACACTTTGTATTCGTATAAAAAATGGCCGAAATCCGACTATGACCACGCCCACTTTTTCGATTTCGAAAATTACGAAAAATGATAAAAAAATGCCATAATTCTATACCAAATACGAAAAAAGGGATGAAACATGGTAATTGCATTGGTTTATTGACGCAAAATATAACTTTAGAAAAAAACTTTGTAAAATGGGTGTGACACCTACCATATTAAGAAAGCCTTTGGAATCATGGCAGGAATACTGTTCGTGGTATTACATATATAAATAAATTAGCGGTACCCGACAGATGATGTTCTGGGTCACCCTGGTCCACATTTTGTTCGAAATCTCGAAAACGCCTTCACATATACAACTACCACAACTCCCTTTTAAAATTCTTATTAATACCTTTAATAATGGCAATATCTCGAAAAGGCGTCCAGTCATAGAACTAAGGCCCACTCCCTTTTAAAACACTCATTAACAACTTTCGTTTGACACCCATATTGTACAAACGCATTCTAGAGTCAACCCTGGTCCACCTTTATAACGATATCCCGATAAGGCGTCCACCTATAGAACTAAGGCCCACTCCCTCTTAAAATACTCATTAACACCTTTCATTTCAATTCTAAAGTCACCCCTGGTCCACCTTTATGGCGATATCTCGAAAAGGTGTCCACCTATAGAACTAAGGCCCACTCCCTTTTAAAATACTCCTTAATACCTTTCGTTTGATACCCATATTGTATAAACGCATTCTAGAGTCATCCCTGGTCCACCTTTATGGCGATATGTCGAAAAAGCGTCCACCTATAAAACTAAGGCCCACTCATTTTTAAAATACTCATTAACACCTTTAATTTGATACCCATATCGTACAAACAAATTCTAGAGTCACCCCTGGTCCACCTTTATGGCGATATCTCGAAAAGGCGTCCACCCATAGAACTAAGCCCCACTCCCATTTAAAATACTCATTAACACCTTTCATTTGATACCCATATCGTACAAACAAATTCTAGAGTCACCCCTGGTCCACCTTTGTGGCAATATCTCGAAAAGGCGTCCACCCATAGAACTAAGGCCCACTCCCTTTTACAACACTCATTAACAACTTTCGTTTGACACCCATATTGTACAAACGCATTCTAGAGTCACCCCTGGTCCACCTTTATAACGATATCCCGAAAAGGCGTCCACCTATAGAGCTAAGGCCCACTCCCTTTTAAAATACTCATTAACACCTTTCATTTGATACCCATATTGTATAAACGCATTCTAGAGTCATCCCTGGTCCACCTTTATGGCGATATCTCGAAAAAGCGTCCACCTATAAAACTAAGGCCCACTCCCTTTTAAAATACTCATTAACACCTTTCATTTGATATCCATATCGTACAAACAAATTCTAGAGTCACCCCTGGTCCACCTTTATGGCGATATCTCGAAAAGGCGCCCACCCATAGAACTAAGGCCCACGCCCTTTTAAAATACTCAATAACACCTTTCATTTGATACCCATATCGTACAAACAAATTCTAGAGTCACCCCTGGTCCACCTTTATGGCGATATCTCGAAAAGGCGTCCGCCTATAGAACTAAGGCCCACTCCCTTTTAAAATACCCATTAACACCTTTCATTTGATACCCATATCGTACAAACAAATTCTAGAGTCACCCCTGGTCCACTTTTATGGCGATATCTCGAAAAGGCGTCCACCTATTGAACTGAGGCCAACGCCCTTTTAAAAAACTCATTAACACCTTTCATTTGATACCCATATCGTACAAACAAATTCTAGAGTCACCCCTGATCCACCTTTATGGCGATATCTCGAAAAGCCGTCGGCCTATAGAACTAAGGCCCACTCCCTTTTAAAATACTCATTAACACCTTTCATTTGATACCCATATCGTACAAACAAATTCTAGAGTCACCCCTGGTCCACCTTTATGGCGATATCTCGAAAAGCCGTCGGCCTATATAACTAAGGCCCACCCCTTTTAAAATACTCATTAACACCTTTCATTTGATACCCATATCGTACAAACAAATTCTCGAGTCACACCTGGTCCACCTTTATGGCGATATCTCGAAAAGCCGTCCGCCTATAGAACTAAGGCCCACTCCCTTTTAAAATACTTATTAACACCTTTCATTTGATATACATATCGTACAAACAAATTCTAGAGTCACCCCTGGTCCACCTTTATGGCGATATCTCGAAAAGCCGTCGGCCTATAGAACTAAGGCCCACTCCCTTTTAAAGTACTCTTTAACACCTTTCATTTGATACCCATATCGTACAAACAAATTCTAGAGTCACCCCTGGTCCACCTTTATGGCGATATCTCGAAAAGGCGTCCACCTATAGAACTAAGGCCCACGCCCTTTTAAAATATTCATTAACACCTTTCATTTGATACCCATATCGTACGAACAAAACATTCCAGGGTTACCCTAGGTTCATTCTCCTACATGGTGATTTTCCCTTATTTTGTCTCCATAGCTCTCAACTGAGTATGTAATGTTCGGTTACACCCGAACTTAACCTTCCTTACTTGTTTTATTAAAATTTTTAAATACATTTTTGGAACCTTTTTACTAATCTTTTTTGGTACTATTTTTCTATTCTTAACTACTGTTCTTTTATACTTTTTTGGTATCTTTCTACTACTTTTGTTGGTAGTTTTTAACAAATTTTTAATGCTTTCTTGCAATTTTTTTTTGGTACTAGTAGTCAAAAGGGTTATGACTAACCTCATTAAGGCAACGATTTTGACAGGAAAGTTTGAAGGCGAGCATGTATTGATTCCGCTGTTTCAAATGAATCCATCAGATCTGCCTTTTCAGTTTAAACGATTGCAATTTCCAATACGTCTTGCGTTTGCCATGACCATAAACAAAGCACAAGGGCAATCATTGGCATTATGTGGTATTGATTTGGATTATACATGCTTCTTCCACGGTCAATTATATATAGCATGTTCACCCATCAGCTCTTTTTATATACACCACAATTCAGGGCAAAACAAAAAATATTGTATACGAAAGAGCTCTTCAATAATTAGTTAATTTGAAAAGTATGACAATCGGCAATCATTTCAAATAGCAGACAATCTGTTGTCAATTGATATTTTCCTTTTCTGTTCGGATACCAGTCCAGAATTTGGTCTCATTAAATTAAAAAAATCATATAATTACATTATTTAGTTTTGGAGCTAATTACAGTATTTAACTATTCATCAGAAAATGTTAACACAAATAATAAATATATATATATCGCTTATAAATGTGAAACAAGAAGTCATTTAAAGGTGTTTTACGAGTATTTATTTTCCATATTTTTTATAACAACGTGGAGTGAAACTCAGGGGTATAAGCTAGTTTAAATACATATATAGATAAGTGGGGTATGTGTGCTTTTCCGTATTTAATCTGGTTTTATGGCAGTATACAATAGATGTATGTGTGCTCTTCCGTATTTGGTTTTATGGCAGTATACAATAGATCACATAATTAGTTTGCGAACAAATATAACTTAATTAGTGGGGTATATGTGCTTTTCCGTATTTAATCTGGTTTTATGCCAGTATACAATAGATCACATTATTAGTTTGCGAACAAATATAACTTAGTTAGTGGGGTGTGTGTGCTTTTCCGTATTTAATCTGGTTTTATGGCAGTATACAATAGATCACATAATTAGTTTGCGAACAAATATAACTTAATTAGTGGGGTATGTGTACTTTTCCATATTTAATCTGGTTTTATGGCTGTATACAATAGATGTATGTGTGCTCTTCCGTATTTCGTTTTATGGCAGTATACAATAGATCACATAATTAGTTTGCAAACAAATATAACTTAATTAGTGGGGTATGCGTGCTTTTCCGTATTTATTCTGGTTTTATGGCAGTATACAATAGATGTATGTATGCTCTTCCGTATTTGGTTTTATGACAGTATACAATTGATCACATAATTAGTTTGCGAACAAATATAACTTAATTAGTGGGGTATGTGTGCTTTTCCGTATTTAATCTGGTTTTGTGGCAGTATACAATAGATCACATAATTAGTTTGCGAACAAATATAACTTAATTAGTGGGGTATGTGTGCTTTTCCGTATTTAACCTGGTTTTACAGTATACAATAGATGTATGTATGCTCTTCCGTATTTGGTTTTATGGCAGTATACAATAGATCACATAATTAGTTTGCGAACAAGTATAACTTTATTAGTGGGGTATGTGTGCTTTTCTGTATTTAATCTGGTTTTGTGGCAGTATACAATAGATCACATAATTAGTTTGCGAACAAATATAACTTAATTAGGGGGGAATGTGTGCTTTTCCGTATTTAATCTGGTTTTCTGGCAGTATACAATAGATCACATAATTAGTTTGCTGGTTTTGTAGCAGTATACAATAGATCACATAATTAGTTTGCGAACAAATATAACTTAATTAGTGGGGTATGTGTGCTTTTCCGTATTTAATCTGGTTTTATGGCAGTATACAATAGATCACATAATTTTAGTTTGCGAACAAATGTAACTTAATAATTTAACTTAAAAACAAAATGTATTTTTTTAATTCGACGAACGGTATTTTACTATTCATGTAAGCGTGCCTTTCAGGTTTTCAGCTCATTTAGTTATTTTTTTTTAACTTAATAAGCAGGATAACGTAAATAGCCCATATATTTTATTTTCTTCTTGAGGACGGGGCCGTGGGTAAATGGGAAAGATTGGATGGTTGGATGCCAGACGTTTGTCTTTGTGACTCAATCACGCAATAACGGCTGGACGGATTTGGATGAAATTTGGCACACATATAACCAATAGTCTAGAAGGATCTACTTGCTATATATTTTTCAAAATGGGGGAGGTCCCCGCACCCTAGGAAAAGTTATAATTTAATTATTATATTTTTTCGTCTTTGTGACTGAATCACGCCAGAATGCCTACACGGATTTTGATGAAATTTGGGACACTAGAAAATAATCTACTAGCGAAATTTTTTTCGAACATGGAAAGAGGAGTGGGGTGCCACGAACCCTACGAACAATTAGTTTTTAATAATTTTTACACATTATAACTTTACGTATACTGGCCTTCACCAATATCACAGACTCAATGGGTCAAATAAGTCGAGCGCTCACAAAGTGAGCAGTGACACCCCCCCCCGCCCCCTCCTCCCTTCTCGACCCTCTGGTGTAAAATCTATAAATTGTTATAACTCAATATAAATTTTCTCCTAAATCAATAGTTTTTGGTATCTGGTACATACAGATCGAGATCTAAAGAATTTTGGAAAAATTTAAGTGGTCCTCTCCTTCTCCTCCCGCCATCCGTCATCCACCCTCCGTCAATTGTTGTTATTAGCACGCTTTTACTAGCTTTACCTGTATGTTTCTGTAACTCTTCATTCGCTTCAACGCGCCTGCTGCCTTATTAACATGGTTTTATAATTACTTTCACCTTCTTTGCAATCCCATTAGTATCATATCGAAAACCTTCCGGGATCATTTCTGGATGGTTTTCGGGATCCGTCCGGGATCCCATATGGATCATCTCGGGACTATTAGTGGATCATTTGAGGAGCTTTCCGGCATCATTTCTGGATAGTTTTCGGTATATGTTCGGGATCCCGTCTGGGTAATTTCGGCACTTTTACGGGACTATTTCGGGATCATTTGAGTATTTACCGACATCATTTCTGCATGGTTCTCGCGATCCGTCCGGGACCCCATCGGGGTCATTTCGTGACTTTTTCGGGGTCACTTGGGGTCCCTTCCAGCATAATTTCTGGATGATTTTCGGGGTGCGTCAGGAATCCCGTCGGGGTCATTTTGGGACTTTTTCGGGACTAATATGGGATCATTTGGGGAGCCTTTCTGTATCGGGACTTTTTCGGGATCATTTAAGGATGGTTTTCAGATTTCGTCCGGGATCCCGTCAGAGTAATTTCTGGACTTTTCCGATACTAGGTCGGGATCATTTTGTGACTCTTCCAAGATCATTTCGGGATAGATTTCCGGATCTGTCCGGGATCCCGTCAGGGTCATTTAGGGATCCGTTCGAGATCTCATCAGGGTAATTTCGGGACTTTTTCGGGACTATTCCGGGATAATTTCAGGATGGTTTTCGGAATCCGACCGGGATCCCGTCGGGGTCATTTCTGAACCTATTCGGGACTAATACGCGATAATTTGGGGATCCTTCCGACATCATTTCTGGATGGATTTCGGGATCTGTACCAGAACCCATCAGGGTAATTTTGCGACTTTGCGGGACTATTTCGGGATCACTTGGGGATCCTTCCGGCATCATTTCTTGATGGTTTGCCGGATCCATTAGGGTCATTTCGGGACCATTTCTGTATGGGGTCATTTTGGAACTTTTTCTGGACTATGTCGGAATAATTTAGGGACCTTTCCTGGATATTTTCTGGATGGTTTTTGAGATCCGTCCGGGAGTCCGTCAAGGTCATTTCGGAACTTTTTCGGGATCATTTCTGTGTGGTTCTCTGGATAAGTCTAGAATCGTGTTGTTGTCTTTTCGGGTTTTTGGGACTATTCCGGGAACTTTTGGAGACCATTCCTGGGAATTTCTGGATGATTTTCGGGACCCGTCCGCGATAGCGTCGGGGTAATTTCATGGCTTTTTCTGCATAATTTCGGGATCATTTGGGGATCCTATCAGGTTATCAGCTCATTTATTTCTTTTTTTACTCAATTACAAAAATAAAATGCATTAGACAGAAATAAAATTTTAAACAGATAACTTGATAAGCAGGCTAACGTTAATAGCCCATATATTTAATTTTCTCCTTGCGGACGGGGCCGGCGGAAAGGCTAGTTAATACATATATGTATCATATTATTCAGAACTGTTTATATAAATCTTCATATATTTTAAATATATATATATATGTATATAGCTATATTAATTAAAATTTATCTGAAATTAAATTTAATATATTTTAAAGAGTTGTAAACTCTCTATTCTTGAGGTTTACAGGAATATTTTACATTGAATAACGTTGAGTTTTTAATGTTATTTTAAAAATAAATTTTTGATTTTCAATTTCAATTATGCTTCGCACGCCACCAAACGAAAGAAACACGTCTACACCAACACATCGGGTTAACGATTCCCTTATTGATTTAGAGGGTGTTTTTTCGCAAAATTACCTAATAAATCCATACGCTAACCAAAACAATAATGAAATTTTTTCCACTTCTGCGAAACGTCCTCAGTTTTCGACAAGTTGTCCTGAAGCATGGTTCATATGTGCTGAAATGCAGTGCAATACAAAAAAAATTACTCAAGAAATACTAAATGCCTCAGGAAGTCATAATGACAACTTTAGATTTTATTGAAAATCTACCAAAAATTCAAAAAATTGTCTACATTAAAAAAAATTTTAATTGAAAGACATTCGTTAAGCGAGAATGCGAAGGTTAATAAAATGTTGTCCGATTCTGAAATGGGTAGTCGTAAGCCTTCGGAATTTTACCGATCTCTGGTGCTACTTTCTGGTTCTAATTTCAGCCAAGAAATTTTAAAGAACATTTGGATGCCAAAATTACCATAACATTTGAATGTAATTTTAACAAGCTCGAGTTCCAATGACATAAATGATTTAACTAAGCTTGCTGATAACGTGTACTAGCCCGACCACCTTGGAGATGATTTGGTATGTCCACAGGAAATCTGCTAGGCCATACCGCCCTCCCACCCCATAAGGAACTTCGAGTGGCCAGAGCCTACGCCACGGGTAAGTGAGGTTGTTAATTGGGTTGGAGAAGCTATATATTGCGCTAGCAACCCCTTGAATGAGTTGCGCTACACAACCCCTTGACTCAATTTGGTATTTTAGTCGCCTATTACGATAGGCATACCTTCCGCGGGTTCTATTCTAAGACCCCTAACCCTCTTTGCTTTCCAGGACATTTTTTGATGTAGCACTGTGTGAGATGATTGCCTTCGTCGGCGGCGGCCTGACTATCAATATATCGACGCAACTGCAGGCTAAGCCCGCTTTCTCCAGAATTTCTACGGCTTTCGCTAAGGCTACAATATTCGCCCGAGAGTTTCAGAGAAAATGCAAAAACTGTCGTTTTTTTTGTCGGCTAAACCCATTTGAATGGCCAAGCGTCAAAAAAGTAGTAAATATTTCGACTCTGGTGAACTCCGACACTCGACAATACGAACTAAAAAGAGATAAAATCGAAGAAATAGCATTAACCCGAATGTATTACTTAGTATCCTGCATAAAGTAAAAATCTGAAAAAAACATAGCCGCCATTGCATGCATCGGCCGGGAATCGAACTTAATACCACAATTCAGCTGTACAAATATAGAAACGAGTAATCAAGTATAATTAAATTTTCATTCGAAAAAGAATAACAAAATATTTTACCAAATACACGCTAATTTCATTTTGCTAGAATAAACATAACAGCCTTCAATTTGTTATTTTGGTAGCTATTTGTTTAACTGATTTAGAATTTGTATTACGCTTGACGCATTAACCATAAAAAATTAAAAAGAAAAAAAATAATAATTAGTGCTTTGGCGCGATTTAGCTCCACGAAGATTTAGGCCGAACTTCCCTTTGAGTTTGACTCTTGCTCCCTTTTGATTTTCCCTACAAATTAGCAGACGGGACATATATGTTTTATGCCGACTCCAAACGGAAGCTGATGCAAGGAAGATGCATTTTCACTGAAAAGCTTTAGTAAATTAAAAATACGCTTGGAGTGTATGCCAAATCGCTGCGGAGGGCCGACCGCGCTTGGACATATTTTTTTCCAATTGAAAAACGTGTTCTGAATTTTTGATGTTGGCACTTGAACTCAGGACCTTCGGTGTGGTATGCGAAGCACGTTCCCACCACACCACGGCGGCCGCTTTTTATCAATAAGTGGTTTGAGATTTTGGCAGGCACACGGTAAAAATTTGAGCCTAAGTCTGAAGCATTTTGGACATATGATCAAACCAAATTTTGTTTAAATATATATTATAAAGGTCTTCCTGAAACTGAGTGGGAACTGGATTTTGATTTGAAATTGGAGAAGTCTACACTTAAAGTTATAAAAAACAAGTAAGGAAGGCTAAGTTCGGGTGTAACCGAACGTTACATACTCAGCTGAGAGCTTTGGGGACAAAATAAGGGAAAATCGCCATGTAGGAAAATGAACCTAGGGTAACCCTGGAATGTGTTTGTATGACATGGGTATCAAATAGAAAGTATTAAAGAGTATCTTAAAAGGGAGTGGGCCATATTTCCATAGATTGACGCTTTTTCGAGATATCGCCATAAAGTTGGAGGTGTGACTCTATAATGTGTTTGTACGATATGGGTATCAAATTAAAGGTATTAATGAGGGTTTTAAAAGGAAGTGGCCCTAGTCGTATATGTGAAGGCGTTTGCGAGATTTCGACCAAAATGTGGACCAGGGTGACCCAGAACATCATCTCTTGGGTACCGCTAATTTATTTATATATGTAATACCACGAACAGTACTCCTGCCATGATTCCAAGAGCTTTTGATTTCGCCCATTTTCTTCTTTTTAATATGGCAGGTTTCACACCCATTTTAAAAAATTTTTCCTGAAGTTATGTATATTTTGCGTCAGAAAACCAATTTAATTACCACGTTTCATGCCTTATTCGTATTTGGTATAAAATTATGGAATTTTTTTTTTCATTTTTCGAAATTTTCGATATCGAAAAAGTGGGCGTGGTCATAGTCCAATTTCGGCCATTTTTAGTACCAAGATAAGGTGAGTCCAGGTAAGTAAATGAACTAAAGTTTAGTAAAGATATATCGATTTTGCTCAAGTTATCGTGCTAACGGCCGAGCGGAAGGACAGACGGTCGACTGTGCATAAAAACTGGGCGTGGCTTCAACCGATTTCGCTGATTTTCACAGAAAACAGTTTCACCACAGAAGCTATGCCCTTACCAAATTTCACATGGATTTGTAAATTTTTGTTCGACTTATGGCATTAAAAGTATTCTAGACAAATTAAGGGCGTAGTCACGCCCATTTTCAAATTTTCTTTTATTTTTGTATTTTGTTTCACCATATCATTACTGGAGTTGAGTGTTGACATAATTTACTTATATACTGTAAAGATATTCAATTTTTTCATGTTTCATCGCTTTGTCCGTCTTTGGTAATGAATTATCGCATTTTTTCGGTTTTTCGATATGGAAAAAGTGGGCGTGGTTATAGTCCGATTTCGTTCATTTTAAGTAGCTACTTGGGATGAGTTCCCAGGAACTTACACACCAAAGTTCATCAAGATACCCCACAATTTACTAAAGTTATCGTGTTAACGGACGGACGGACGGACGGGCGGACATGGCTAAATGAATTTCTTTTTTCACCCTGATCATTTTGATATATAGAAGTTTATATCTATCTCGATTAGTTTATGCCGTTACGGGGTACCGTTATGCGAACAAAATTAATATACTCTGTGAGCTCTGCTCAGCTGAGTATAAAAATAGTGGTCGGTTCACTGAAATCCTCTCTGTCAGTAACTAGTGATACACATTTCTGGCTCGAACTAGACCTAAATTGGCAAATAAGTACAAGTTCGGTACTAACAAAGTTTTACTCAGTTCTAAAATCGACAGCTTGGGTTCTTAATTTTCATATTTAATTTGAGAAATATGTTATCTACAAAAAACTGCTACCAGTTTTAATTAACTCGACTATGAGTATAATTTCTTTTCCCAAACTTTCCCACTGGCTCGGAGGTACCGATAAATGCTTTAATAGCGCACTAGAAGCAGCATTTAGAATTTCTCTTTGGTTCGGAACCAACGAAATAGTACCAAGAAAACAAGTAAGCTGTAATTTTAACACTAGCTTGGAACTACCGAAATAGTTCCAATAAACCAACTAGTTGCAAAGTGGAAATATGTATATAGTTCGGAACTGTTGAAAAGTTAATGCAACTCAAACAAAGTAGGACATCTCCATGTTAAAAACGGGCGAACGAGTAGAGGTTCCGAATGTACTAGAAACACACCGATTTTGAACTAGAGATTTTTCCTACAGCGTTGCTCTACCTACTGTGTAAGAAATCATTTCATAACACCTTATATGTATAACAAAATTTTTTTAAAAAGATTCGATAAATTTGTTATTTTTGAATTTTCAGCACCATTCTTAAGATAAGTTTTAAAACCAGACGTTTCTATTCCAGTGTCCATTTTTAGATTCTTGAAACTTTTTGCTTTTGTTTCAAACCAACAGGTGACTACAAGTTTGTTTTTGGATTTTTAGAACAAAGACAATATTAAATTGAGAGATTTCCAATTTAGTAGCGAAATGTTTCAAAAAGTGTTTAAACCGATTAATGGTTAAAAATTTAGGCTCAGATTTCTAACCGTGTACTCGCACCCGGAAATGAAAAAAAAATCAAGCTTCACCACTGTATATAAATAGCGCCCAAAAACATTTCTTGCTTTAGTTACTTTATAGCAGCGCAAAACGTCAGGAACTGAAATGAATTTCCATAATTATATCACGATCCTGGTTATCGTAATTAGCGGTCTTTTGACCAATATAAATTCGGAAGATGGCGTGTTTTTGGTACATTTATTTTTGGATGTAACGCAGTTATGCTTGGGTTCATTAGTCACTTGGCAAATAGTGATCACAGCTGCGCAATGCACGACCAATCGCAATGTATATTCAATAAAGGTTACACTTATTCCACGGGCAAAAGAACCATTGCGAGAAGTGTTGCTTGTATCTTATCACACTACTGATTCAGGACGCAGTTCTCGCAATAACGATTTAGCTGGAATTATACTGAATAAACCCTTTACAAGTGATGATGGAGTGAAACCAATACCACTTTGCAAAAATGGACTTTCCGTGGGCGAAAAAATGTATATTACAGATTGGACTAAACAAGTAACACGAGAAGATGAATCTACAGTCATAACACGTTGCGCAACTATAGTAGCACCAGATAATTGTCCGAATTACCCCAAAGGAAAAAAAATGTATTGTGCAGAAGTTGACGGATGTTGGTGGTTTGTATATCCTGGAACACCGGGCGTAGTGGATAGAGAACTCTGTGCGGTGGGAATAAATCCGGAGAACTATAAAAAGCCGAATCTATATGCAAACGTAACTGAAGCAAACATTGGCAGTTTCATAGAAGGATTGACTGCTATATGTCGTGGGTGAATTATTACTCTTTCTCGACTAAATCCTCCATTTCAGATTTATTTCATAAACGTCTGATCGTACGTCGAAATATATTGAATTTAAACTGATATAGGGCGTTTTGGAATAAAATACTGAAGGGAAGTTCCATGAGAAAGTGAACTCTGGTGCGAGAAAAATGTATCTTATAAAACTAGGGATAGTATGTACATACCTATACAAAAAAATAAATTTAACTTTTAAACAATCTTCAATTTCTTTTATTTTAAAATAAGATGTGGATTTAACTTTTTCAATAAGGTTGAAATAGTATGTTCTATCCTACGATTTGTTGTGTTTTTTGCTGGTATCGTTTGTTGTACTTGTTTGTCCGTGTATTATATTTGCGTTTGATGGTTTGGTACACCTTATAGGTGTTTCCATTCTTTTGGTGTGCTCTCCGTTTGAACATTTTTTGTAATTTTTATAGCCTTATACTTTTATGTTGCGTTAATTTTATGAGCTCAAAGGCCGTAGGTAAAATGAAACATGTTTAAAATTGCATTGCTTTTTAATTGTCGATCCTTATTTTCAGCGATAGCCAAGAGGCAATAAAATCACTTGGTTCCTATTCATTCAACTCCGAACTGACACTAAACTGTCGCCTCTCTCTTCATGAGATGGCCCCACAGAACTGTATACACCTCACATGGGTCCCGGGACACAGGGACATAGAGGGAAACTGCGCTGCAGATGAACTTGCTAGGCAGGGTATGACCAGACAGATTCTTCCTGACAAAGAACGCCTAGGTATGCCTTTTGCCACTTGCAAGCTAAGCTAAAAGAGTATACCTACAGTCAAGCCAACGAAAGATGGCTACTAACCACGGGATGTAGAATATCAAAGCAATCCTGGCCTAAATGGGATATTAAGAGATCCCGTCACGTAAATACCCTAAGCAGGGACAAAATCTCCTCACTTGTAGGAGTGCTGACTGGGCACTGCCTCATCGGAAGGCATGCTGAAACGGTAGGATCGCCCTTCCGACGCTGCTGCAGAAGTTTTAAAGAAGACGAGGTAGAGGAAACGGTGATGCACCTCATCTGCAACTGCCCGGCGTTAAGTGGCCCCAGGCAACGCTGTTTGGGAGCTCCCTTCCTGAGCGATCTCCGCCAGGTCTGAGTGCAGGATATAAGGGACTTGGTAGCTTTTATCAAGTCCTCGAAATGGTTCGAAGAGGAGGGCTAATGGTGTCTTTTTGTGGTACCGGGCCAACTGATACTGGCCTATGTGTACCCATGGAGCAGCCACTACTACCTAACCTAACCTAATTGTCGATATTTCGTCGTTGGTAAACAGATATATATATAAAGGAACATTAATTTTGGATATATGGTCATTAAAAATTATTTATGCAACTAGGTATACGTACATATAAACGAAATACAACTTACACATGTGATAACGCTTGATCGACTAACCATATGTTCGAAAACAAAAGTAAAAAAATAAACATTAGAAATGTATACAATTTAAGGTACCGCAAGTGTAAACAAAAATATGCCGAAAAAAAACAAATATATAGGCATACGAACAATAGAACAAAAATATGTATGTCGTCATCAGGGCCGTAGCGTTAGTCGTAGGGGCCCCGGGGCAGAGCAACAATTGGAGCGCCTTTATCAAAATTTTATTTATTTTATATTTCTGGCATGAAAAACCATGAAGATGAATGTCAAATTTACCTGATTCGAAATCCGTACTTGAGTTCTTATTCCGAGCAGGTAATCCACCATGAATTTCTTCAACTTCGACTTCCGAAAATTCCTTTCTGTCGTGTAAATCTAAAAAAAATATAACCATTTCCATTGCAGGCTTTTGTTTCAAGCAATATGGCATATTTATTCGAAAGCTTCCTGTTTTAGACATTTTTCTGCTAGCTTAGAAAAAATTTTCTATTGAAAAACGAAAACAAATTCACCACGCAGAATTATGTTGCCTAATTTGTTGCTGCTTTTCAATTGAAATTTGTTTGTAAGCTAGCAGAAAAAATTTCGGGCAGCAAAAAGCTCTCGAATAAAAAATCCCTAATATTGAAACTACAATTTCATTGTAAATGTATTAAATTTTTTGGTATATCAAAATTGTTTCACAAAAAATGAGGTGTATAATAAAATAAATAATGCAAGTTTATAATATACAAACCTTGATTTTCCGTGCCACTTTTTTCAATTTTTGTCAACCACGAAGTAATTTGTAGGTTGCTTTTGACCGATTCTTCGTTTTTCTTTTTTTTGCCCCGTCTTTTTTCGGCACCACTCGGGTAAGCACGTTTCATTTTGATTAATCTACCACACTATTAGACACAAACTGAATCAATATGTACACAAAGCTGACAAAGCTTTGAACTAAACTGGCAGTCTGTTATTTTGCTGTGCCATTATGCGCACGCGCAAGTTTGATGCGAATACCGACCAGTGTTGCCCCGAGCTTTGAAAAAAATGTCAACTCATCGACTGGAAATTAATTAATACATTTTTTCTTTGAAAATAATTTGACAAATCTGTACTAATTTTAGTAAAATGCTGTTTTTCGTCCGTGTAAATTTTTGTACGTAATATTAGATAATAATATTTAATTGAACAGAAATCGAAGGTTTTAATTTCATTATTTCTTTTAATCGACCGGGCCCCGGTGCATTGCCCCGATTGCCCCTTGCTAGCTACGGCCCTGGTTGTCAGTCAACCGTAGTGTACCGTATCCTTACAATGGGCCGTTTTATTCTCCGAAGCGTCGTTCCTAAGTATAATATTGGACTTATGCCCGGAAACTCTTGTCTTTAATATTAATTTGGTTGTCCCCACATATACCTTCTCGCATAAGTGAGACCCGTCACCGTTGCATGGGATTCTGTACATTACGTTGGATTTCTGATCCTTTGGAATTCTGTCCTTTGTAATGCTGTAAATACGCCGCAATGTATTGTTGTACATGAACGCTATTTTTACCTTTTCTTTGTCGTATAAATCCGATCTCTTGATCCCATCTGCTATTCTTGGGACATTGGTTATCGCTTTGTATATTTTGTTATTTGCTTCTTCGGTTTCTCATTCATTACGCGCTCTAGTATAGAAATTTCGGGCCAGTTTATTGACCGATCTCCTTGGAAACTAACTTTTCTCTAGAGTTTTTTGATGATAGTAATATTCTTCTTCTTGTGATACATTCTGTCGCTTATTGTAAGTACCCGTCTTATGAAGCTTTTCGCGGTATGTAATATTGTACTTTTTCATGTTTTTAATAAAAGTTAATTAGTATTCATGAAGCTGTGGGTTTTCTGTGCCAGTAAATATATAATTTGTTCTTTCTCCAGTCATTAAAGTGTCCAAGTACGGTAGTTGACAATCTTTCTCCACCTCCATTGTAAATTTAATGCTTCTGCTGCAAAAAAAGTCATCTACATACTTTGTAAGTAGGCGTGGTTTGCTAATAGCTTCCACCTCGAATCACTTAGTACACTTAAACACTTTAAATGAAAATCGGTTCGGATGTATACATTCGTATAAGAGTAAGTAACTTATAACGAAAAAACTATTAAATTATTGATAGCCTTCTTGCTATACAAGGAAATATTTTTGGGACACCTGTGTCACATATGCGTGAAAGGGTTAAAAGTACGGTTATATTGTGCACATATCACTTAGCCTATGTGAAGTTAATACCACAATTTAAATGTACAAATATAGAAACTAACAATTAAGCACAATTAAATTTTCCTTTGAAAAATAATCTTAATACATATATAAAAAACATGTGTCACACAATTGAGGCCAATGGACTCCTAAACTACTGAACCGATTTTTAATTTGTTTTGCCCCCGTGTGTAGTTTGATCTAACTTGAAATACAGGATAGGTGACTGGGTGACTAGGGTTTCGAGATATAGGCCAAAACGTAGAACCGGGTACCCCTAAAGTGTGTTTATAGAATATGGATATCAAAGGAAAGCTGTTGATGAGTGCTTTAGTAGAGGGTAATTTTCACACCCCTGGGTGACTAGGGTCTCGAGATATAGGCCAAAACGTGGACCCGGGTACCCCTAGAGTGTGTTTATAGAATATGGATATCAAATGAAAGCTATTGATGAGTGCTTTAGTAGAGGGTAATTTTCATACCCCTGGGTGATTCGGGTCTCGAGATAAAGGCCAAAACGTGGACCTGGGTACCATTAGAATGTGTGTATAGAATATGGATATCAAATGAAAGGTGTTGATGAGTACTTTAGTAGAGAGTAATATATTATTCAGAGATGGACTGGGACTGGGATTAGGACTAGGATTGGGACTGAGACTCGGAATGGGACTGGAACTGGAATAAAATACATACCACCTTCTTGGACACGCAATAAGGGATGCAGATTAATGAGAAGAAATTGAGAGAAGAGAAAAGAGAAAAGAAAGAAGGAGAAGGAGATTGAGAAAGAGATAGAATGATACAAAGATAGAGATAGATGAAGCGAAAAAGACGGAGGGAGGAGTGAATAAAAGGATTAGGAAAAAGTGAAGAGGGGGGAGGGCAGAGTCAAACGGAAAAAGCTTATTAAAATGTACGCAGAGTGGCCAAATTTAGGGCAGGACAACGTCTGCCGGGTCTTCTAGTCAATATATATAAAATTCAACTAACACCTCCAGTAAAATGTGGAATTGGGGAAAAGGGGGCGTGGTACCTTGTTAAAATGGGTTTAATAATAACCGTACAAACTAAGGTTATTATAACAGCTAAAGTGTGACTACAGAGTTGTTTCGCTGTTATTCTTTTTGGATGTTTAGTAATCTTCCGCCGTTAAAATTTTTTGTTAACTTCAGTCTATCCACATCTTCTATCCATATATATATAAAGTTAAGATTATGAATGTTTGTATGTAGGTATAAATCGGGTTGCGCCCTAAACGAATCGGCCGATCACAACTAAGTTTGAATCACGCACTAGAAACCTTCCAAAGATGGTCATAAGCTAAACATAACTTCAATATAAGCAAGTAAGGAAGGCTAAGTTCGGGTGTATCCGAACATCACATACTCAGCTGAGAGCTTTGGAGACAAAATAAGGCAAAATTACCATGTCGGAAAATGAACCTAGGGTAACCCTGGAATGTGTTTGTATGACAAGGGTATCAAATTGAAGGTATTAAAGAGTATTTTAAAAGGGAGTGGGCCATAGTTCTATAGGTGGACGCCATTTCGGGACATCGCCATAAAGTTGGACCAGAGGTGACTCTAGAATGTATTTGTACGATATGGGTATCAAATGAAAGGTGTCAATGGGTATTTTAAAAGGGAGTCACCCTTAGTTCTATAGGTGGATACCTTTTCGAGATATCGCCCTAAAGGTGACGTGAACTAAGTTTAGTAAAGATATTCGGTTTTTGCTCAAGTGATCGTGTTAACGGCCGAGTGGAGGGACAGACGGCCGACTGTGTATAAAACCTAGGCTTGGCTTCAACCGATTTCGCCCATTTTCACAGAAAACAGTTATCGTCATAGAAGCTATGCCCTTACGAAATTTCACAAGCATTGGTAAATTTTTGTTCAACTTATGTCAAGTGTCCTAGACAAATTAAATGAAAAAGGGTGGAGCCGCCCATTCTGAAATTTTCTTTTATTTTTGTATTTTGTTGCGCCATATCATTACTGGAGTTGACTGTTGACATAATATATTGATATACTGTAAAGATATTGAATTTTTTGTTAAAATTTGACTTTTAAAATTATTTTTTTTTAAGTGGGCGTATTCCTTATTCGATTTTGCTAATTTTTATTTAGCACACATATAGTAATAGGAGTAACGTTCCTACCAAATTTCATCATGATATCTTCAACGACTGCCAAATTACAGCTTGCAAAATTTTAAATTACCATCTTTTAAAAGTGGGCGGTGTAACGCCCATTGTCCAAAACTTTACTAATTTTCTCTTCTGCGTCATAAGGTCAACCCACCTACCAAGTTTCTTTATCCGTCCTTGGTAATGAATTATCGCAGTTTTTCGATTTTTCGAAATTTTCGATATCGAAAAAGTGGGCGTGGTCCGATCGTTCATTTTAAATAGCGATCTGAGATGAGTGCTCAGGAACGTACATGCCAAATTTCATCAAGATACCTCAAAATTTACTCAAGTTATCGTGTTTACGGACAGACAGACGGATGGACATGGCTAAATGATTTTTTTTTCTCCTAGATCATTTTGATATATAGAAGTCTATATCTATCTCAATTAGTTTATGCCGTTACAGGGTACCGTTTTGCGAACAAAATTAATATACTCTGTGAGCTCTGCTCAGCTGAGTATAAAAACTAGTAAAATATTGACAGCCTTCTTGCTATACAAGGAAATATTTTTGGAACACCGGGGTCCCTATGCGTGAAAAGGTTAAAAATACGGCTATATTGTACACGTATCACTTAACCTATGTGAAGTTAATACCAAAAATTCAACTATACAAATATAGAAACGAACAATTAAGCGCAATTAAATTTTCTTTTGAAAAATAATAGAATATACGCATTAATTTCATTTTGCTAGAATAAACATAGCAACCTCGAATTTGTTATTTTGGTAGATCAAAAGCTATTTGTTTAACTGATTTAGAATTTGTATTACGCTTGACGCATTAACCATAAAAAATTAAAAAGAAAAAATTATAATAATTAGTGCTTGGCGCAATTTATCTCCACGAAGATTTAGGCCGAACTTCACTTCAAATTTCCGTCTTGCTCCCCTTTGATTTTCCCTACAAATTGGCAGACGGGAGCTATATGTTTTATGCCGATACCAAACGGAAGCTTGTGCAAGGATGATGCATTTTCACTGAAAAGCTTTTCATAGTAGAAATACGCTTGGAGTGCATGCCAAATCACTGCCGAGGGTCGACCGCGTTTGGACATATTTTTTTCCAGTTAGGTTAATTTGAACCAACGGGTCAATAAAGACCTCACATATACTGAATTTATCCATAGTGTTACCAGAATTTGTTTGACGACCAAACGGAAGAACCCCAATCAGGTGCTAAGACATATGTTATAGAATAACTCCGTCCTCTTGGCAAATAATAGCAGTTTTGTAGGACCCAGCTTAATTGTTGCCTCAAGATCTGGCAATTCTGCCACCCTAATAGCTGGGACCTCGACCTGGCGAGCGCAGGACACGAACACAGAACGTGCTCAACCACTTCATCCTGCAACCACACTTCCTACACTTGGTGTTACTTGCGAGGCCTAACTTATAAACATGTGACGCCAGAAGGCAGTGTACAGTCAGTATGCCCATCGTGAGCCTTAAGTCTTCTCCCTTGAGGGATATGAGACACATTGTGAGTCTAATATCGTAGGCTTTGCACATGATCTTAGAAATTTTGCTGCCCCGCGCTTTTGTCCACACCTTTCGTGCTTGTTTGATCATATGTAACTCTCCCAAACGGATTGGGACGTCTATCGTCGAATCAGAGAGTTTTGCACCCTCCTTGGCCCACTCATCGGCCTTTTCGTTACCTTCTGTCCCTTTATGACCGGAAACCCAGTAAAGATGTATGGTCCGGCCTGAGCGATGTTTGTCCAATGCTTTTTTGCATTCCAGAACACTTCTTGATAAAGAACTGTGTGTACAGCCTATCAACATATCAATTGACGCGACTGCAGCTTAAGCACGCTTCCTCCAGAACTTCTGCTGCTTTCTTCACTGCTATAATTTCTACTTGAAAAACGCTGCAGTAATCAGGCAGCCTGTAGGATCTGCTTATTTCTGGGTAGACACAGTAAACAACAGACCCAACCCCTTCCATTAATTTGGAACCATCGGTATAGACGTGTATAGCATGTTCTGCCATTTCTGCACCCCAGCACCAACCCGCGTCTCAATTGTGGCCCCAATATTTCTTTCGAAGCTCAGACACGGGACCATATATTCCGTTTGCTCGATATTAGTGGCGCTAAACTGATGTGGCCCTAAGGCCTTCACTCAAGCTGCCCCGAGGCATTAAGCCTTGTTGCCGTTGCTAACGCGATGTTTTTGGCCGTTAGGTATGTAGACGAGATATATAGATTGGCATGCAATGCTGCTGTCGGGTGAGTTTTTAAGGCTCCCGTTATGCTAGTCATTGATTCTCTGCATACCATTGGTATATGTACTTTTTTGTGTGGCTTTCCACCAAACAAGAACCCCATTGTAAAGTATGGGTTGACAATTGCCGTAAATACCCAATGAGAGAGTTTGGGTGATAGGCCCCACGTGCATCCTAGCATCCTCTTGCATGCATAGAGAGTCGCGGAGGCTTTCTTTGCTCTCTCTTCCACATGGAGTTTTCACGACAACTTATTATCTAGTATAACTCCTAGATACTTTGTGCTATTGTAGTGTTAAATAATTTACCACTATTTTATTTAAGTAAAAAGAAATTTTATTTAATATCTCTTAAAATTATGTTATTATTTCTTTTTATATTTTACAGCTCAATGAAAATTTTTTAAAGAAACATTTGAAAATAAATATTTCAATAACTTGATAAATATTAACACAATTCAAAGTGAAACATGAGCTAAGTTGTATTAAAGTTAAAATAACAAGAACAATACAATAAAAGTCCCTACATCTATATTTTTCTTGGAGGGTTACCCGTCCAAGCTTAGGGTTATTACAATTAAGGAGCTTATACTTCCTAGAAAATAATACTAGAACGGTTTCCGCGTTGGCGGTTAACCCGACTCCAGATGCCCACGCATGTACATTCCGAAGTGCCTGATCAATCTGAGAGCTGAGTTTTGTTACGCAACTTCCGCTTATGATGACAGAAACGTCATCTGCATATGCCGTAAGTTTGACTGGTCCTCCGTCGAACCGCCTAAGCAATTGGTTTATAACCACCGTCGACAGCACTGGTGATATAACCCCACTCTGTGGCGTTCCTTTGTTTACAGATTTCACTGCCTCGCACATACCCCATTCCGACGTGATCATTCTGTAGCTAAACATGGAGCCGATTCAATTTGCTAGAGCCTGATGAATTTCTATAGAGTTGAGACTGTCCATGATTATTTTTTTCGAGACATTGTTGAAAGCTCCGGCAATGTCCAGAAAAACACCGTTCCCCAGGATTGCAGGACGTGGTTTAGTGTTATGCAACCCTCAAAGATTATTCTTAGCATAGCAGGAAATATCCCATCTGGGTCCCGCGATTTTATTGCCCATTGAATTTTGGTCTTTGTCACCAATCCTGATACCTTTCGCTCCATATTATGACTGTAGACGAGGTTACATAGCTCTTCCGCATCGTCTCCTAATGGGAAGTATGTGTTAAGTAGCGCCTCAAGGGACTCTTCACTACTGTGTGACCTTTCCCCTCGTCCTTTTTTATCAGTCCCTGGACTACATCTACTTTAGATAGCACTTTTGTTTCGCCGCACAGTGGACCAAAATTGAAAAGTTGGGACTTAGGACTTTAAATGTTCATTTTCGTGTTCCATGATTTTCTATAATTTATTGTTATATAACATTTTTTCGTAAAACCTAATTTAAAAAAGTTATGACACTTTTAATAACCGGGTTTCATATCGACATACCCTAAGGAGCATATGTGCACATCTAGGTATTTTTTTCCAATTTCCAGCAATTTTGGCTTCGCTAAAATAATTTTTACTATTTCTCAATAAAAATATGTATCAAGGTCTAACCCAGAAGCTTTCAATTTTATTTTAAAAATGTGTGCAAAATTCGCGAAAACTCAACGAATCTTAGAGGTTATACAGAGTTAATAGTTGGCCATGAAATCAAAGTGACGCTTAGATGTACTTGCTATAAAAAAGGTTACAAAGAGTTGATAGTAGGCCATGAAACAAAACCATGTGAATGGTATTAAATGCCTTCAAGTGTTTAATTGGGTACTACATATGAAACGCTACATTTACTTAAAATAATAAAAATTGTTTTTTTTTTTTGTTTTTTTTTTGGTCATATACCTATATGTATATTTGGAGATTTCATGGACTATTGACCGATCGAATAATTTTTGTTTTCAATTACAAACAACAAAAAAAAACAACGAACAAGCTGGAATAGCTAAATTTTTGATTTGAACCTTTCTTGGATTGTTAAATGTAAATTCAATATAAAAAATTAAATGTATAATTTGAATTATCAAATATTTTTGTTTTTAAATATTACCCATAATTAAAACGTGATTCGCAACTAAAATAAAAAAAAAAAAACAAGTAAGGACGGGACTGTCTTCGGCTGTGCCGAAGACTTCATACCTTTCATGAAAGGGGGGGAACAATAATCTGATCCCATTCGTAATCTCCAAATAAAAGGATATATAAGATAAGAATTATATAGTGAACAGGTGTACATACCTAAACGATTTTTAAGATAAATATAAAATAGAAAATGGCAAAAAACCCGCTTATCTGAACGATCGGTTGCATGGGATATATATTATATATAGCTCCGATCGAAATGATTTTTACAAGAAATCTTCTATGATATATTAGAATATATATCACCAAGTTTCACGTTTTTATATTGGAAACTAAGGGAGAATTGGCCAAACATCTTTCTATCTGAACGATCGGTTGTATGGGATATATATTATATATAGCTCCGATCGAAATGATTTTTTCATGAAATCTTCTTTGATATATTAGAATAAATATCACCAAGTTTAACGTTTTATATTGGAAATTAAGGGAGAAATTGCCAAAAATCTTTCTATCTGAACGATCGGTTGTATGGGATATATACTAGATATAGCTCCGATCAAAGTGATTTTTTCAGAAAATCTTCTATGATATATTAAAACATATATCACCGAGTTTCACGTTTATACTTTCTAAATTGCAGCAGGAATGACCAAAATCGTCTTATCTGAACGATCGGTTGTATGGGAGATATATGTTATAGTGGTCCGATCCTACCGGATCCGAAAAATGTCTAATATAATACAAAAATACATCCTTGTGTCAAATTTCATTGAGATATCTCAAAATTTGAGGGACTAGTTTGCGTTCAAACAGACAGACGGACGGACAGACGGACATGGCTACATCAACTCAGTTCGTCGCCCTGATCAATTCGTTATACTTAATGGTGAGTCTATCTTCTATATTTCTCAACGTTACAAACATCGGACCAAAGTTAATATACCATTTCATGTTCATGAAAGGTATAAAAACGCGAACCTTTTCGAACCATGAAACCGAGTACATTGCATAGTATATAACCCTAACTATATAAATAAAATCATTCAAGTTTTGAGGAAATTTGAGGAAAATGAGTTAGCAGTAAAAATGTGATTTTTCCCATACATTTTGTTTAAGACTTTATGAAAAAATACTCATATATAAAAACGTCATGAAATGAGACTTAAAATCGATCCCCATCAAAGTTTTTGTGTTATTAGCAAATATTTATTTCATTTCCCTAAGTAAACTGAAAGCCAAATCCAGACCACTGTGCGCCGTTTCGCTGGTGCATTCTATGTAGGCACAGAAATCCTTCCATCATAGCCGTTGATTTCACGTTTATAGATCCTCAACAGATCTCTGTATTCGTCCCAGCACTCCTCGACTCCGCATCTTCTGCCAGCTTAAAAATCTTTTTTACCTGCCCTCTAAGAAGCCTCAGCTCCTTACTCCAGCTCCTTACTCCACCATGGTGGCTTTGCTTTCCACTTGAATCTTCTTAGAGGACAATCTCTGTTGTACGCAGTGATTAGCACCTTTGATAAGAAGTTGTTGCACTCGTCCAACTCCTTTACGGTGCCAACCTCTTTAGGCTGCCCCAGTCTTCCTGATACATCTTTCAAATATTTGTACCACTCCGTTTCTACAGGGTCTCCCATTCCCTACCCTATTTAGGGGGATTCTGAAGTTGATATATGCATGGTCTGACAATGGTGGCCTGTCAAGGACCCTCCATTCATATCCCGATATATCATGTTTAGAATTCAATGGGATATCAAGCACATTGCTTGACGTAGGACCAGCATATGTAGGCATGCTACCTCTGTTGGCCACCTGTAGACTACTCTGTAGTATGTAACAAAAAAGGAACTCACCTCTGTCATTAATATCGTCCCCTCCCCATATGCTGTGATGCGCATTCGCATCCGCGCCTATGGCAAGCCATCCTCTGCACCCTTCTTTATCCACCAGCCTTTTGAACTCCTCTGTAGGGGCTTCCACGTCATGGTCCATGTACCAGGATGCCAGGATAAGAGAAAGTTATTTCTTTGCCTCTATTGCGACTACCGCTAGGTCTTCGGTGCTGAAGTTAGCATGCACGCGTATAGGTATTTCCTTACCATGACTGCAGCTCTAACTCTTGTTTCCGTCTTTGCGTAATAAACGCTGTATCCGCGAGCGCTGAGTCCAGAAACCTCTCCTCCAGATGAAAGCTATGGCTCCCGTATCAGCCATATCAAACGAACCCTCCTCAAGAGTCAGGAGGAGCTCGATCGATGCCACTTTACTGTGTTGTAAGATTCGCAGCGCCATTGGGCTATTTGTCCACTTCCAATACCTCCGCCTCTACGCTATACCCTTGTCTTTTACTGCCATTTCCAGACCTTCGTGGTCTTTTTCCACCTTTCCTGCTTTTGGCATGTTTTGGTTTTTCTTAAGGTTCTTTCTCCTGTTGATTAACGTGTCCAAGTACGGTAGTTGACAATCTTTCTTCACCTCTATTGTAAATTGAATGCTTCTGCTGCAAATAAGTCATCTACATACTTTGTAAGTAGGCGTGGTTTTCTAGTAGATTCCGTCTCGAATCTTGTTAGTAAACTTAAACACTTTACATGAAAATTGGTTCGGATTTATACATTCAGATAAGAGTAAGTAACTTATAACGAAAAAACTATTAAATTATTGCTTGCATTTTTGCTATACAAGGAAATATTTTTGGGACAAAGGTGTCCCATATACGGGTTAAAAATACGGTCATATTGTACACGTATCACTTAACCTATGTATGTGAAGTTAATACCACAATTCAGCTGTACAAATATAGAAACGAGCAATCAAGTATAATTAAATTTTCATTTAAAAAAGAATAACAAAATATTTTACCAAATACACGCTAATTTCATTTTGCTGGAATAAACATAACACCCTTTGTTTTTTTTTTTTTTTTTTTTTTTTTTTGTTGATCAAAAGCTATTTGTTTAACTGATTTAGAATTTGTATTACGTTTGACGCATTAACCATTAAAAATTAAAAAGAAAAAAAATAATAATTAATGATTGGCGCGATTTATTTACGAGAAGATTTACCCCGAACTTCACTTCAAATTTGCGTCTTGCTCCCCGTTGATTTTCCCTACAAATTGGCAGACGGGAGCTATGTATATGTTTTATGCCGATCCCAAAAGGACGCTGATGCAAGGAAGATGCATTTTCACTGAAAAGCTTTTCATAGTAGAAATACACACAAATAAGCACTTTAAATGAAATTCGATTCGGATGTATTCATTCAAATAAGATTAAGTAACTTATAATGAAAAAACTTTGCTCGAATCTGACCTGCCTATCTCTGCTCCGGAAGGGGGGTGGCGGTCGCCTCCCCCTTAGTTATAATTTAAATATATTTTTTCGTCTTTGTGACTGAATCACGTCAAAGCGGTTACACGGATTTTGATGAAATTTGGGACACAGATAGGCTGGCAAAGTGAGCAGTGACACCCTCCGACCCAGCCTAACTCCCCCCCCCCCCCCCTGGTGCAAAATCTTTAAATTGCTATTAAACTTAATAAATTTTCTCCTAAATCAATAATTTTTGTTATCTGGCTCACACAGATCGAGATCTGATCAATTTTGGAAAAACTATCAGTGGTGCTCTCCTTCTCCTCCCCTTATCCACCCTCCTTCAATTGTTTTAATTAACACGCTTTTATAAGCTTTACCTGTATGTTAGTTTGTAACTCTTCATTCGCTCCAACGCGCCTGTTGCCTTATTAACATGCTTTTATAATTAGCTTCACCTTATTTGTAATCCCGTCGGGATCAGCTCGGGACCCTTCTGGGATCATTTCTGGGTCATTTTGGGTATTTTTCGGGACAATTTCGGGATCATTAGGGGTCCCTTCCGGCATCATTTCTGGATGGTGTTCCGGATCCTTTTGGGGATCCTTCCGGAACCATTTCTAGATGGTTTTCCGGATCCGTTCGGGATCCCGTCCGGGTCATTTCAAGATTATTTGCGGAACCTTCAGAGATCAATTCTGGATGGTTTTGCGGTCCGTTCGCGATCCCGTCTGGGTGATTTTGGAACTTTTTCGGGATCATTTTGGGACCCTTCCGGGATCATTTCTGAATAGTTTTCGGGATCCGCTCGGTATCCCTTCGGGGTAATTTCGGGAATTTTTCTGGACTATGTCAGGGTAATTTCGGGACTCTTACGGGATCATTTCTAGATGGTTTTATGAATCCCGTCAGGGTAATTTAGGGAATTTTTCGGGACTATTTCGGGATCATTTGGGGGCCCTTCCTGGTTTCCAGGATCCCGTCAGGGTCATTTCGGGACTTTTTCTGAATCAATTGCGGACCATTCAGACTTAAATTCTGGATGATTTTCGGGATCCATCCAGGATACCGTCTCGCTGATTTCGGGCCTTTTCGGGATTATTTTGGGATCTCTTCGTGATCATTTCTGCATAGTTTTCGGGATCCGTCCGGGATCCCGTTCGGGTAATTTCAGGATGTTTTCTAGACTATTTCGGGATCATTTACCCTTCAGAGATCAATCCTGTATGGTTTTCGGGATCCGTCCGTGGTACCGTCTCTGTGATTTCGGGCCTTTTTCGGGACTTTTTCAGAATCATTGTGGGATCCCTCCGGGGTCATGTGCGGATGGTTTTCGGGATCCGTGCGGGATCCTGTCCGGGTAATTTCGGGACTTTCGGAATAATTTGGGGACCCTTTCGGAAACATTTCTGGATTGTTTTCGGGGTCCGTCCGGGATCCCGTCGGGGCACTTTTTCGGGATCATTTGCCGACCCTACCGGAATAATTTCTGGGTGGTTTCCAGTATCTTTCCGGGGTCCCGTCAGGGTAATTTCGGGACTTTTCCGGGATCATTTGGGGGCCGTTCCAGAATTATTTCTGGATGGTTTCCGGGATCCTGTCTGAGTAATTTTGGGATTATTTCGGGATCATTTGTGCACCCTTCAGACTTAAATTCTGGATAGTTTTCCGAATCATTTAGGGACCCTTTCGGCATCACTACTGGATGGTTTTCCGGATCCCGTCAGGGTCATTTCGGGACTTTTTCGGGATCGTTTGGCAACCCCTTCCGGAATCATTACTGGATAGTTTCCGTGATCCGTCTGGGATCCCGTCAGGGTAATTTCGGGACTCTTTCGGGATCATTTGGGAGCATTTAAAGAATCATTTCGGTACTTTTCGGGACTATTTTGGTATCATTTTGGAACCCTTCGAAACCAGTACTTCAGCACACATGCCTTTTTAAATTATAAGTTTTTATGGAGCATGGATTTCCTGCAAATTATTCATAATTAAAATTCGTTATGTTTTATCTTTAATATCTAACAAAGCTTTTTTATTCTATTTTTGAGTTTTTTTAAATGAATCCTGTAACGACTATAATTACACTTTTTGTAATATTTTAACCAACTAAATACCCGAAAATGCAACACTATTTACATCTAAAAGATTGTTTTTAGTTTTAGCTGATTGTAGTTCCACTCCTTTGTTCTATAAATAGTTGAAAAGTCCTCTCCCTAAAAAATTACGGTATGTAGGTATAGGATTATAACTTTTCTATTATGCGTACGCCGAGAGTAAAAATAAATACAAGGCGTGCGGACTTAAGCCGAACTTATTCTCCAATTTGTGTCGCACTATTATTATATTTTTCTACACATTTGCGGGACGCGACCTACCATTTTCACGCCCACAGCGAACGAAATCTGCAAGACAGACGAACTTTCACTGAAAAGTTTTTCATGGCAAGAATACATTTGGACAGAAACATTTTTCTAAAGTATTTTGATCTTGCTTTTCTCGAAACTTCAACCCAGGTTCTTCTGTGTGATAGGCCAGCCCATTCACCACACCGCGGCGACCTAAGCAGTCCACAGCAAAGTGGTAGTACCCCGCAGAACAATGTGCTCTTGTTAACTTATCTCGTGGCGTAATATCGTACACTTAGATCAAAACGGCGATCAACTCAAAAAATCAGAAAACGCGAGGACTGACCGGTGCCACAAATTCAATTGTGTTCCCCGAACATACCCAATGCATGCCCCCTTGTAATGTGTTCCCACATGACACCAACCATCTTTTAAATTGCAATGTGGAACCATCGCCCCTAACAGCCTTATTTCTCATTCTCCAATACTGTTGAAACTGCATGTTTTCTTGGACTTCCGTAAGAGGACATTGTTGGCAATTAGTGAGTGGTCGCACCTATTGGATAGGGCGAAGCACTGCTACAACAACAACTCTGACCGGGCCCTATATGCGCCAATGCAAAATTTAATTTTTTCAAAGCCTTTTTTTGCTGATAAGTGGAGGTATTAAATTGTGTATACAGTTTGGTAGGTATTAAATTGGGAAGCCCAGTTGTACTCACAACTTCTATATTACAAATTTTGGACTTAGCTCCTTTTTGAACTTTGTGTTCGAAATGGACTCCGTTTCAAAGTACTCTTCCTCGAATCGCATTGAAACCATTCGTCTCCGTCAAACTGTAGAAAACACTGCAAGCGTACCCCATGCATACCAAGTGCCCTGCTTAGCACTGTTTGCTGAAAATTAAAGATGACAATAGTTTTCATCCGATGATATCGACGGGTACGATAAGTGACTTTTAGTTCATTATTTTCATTTTTCGCAAGAGGACGTTTCCTTTTAATTGCCTTGTTACTTAGTACAAGGTAACATTTCAAGGCTGATGTTAGCTTTTACTTTTTCGGAACTATGGCTGCCACGAGTGGAATCGTTGTCAAGATGCTTATGCGCTGACTCTTTGCCGTACGTCAGCAGGAACTTCGTTCTGTCCTCATTCATCATCAAATCCATATTTACACTTCTTTTTTCAGGCCGCTGATTTCAATGTCGTCAGCGTAAGCCAGTAATTGCAAATATATCCTTCCTGTTAAGATCTGTGCACTTGTATACTTTTCTCCAGCATAAAATTATCGAAATCGCAATGGGTCACCCTGTTTGAAACCGCATAAGTTTTGTGAGGAAACGAAATTTAGAAATAGCCGCATATAGGCAGCTCCTTTTCGTGCTGTCGGTGGTGGCTTAGGTATAAATCGACGAAGAGGTGATGTGTGTCAGTTCTTTCGCGATTTCAGATATGAAGACCCTCTCATAAGGTTTAATCAACCGATTCACGCTGGGCTTCGATCCTTGTACGCACAGGAGCTTATATGCGTTGCTTAAAACGCTAATTCCGCAATAGTTAGCGCAGTTTGTAGAGGATGTGCCCTCTTGTGGACAGGGCAAGGGACGCTTAGAATCTAATCGTCTAACAAGCAGTCGTGCCACCGTATTTGGCATAGAAACTAATGCATGTTCCTTACCAACTCCTCGCCGCCGTTTTGGATGGCCGTCCATCATGGTTTCCTTGTTGTTTTTCAATTCGATTATTGCTGTTTTGATGTTTTCATTGTCATTCGGGAGAGCATTTTATCTTCTTTCCTATGCAATACATCGCTGTCTCTATTTAAGAAAGCAGAGAAGTGTTTCTCTCTATAGTCTAACTATGGTACTATTCGTTTCGTATTGAGAGTATTTCCAGCTCTCTTGCACCATTTTCGAGGCTCAAGGAGATCTACGTAGTCGCCTTCCGCTCCTTTCTACCTATGACACTAAAAAGCTCTCTTTATCCAGATAGCCACCTTTATGTAAACATCTGCCCCATAAGATTGGTATGATCAATAGGTACTGATAACATATGACTTCAATGAACCTACAGTCAATAGATCTCGTCCAAGCTATATCCATTGGATTTTTTAGTCTTTTGGAAGTACTTAGGCATACATAGAGATCATAGACTCTATCGTACATCGATGGCAGCAAGGAGCTCAGCCTAAGAAGTGTAGAAGTATGGAGATCGGTCTTTAAAGCAAAGATGTTTGTGCACTAAAAATTTAAGCACATACTCATCTATGTAAAAAAATAAAAACTTGAAATGTTATAAACCTAAACAAAATTGCTCCATATCCTGCCATTAATTCACTGAAATGCCAAACTGCAAATTTCCAACGTAGTTATCATTCAACCAACACCGACCAACCATTAATTTCGGCTATGTGGGCGCCTAGCAATTGCATGTTCATGGCTCATCATTTATTTAGTACCTACTTCACTAACAGTAGACGATTTGATGTACTTGTAAGATGAAAATACAATAACAACAAAAAAATATATGTATATAAAATAAAAATTTTGTAATAGCACAAACGAAACAACAAAACCAAAAACTTATTGTAAAAGCTTCTTTAAAAAAAAAGTCGAGTAATGCGAAAGTACACCAATGCCGAATTTAAAGCTTAAGCAATTTATGAAGACGTACCAGAATGGGGCATATTGAAGATCTCTCGATCAACTTAACTATTTGATGGCTCGTGATGTGCAATCATGCGATGAGCGCGGCTGTGGCAGGAGTGGTACAAAAAAAAAACGATACACAGCTGCTGCCGTCTAAGCACATCATCGTATTGACTGGGAATAGTTGGGTGGGCGTCTTGTGGAATGGGCGCTTAGCAATCATTGCATGTATGTACTTTAAGTGCCATTCGATGAGACTTAAATGGCAGTTAACATATAAATTCAACTGCAGTATATTTAAGTGAAGTGTCCATTGGTGTATTGTTTAAAACAATATAGCATTTCAATAATGGCAAAACTTTTGTTATATTGAAGAAGATATTCCTCAATGCCAAACCACTTGTGCAAGTTTTATTAGGTTGGATTGGGTCATGGCGATCAGTAGGCAATTAGGTTAATTGTCCTCTCTGACTGAAATATAAGTATATTATACTTATACTAGCAACACTACTTAGTTAATGCAAAAATCGTCATTGTTGGTTTGTTTAATGGTGTGTTCAATTTATACTTGTTACGAGAAGACCCGGCAGACGTTGTCCTGCCCTAAATTTGGCCTATCTGCATACATTTTAATAAGCTTTTTCCGTCGTGACTGTGCCTTCCCCCCTCTTCACTTTTTCCTAATCCTTTTATTCACTCCTCCCTCCGTCTTTTTCGCTTCATCTATCTCCATCTTCGTCTCATTCTATCTCTTTCCCAATCTCCTTCTCTCTTTTCTCTTCTCTCAATTCCGTCTCATTCTTCTGCATCCCTTATTGCCTGTCCCAGAGGGTGTATGTATTTTATTCCAGTCCCAGTCCCAGTCCCACTCCTAGTCTCAGTCCTAGTCCTAGTCGCAACCAAACCTATGTAGTAACCACCGCGTGAGGTTTACGCAAATTGTGTGAAAGTTTGAACAAAATCGACCGACGCATCTCTTCAAACACCGGCGACCAACTAACACACATTTTAGCCTTTCTTTTTATATATATAGATTTTTATTTTTCACACTTCACTATAATATTAAAACGAAATGCAGATTTTCGTTGCTTTTGAAATTCGGCTTAAAAATTGCACATAGAACAACTAAAGACTCTCCTGAATTAAAAAAAATGTCATAGTACCTCTAAATCGCGGACCCCCTCAGAAACCCCGGGCCCCGGGCCCGTCCCCCCCCCCCCCTTCTCGGTGGGCTTGGTGATGTGCTATACTTGATATCATTCGCTATAATATTTTTTGTTGATAAGCACGTTGTTTAATTAAACACCAACCAATTACACGGAAGTATATCCGCACCACCTGAAAATGTGAGTGCCGGTGCGTATACGTAACATTTTATTATTACGTATAAACAAATAAAAAAAATTGCAATAAAATAATATTCCGACTATAAACTGAGATATAACCTATCCTATATTTCAAGTTAGATCAAACTACACACGGGGTGCAAAATAAGTCAGTAGTTTAGGAGTCCATTGGCCTCAAACATAGTAACACGTTTTTTTTATGTATTAAGATTTAAGAATTCGTGAGCTTAACACCGGCTTATAATAATTGCATATTCAATTATTATGTTTTTCTAAGAGAAACTGAAAAGAAAGAAAGAAAAATTTACTGGCATATGCGATGGTACCATTTCGAAAACCGCCACGTAATCATCATCAGCCAATTTCGTAATGTTATCAAAGTTTTCACCGAACTTCGAACCGCGAATCACACGGTGACACTGCAGTTGCTTTAACCACTTGGCTATCCTGCTTGTATTTGTTTCCTTGCTTAATTCAGTTTATCTCATTTAAACACTAACAACCCAATTGAAACATTCTGTATCTATATTAATTTGTGTGTCATTGTGTTGTTGTAGCAATAACGAACTTCCTCAAAAGTTTTGTAGAATGTTATCGATTTTGATAGTCGATTGCCGTGTATAGACTCGGCACGTTTCGGTAATGAGTACCATCTATCTATAAATCTTATAAAATAAAGTCGCTACATGCAATGTATGCACATAACTTCACACAGAATGCTCCGATTTTAAAACAGTTTTTTTGCATTTGAAAGCTTAGCTACGTGAGATGGTACAGTTAATATAATTTGAAGGTATATATTACAGGGGCGTGGCAAATTGCCAAAATGTAGTAAAAAATCATAAAATTTTTGTTTACACAGCTATAACTCATAAACGGATGGAAGGATTTAAAAAATTCTCACCCCTATTCTGCATTTCGATTACGTTCCCGTTCTACGCTCCGCTTTAATCGAAGTTAGGTATTCTGCATTACGACGGAATCGTAACGAGAAGAGGAAGAGCGAATGATTTTTCGAAATCAGCTGTTTGTACGGAATGTGTGAAGAATGGAACAAAATAAATTAAATTAAACAGCCCTATTCTGCATTTCGACTTGGATTGGAATTTTTTCGATTTGGCGATTTTGGTATTCTGTGTTCCAATCTCTTTCGATCCAACTTCGAATCGTTCGATTTTGTGTATTCTGCATTTCGATCGTAGTTCCGTTTTTCTAAGTTGAAAATTGGTTGGCGGAAAAATATTGGAAACCAACTCCACAAATAATGTCGAGGCTATTGCTTCCATTATAATAGACAGCTATAATTTGTGTCTGTTCGTTGGGTCCAGTTATATGCCAAAGCAAGCTGCCGGAGTAGAGGAAGTTGAAGCGAAAACGTAAACAATCCTTGCGGAAAGAATAAATAAATCTTCATAAAGTATTTTAGGCCACTGCAATGAAATTAGCATCCATAAAATTCAGAAAATGTCAACTATATTCGTGCAGGAATCCGTTTTAACAAAACTTGGTGGCCACGGCAGGGAATTGGACAAAAGAACAACAAAAACACACTTACAATTATGAAAGTTCTTCACTCAAAAAATAAACACTGCGGCAATATATTCTATTCCTTTTCTTTGTGCAAAATGGCTTGGATAATAAAATATTAACGTTTTTCAGTGTTTTTTAGAAATTTTCTTTAATTTATTTTGTTCCATTGTTCACACATTCCGTACAAACAGCTGATTTCGAAAAATCATTTGCTCTTCCTCTTCTCGTTACGATTCCGTCGTAATGCAGAATACCGAACTTCGATTTAAGCGGAGCGTAGAACGGGAACGTAATCGAAATGCAGAATAGGGGTGAAAGAAAATTTGTAAAAAAAACACTGAAAAACGTTTATATTTTATTATCCACGCCATTTTGTACAAAAAAAAAACAATAGAATATATTGCCGCCATGTTATATTTTTTTGAGTGAAGTGCTTTCATAATTGTATGTGCGTTTTTGTCGTTCTTTGGCCAATTCCCTGCCGTGGCCACAAAGTTTTGATAAAACGGATTCCTGCACGAATATAGTTGACATTTTCTGAATTTTATGGATGCTAATTTCATTGCACTGGCCTAAAATACTTTATGAAGATTTATTTATTCTTTCGCAAGGATTGTTTACGTTTTCGCTTCACCTTCCTCTACTCCGGCAGCTTGCTTTGGCATATAGCTGGACCCAACGAACAGACACAAATTATAGCTGTCTATTATAATGGAATCAATAGCCGCGGCATTATTTGTGGAGTTGGAAAGCAACGCATACGAAAATGGCCAGGCGAGAATGGAAAGGCAAATACTGCGAGACTTGTGTAATCTATTTGAGATGAGTGACGAATTGTAAGAAATTGAACTTAAAAAAGTGGTAAAGTTTAATCGCCCCTATTCTGCATTTCGATTACGTTCCCGTTCTCCGCTCCGCTTAATCGAAGTTTGGTATTCTGCATTACGACGGAATCGTAAAGAGAAGAGGAAGAGCAAATGATTTTTCGAAATCATCTGTTGGTATGGAATGTGTGAACATTGGTACAAAATAAATTAAAGCAAATTTGTAAAAAACACTGAAAAACGTTTATATTTTATTATCCACGAGATTTTGTACAAAAAAAAAGTAATAGAATATATTCAGCCCTATTCTGCATTTCGACTTGGATTGGAATTTTTTCGATTTGGCAATTTTGGTATTCTGTGTTCCAATCTCTTTCGATCCAACTTCGAATCGTTCGATTTTTTGTATTCTGCATTTCGATCGTAGTTCCGTTTTTCTAAGTTGCAAATTAGTTGGCGGAAAAATATTTTCTTTTTATTTTTTTATTAATTTATAACAGAATTTTAACAAAAATGTAAGTAAAACTTGTTAAGAAACGTAGAAAGCTTGATGATGATTGTTTTTTGTATGTTTCCAGGTCAAAAACAACATGTCGATGTCGAAGTCCTTGGACGTATTTGCGCCGCAAAAGTATCTAACACATACTTGAAAGCATCCTTGTTAAGTCGAAAGTTTTTTATGAACCTAAATAAGAAAATAAGTCATTAAACTAAACCACTTTTAAGTTCAATTTCTTACAATTCGTCACTCATCTCAAATGGATTACACAAATCTCGCAATATTTGCCTTTCCATTCTCGCCTGGCAATTTTCGTATGCGTTGCTTTCCAACTCCATAAATAATGCCGCGGCTATTGATTCCATTATAATAGACAGCTATAATTTGTGTCTGTTCGTTGGGTCCAGATATATGCCAAAGCAAGCTGCCGGAGTAGAGGAAGGTGAAGCGAAAACGTAAACAATCCTTGCGGAAAGAATAAATAAATCTTCATAAAGTATTTTAGGCCAGTGCAATGAAATTAGCATCCATAAAATTCAGAAAATGTCAACTATATTCGTGCAGGAATCCGTTTTATCAAAACTTTGTGGCCACGGCAGGGAATTGGCCAAAAGAACGACAAAAACACACTTACAATTATGAAAGCACTTCACTCAAAAATATATAACACTGCGGCAATATATTCTATTGCTTTTTTTTTTGTACAAAATGGCGCGGATAATAAAATATAAACGTTTTTCAGTATTTTTTACAAATTTTCTCTAATTTATTTTGTTCCAATGTTCACACATTCCGTACCAACAGCTGATTTCGAAAAATCATTTGCTCTTCCTCTTCTCTTTACAATTCCGTCGTAATGCAGAATACCAAACTTCGATTGAAGCGGAGCGTAGAACGGGGACGTAATCGAAATGCAGAATAGGGGTGATTGCCGCAGTGTTATATTTTTTTGAGTGAAGTGCTTTCATAATTGTAAGTGTGTTTTTGTCGTTCTTTTGGCCAATTCCCTGCCGTGGCCACCAAGTTTTGTTAAAAAGGATTCCTGCACGAATATAGTTGACATTTTCTGAATTTAAGGATGCTAATTTCATTGCACTGGCCTAAAATACTTTATAAAGGTTTATTTATTCCTTCCGCAAGGATTGTTTACGTTTTCGCTTCACCTTCCTCTACGCCGCCAGCTTGCTTTGGCATATAACTGGACCCAACGAACAGACACAAATTATAGCTGTCTATTATAATGGAATCAATAGCCGCGGCATATTTGTGGAGTTGGAAAGCAACGCATACGAAAATGGCCAGACGATAATGGAAAGGCAAATATTGCGACATTTGTGTAATCCATTTGAGATGAGTGACGAATTGTACGAAATTGAACTTAAAAGTGGTAAAGTTTAATGACTTATTTTCTTATTTAGGTTCAAAAAAAACTCTCGACTTAACAAGGATGTTTTCAAGTATGTGTTAGATACTTTTTCGGGGCAAATACGTCCAAGGACTTCGACATCGACATGTTGTTTTTGACCTGGAAACATATAAAAAACAATCATCATTAAGCCTTCTACGTTTCTTAACAAGTTTTTCTTACATTTTTGTTAAAATTCTGTTATAAATTAATAAAAAAATAAAAAGAAAATATTTTTCCGCCAACGAATTTGCAACTTAGAAAAACGGAACTACGATCGAAATGCAGAATACAAAAAATCGAACGATTCGAAGTTGGATCGAAAGAGATTGGAACACAGAATACCAAATTTGCTAAATCGGAAAAAATCCAATCCAAGTCGAAATGCAGAATAGGGGTGTCTACTTTTCAGTAAAACTTTGAAATATTTACCTTCGATCTGCATCAAAAAAATACTTATTCCTTTCTTATATCAGCCAAATTGTTTAAACAAAAGTAACATTTTTATCAAAAAATGCGTATGTGTGTTTGGTCGCTGTCAACTGTCCGCGCTAATTGCTTTTGAGTGAGGCTTGATGCGACACATACATACGTACATATATAGCATTCGCTGCGTTATTTAACTTCGGGAGTAGGTTTATAGGTATGTATGGATGTACATCACTACATAGTATAAAACAAAGTCGCTTTTTCTGTCCCTATAACCCTTTGAATGCTTAAACCTTTAAAAATACGCAACGGATTTTGATACGCTTTTTTTAATAGATAAAGAGTGATTTAAGAGGAAGTAACGGATGAACATATTTGGCTGAAAATTGGTGGAGGGGTAGCTTAGAACCAGGAGACAGACATAGGCTAATTTTTATTCCGTTCTGGATAGGGGGTTGAGATCAAAACGTCGACCTGGGTAATCCTGTGATATGTTTGTACAATATGGGTATCGAATGTAAGCTGTTTATGAGTACTTTGATACGGGGTATTTTTCGTACCCGCGTGTAAATAGGGTCTCGAGCTATAAGCGAAAACGTGGACGCGGGTACCCCTAGAATGTTTTTATAGAATATGGATAACGAATGAAAGCTGTTGATGGGTGATTTAGTACAGGGTAGTTTTTATACCTATTGGTGACTAGGGTCTCGAGATTGAGTTAGACGGAAAAAGTTTATTAAAATGTATGGATATAGACCAAATTTAGGGCAGAACAACGTCTGACGGGTCTGCTAGTTAAGGTATAAGCCCGACTATCACGGGAACGATTAAATATGACCACATTGAACATTCTAGGCTATCCGGCCCTCCACCCCCTAGTTCCGTGAGGAACTTTGGGTTCACCATATCATCGGCTACTAAAGAAACAGGATTCGCCGAGGGTAGGTGAGGTTGACAATTTGGTGGGAGAAGCTATAAATTTGGCTGGCATCTCTTTGAAAGGGGTGCGGCATACCTGCCGTCGAGATCATCGTTATTCCTAGGCTATATTAAGTAACTTGGGCTGCTGCTGCCCAATTCTGAGACAAAAATTCATTAATTTTAATTCAATTGAAGTACAACGGCAATGGACAAGTTGGATAGTTTGCAAGTTGCAGGAAGACTTCTTCGCAATGAGGACTTCACATATGACGAGAGAAATTAATGAATTGAGATCTGACGCGGTCATTTCACTTCCACTGTGGACCCTGGACAGCAAACAACTGGAGGCCTTATTTAATGGTCAGCTATACACAAATAAAAATGTAAATTAAAAGGCTTAGGCGATTATGTTGACTATAAATTATCCAAATGGAAGCTGCTGTTGTTGTTGTAAGTGGTGTTGTAGTGCTTCGCCCCATCCAAAAGGTGCGACCAATCACAAATTAACTATGGGCCGCCCTTGGGCGTGAACAGCAAGGAGCCACAAAAGATTTATAAAAGTTACGAGGACATCGGGTTTTGGTGTCTAGCCCAGAACATCCTGTCCGATGCAACCATCCCTTGCACGTGACACACTGACAAGAGTGTAACCGTCTTAAAAAGATTCTCATTGAATTATTCTGGTTAAGTAAGATTGGCGGCCACCGTGGTGTGATGGTAGCGTGCTCCGCATACCACACCGTATGCGCTGGGTTCACATCAAGGGCAAAGCAACATCAAAATTTTAGAAATAAGGTTTTTCAATTAGAAGGAAAATTGTCTAAGCGGGGTCGTCCTTCGGCAGTGTTGTGCAAGCGCTCAGAGTGTATTTCTGCTATCAAAAGCTCTCAGTGGAAACTCATCTGCCTTGCAGATGCCGTTCGGAGTCGGCATAAAACATGTAGGTCCCGTCCGGCCAATTTGTAGGGAAAATCAAGAGGAGCACGACGCAAATTGGAAGAGAAGCTCGGCCTAAAATTTCTTCGGAGGTTATCGCGCCTTACATTTTTTTTTTTTTTATTTATTTAAGTAAGAGTTTAAGCTTTTACATTGTCAAGATCGAGGTTAAGTTAAAGTAACGTAGTAATACCCCTGGGAACTTAAAAAAAACTACTCGCCGTCTAAACCAGAGTTCCACACTCCATAGTACAATTGTGGTCTATTGTTGTTGTTTTAGCTTCGCCCCATCCAATAGGTATGATCATTCACAAATTGTCATCAAAAACCTCTAACGGAAGTCCAAGGAAATTTGCATTTTCAACAGGGTTGAACCCAAGAGACATGGGTGTTATTAACATTGCAATTGATGATGACGATGGTTGGTGTCATGTAGGGACACATTATATGAGGACATTCATGGCGCATAAGGTGGTTGATTCTGTAGTAAGAATTTAAAATATTATAGTATCCAGGTTGTTGTTTGGCGATAAAATGCTATCGGATGCATTCCACATGCACACAAGCATAAACACAGCGCGTCCCCTATTAACATCACCGCCAAAGAGGTTGAAGAAGCCATCGAACATGATAAGCCTATCCCCCAGCGGGTTAGGGGATCAGAATATACCCGCGGTAGGTATGCCTGTCGTAAGAGCCGACTAAAATACCAGATTGAAGGGATTGTGTAGCGCAACCCTTCAGGTTGCCAGCGCAATGTATAGCTTCTCCAAACCCAATTGTCAACCTCACCTATCCGCGGCGAATCCTGTTTCACTAACAGACGAGGCTCTGGCGACCCCAATATCCTCATGGAACTTGCGGGTGGGGAGGGAGGGAATGGCATGAAGGTTTAATGTGGCCACATAAATCGTTCCCGAGATGGTCGGGCTAGCACCTTAATGGTGCTATGGTACCGGAGCGTACCGGATCTGTATCCGGCAAAGGGCCATCACATCGATAACACTCCCCAAAGCCTTCGGGGAGCAACCTTATCGCTATAACAACAACAACAACATAAGCAATCCAAAATATTAGGCCCAGTAGGTATAGCCATCTCGATGCTTGAAAACCGTGGCAATGAGGGATTGGAATATCTAGTACATGTCCTCAACCTCCCTTTGTCCTGCCCGAAGAATGGAAAATGGCGACGATAGTACGCTGTTAAAGCCTGGAACGTCAGCTAACGTGGGCGAATCATATCGTTGGAAGCCAAGATGGAAGCTCCTGGAACTTGGGGGTGAAGGTTTAATGTGGCCACATAAGTCGATCCCGAGATGGTCGGACTAGCACCTTAATGGTGCTGTTACCGGAGCGTACCGGATCTGTATCCGGCAAAAGACGATCACATAGATAATACTCCCCAAAGCCTTCAGAGAGCAACCTTATCGCTACAACAACAAACACAAAACAACAACAGGGACGCACTTCTACCTGGGAAGACTGTTTTCATCAACTGAGTTTCGGGTATTTAACATTGATCTCGGGTTCGCCGGGTATTTATAGGCGCAGGACGTTGCCAGCTCTTTGTTTATAACTCTGTCGGCTTTGAATGCTATTTTCGTTCAAACATCTAAATTATGTATTTTGTGCGGTATTTCCTCGTAGTGCTTGCGGAGATAACTCCTTATTTCCCTGGGAGCAGGCCCTCTTGAATCCGATGTATGTTTTTATTCCCTGATCGGTGTATGTATTTAACATAAACTTTTTGCTCTTCCTCTACGATGTACAGAAGTGCGGGTTAATCTCTTGGTTCAAGGGGTGACTATTCAGAAGAACCGACCGACTCTATGTTTATCAAACGCTAGTGTTGTGTTTGTCGGATCTCACAATAATTCTTACGTATATATATGTCCACGTATCCGGTTTGGACACGCAGTCGAACAAGCAGTCTTATTCTTCTTCATTTAACGATAAAGACCGATATTGATCCGGTACGCTCTGAAAATAACCATCATGAAGGTACTAGCCCGCACATCTCAAAAACGATTTTATATGACCACGTTAACCCTTCTAGTTTATCCCACCCTATTCATCTGTGAGAAGCTTGGGGTTACTATATCTGATCATGATTCATTCATATTTGTAATAGGATTTGCCACGAGTAGGTCATGTTGACAATTGCGTTGGAACTGCTATACCGCGCAGCGGTAATGAAAGGGGTATTCTCCGACCAAGGTCTGACAGGTGTTATGTTACAAGAACAACAGGTCGACAAAAATACATTAAGAATAAGAGCCCGAATACAGGTGTATTCAGGATTGAAGAGGTTTATTTCTAGCCATTTTTCCTTGCCGATAGGGCCATGCCACGTAAATATTACCCGTGTGTAGCATTTGTCAAATGCGTAGGTGCCAATGGGTGCAAGCACGGCTGAACGTAGCCAGTCACCATTGGCTCGGCGCATTGGAGAACGGAATGGAAATTTCCAAAAACTTGTTAAAAACATTTATATAATCCCGTCTTTATAGTTCCGCTATGAGCTTCGTCATAACAAAAAGGATTTCCATTGCACATTTTTCTAGGGCGGTAGTAGAAGGCTCTCTTGTTTCTTGTTCTATCCCTTAAGATTAGTTTACATTAAAAAAATTTAACAAGTTTTGTTTAAATATTTTTTAAATATTATGACATTTTATTATTCTTTTAACTGAACCTTATAAAACTAGCGTTGTGTATGTTAACCAACTTAATAGTTTTCTTAAAACTAGATTAATCTCAGTTTTTTATTGTACTAAAAGCTATCGTACTTTATTCGGATTTATGAGCTTTAAGCTTTACATTAGATATATTATGCTTATGTTGCCCTGTATCTTCAGTCGCCAACTCTGCTTTCTGCTATAATTCAAAGTTATCTTCATAGTTGTCTTTAAACAACAGCAGTTGCTCAAGCGCATCTACATAATCATCTTCCTCCAAGCCAGCTGTTTTAAAACGATGTAGTTTTGCTATTTTTACGCGCTTGGCTTCGCGATGCAACGTTTCCAAAGTATCACCTAGTTCACTAGAAGACTGAACTGCGGCCAATGTTGGCACAGATATTACTTTATCTGCGGGTGGTCGTTTTTCAGTGGTGGAGAGAAAACCCAGCTTCGTCATTTCGTCGGAAAATATTTCTCCTGGAAATGGTATACGCGTAGGCATAGCCATTGATATTGAAGCCACATGTGCCATACTCGCATGATTTGCACATTGCAAATAGAGTTGAAACATTTCCGATACACTATTACATTTATAGGCAGCCATGCGCATTTGCTCTTTTGCCTGTTCCAAAGGACGTTTTAGTCTTTCATGTGGTATACCACGAACGCAAAGTGATTGTATTATATAATCAGTGCCTATGTTAGAATTTGGTGTAAGCGACGTGAAGAGAGAACCTTCAAATTTATTCAAACAATCAATAAGATCTTGATCGTGTTGCATAGGGAATGGCAGCGCTACAGCGGCTGCTGCCAATTTGCGTCCATAATTATTCATATCACCGCAAAAACCGGCAAGTGAGTATGCGCTGGGTGCATTACGTAGGCGATACCGCAGTGAGATTGTATCTAAGTAGGCAGCTAGTATCGCAGAAGTTTGATATAAATTATCTGGTTGGTAATTAAGCGCATGAATCGGACGTGCCATACCCAGCTGGCGCCACACACGGTCGCTAGTGCTGAGCGGTACAAATAAGGTGGCTTGTTCGCTGAGTTTATGAAATGCCAAAGCGCTATTTATAACGCGTATGGAATCGGTCATTGGTTCATCTAGAAGTGCAAGGAATAGAATTTTATACAGCATGAATCTTTTTAACCAAACCTACCTGCATTTTCAAAAAGCGTATTTCTAGGCGAATATATCGGTAATGCAAAATTTGCTTTCCTGTACTCATCATTCAAATGCTCTAAGCATGATGTGGCTAATCCTGTAAAACCGTTGAAGGCATCAAATAATGTTTGAAATCCTTGTAAATAGTCACACTCTTCCACATATTGACGAATTTTATCACAAAAGTCATCCTCAAACTGCGTCGTTTTCCACAACTGAACACCGCTGGCAAATGTGTCGAATATTTGCTTTCCGGAATCATGTTTGTATTCATTTACAATATTCACACTGCGTGGATGGTAGCGCGCATAAAGATAATCGGTCCATGTTTCTACGTTTTCGGCTAAATTATATTCCTTTTCGTGTATATCGATGACGGGATTTTCCAGATCTTTTTGAAAATCATGTTTATTAGCTTGTGGTTGCTGTACAACTTCCACATCTGTTGAATCAGTTTCCAGATCTACCTTAAGTTTTTTCACTTCTTCCTTTTCAGTGGTATCATTTGAGCGTTTAATACTATTGCCATATAGCTCACCCTCTTGTGGTAGATGTTTTAGTGAACCATCTAAATCAACCAATAGTAGGCGCGGTGTGTACGTAACTTCTCTCTGCAATGTTAGGATGTCTGAAATTAGATACCTATAAGAATAGAACCCCCAGCGGGTTAGGGCAGTTCAAATATACTAGCGAGTATAGGCGAATAAAGACCCAAATGATTCCAGGGGTTGGGTAGCGCAGCCCTTTCAAGGGGATGCCAGCGTGATTTATAACTTGCACAACCCAATTGTCAATCTCACCTACTTGTGGGGAAACCTGTTTCTTTAGCAGCTGAGGATCTGGAGATCCCAAGGTCATCATGGGACTAGAGGTGGGGTGTATGATGGTCTGAAGATTGAGTGGGGTCATATTAAAACGTTTCCGAGATAGTAGGGCTTATTACTCAATGGAGCTTAGCTTGTAACCGGCCATCAACATTGATAAACTCCCCAAATGCTACGGGGAGTGTCTTTATCGCTAAAACAACAAGAACAATAGCAAGGACCATTTACTTACATTCAAATTTGCGCCTTCTCTGTATAACACATCATTATTGACTTCTGAGGACGCGGATTCGCGATTATAGTTGAAACTTGATTCCTAAAAGGTGCAAAATAGTTGTATATATTACCAAAGAATAGTGACTTTCAGACATTTTTCAATTACCTGTATATTCCACCAATGAGCACCAATATAGTTTGAATAGTTGCCAAATTGCAAAGTCACCACTTCACGACTAGAGGACATTCTCAATCTTCTTTTAATAAAACAATTAATTAAACGACGGTCAAACTATTACAAAATGATCAAAGAAATTACAATTGACGGATCAAATAAAACCGGCTGAACTTTGTTTTTTGTACCAGCTGTTAAATTAGTGCTTCCAAGTAGCCGTTGATATAAATTAACTGAAAAGTAAATAAATATAAGGGAGAATCTGCCAAAAATGTTAACAACTTTAAACTAGGGCGACTCATGTAACCATATAAATGCCTTATTAAGTGTGTAAACATATAAATTTATCTAGTGTGTAAACGAGCTGTCAAATTTTGTATGAAAAATCATTTACACATTTTGTATAAATTTGCGCGCACATTTCATTAGGGGGACTCATGATAGCATATAAACTTATAAGGTGTAAAATTATATCCATTTACACACGCGGTTATATTAACGCACCTAGTAATACTCTTGATAAACTTGATTGTTTTTCAGCTGTATTATTTCCAAAAAAATTTTTTTGATTGTTATACAAATGAAAAAATACCAAGATTAAGTGAAAAAACAAAACTAAAACGCCTTTACTTGCTGATGTTGGTGATTTTTGATGAAAATGCCGTCTGTAATGTCTGCAAGGTTGCATTCCTTTGGGTTTACCGCATTTACACAATGAAATGTGCGCGTAAATTTATACAAATTGTGTAAATGATTTTTCATACAAAATTTGACAGCTCGTGCGTAAACTAGATAAATTTATACGTTTACACACTTTATAAGGCATTTATACGGTTACATGAGTCCCCCTATTGTGTAAACGCGGTAAACTCAAAGGAATGCACCCTTGCCGACTTTACACCAGCTCTGCATCTATCTTTGTACTGCATGGCCGCTGTGTAAAGCTGGATACATTGGTGCTTTATCGGTAACCTTTTAACAGCTGATTCGACCAACCTTATGAGAATCAATGCAATCGATTATTGGTGCCGCTAAGGTCGTAACCGTATCGTAGCCAACCAATTAAGCCGGAGTCATTGGTGCCGTATGTCGTATCGCTGTATCCGTATCCCTAACGTAATCAGCTGTTTATCGTTACGACGGTAAACCAAAAACCAATTAGTTGGCTACGATACGGTTACGACCTCAGCGGCACCAATAATCGATTGTATTGATTCCCATAAGGTTGGTCGAATCAGCTGTTATAAGGTTACCGATACGGCGGTTACAGATAAGGCACCAATGTCTGCAGCTTTAAGCGTTGCTTATTTTGTCCATATCCTCTTTAAAATTCATCACTGTGTTTAATTGTTGTTGTATGTGAAGGCTTTCTAACGTCATTCTCACATTTCTTCTGTTCTCAATGTCTAATATTTTTGTACTTGCGAAATCCGCTACATGTTTTTTGTTTGTCAGGTGTTGTGGTAGCGCTGTTGTTGTTTTTACGTTTTTTGCATCAGCCATATGTTCTTTAATACGTACTCCCAAAGCTCGCTTCGTTGTACCTATGTAGCGTTGTTTACATATTTCGCGATCATTGCCTTTACATCTAATTTCGTATACAACGTTGTGTTGTTTTTTCAATAGTGTCCTTTGTTCTTGTGAATAATCTGTTTAGGGTATTGTGTGGTTTATGTGCATACTTTATATTATCATCGTTTTTTTTTTTTAGTTTGGGATTTGTAGGCCAGAGAACTTGTCTCCACACGCCAGGTATTTCGTCTTAGGTAAATTATTCAGATTAAATGATTTAATGGTTTACTCCAAGTACGATAAATTTTAGGTTTTCAACTGTTTTATTAATTTTTTGTCATGTCGATTCTCTCACTATCCGCCATTTTGTTCTCAACCACATGAGTAGCGTCCTTTTATAACACGCGGTTGAGCTGTGGGGAAACGAACTTGACGCGACGACGTTAAAAAACGAAGTGAAATGTTATCATCTTTTATTATTTTTCTAAGGGCCTGGTTGTTCGTTAGTCCACGTATATAGCTTAATCCAATTTATCTACCCTCTGATTTATCCCTATGATGTTTTTTCGCAGGACTCAATTGGTTTATTATATTATTAACTAGTTTTTCGATTACAGTAATTGGATAGCTATTTTTTAAAAATAAATTTTTAACTTTGATTTTGTTAGTGTCAATATATTGTTCGTCACTTAGCGAAAATATTTTCTTTATTAGACTGGTCGCTGTATTTTTTGATTACTCGGATGATTGGAATTGTAGTTTATAATTCTACCAGACGCAACTTCTTTTGCGTACCAGTTGAATGTTAAATTGTTATTTCTGTGTATTTCTAAATCTAGGAAGGCTTGTTTATTTTGTTTTTCTGTTTCCACAGTGAATTTGATTTTGGTATGTTGCGCATTTAATACTCTTAGTATGCCTTCCACGTCTTTAGTTTTAATTATAGCAAATACATCATCTACATATTTTGTAATGTATTTGATGCATATGTCATTGGTTTTTAGTCCAGCTAGGCTATCGTCAATAATTTTATCAAGTACGATATCTGCGATTGTCGGAGATTGAAATCGTTGATTTTCGCAGCGATATGACTGCGAGTGACGTCCTTTTCCCTCTCATCGTCTATACATTGTATTCCTTCTTCAATATCCGCTATAATATGGATTTGGGAGAAAATTTTTTTCTTAATATCTCCTCTATATTCTTCAGTTTGGCTATTAGTATTTTTATATTTATATTTGTCTCTTTAACCTTTAGATTGAGAACTTTTAAAATAAACGTTTTTACTATTTTATCTAGCTGTTCCCATGTGCTATTCAGCTTAAAACTATTGGAAAAATTACGTACCTTACCCTGTAAGTGCGAGGGTACAACACCGTAGTCCTTGCATCGCAATAAAAACTTAAGCCGTTGTTGCTGCTTCACCAGCTTCTTACATTCCTTATTATAGTTCTTTATTGTGGCATGCGTATAACCACCGTATTTCAGTTTAATATGTTGATAAAATTGCTTCATGTTTGTTGTTATTGACAGTGCGATTACTTTAGATTTGATTGTGGAATTCGGTTTTTCGCTCACCGATTATGTTATGTTTTCTTGTTGGGCCAAATATATTCCTTATGCTTGCTTTTATGGAGCTTTACGGCCGAGAAATTAGAAGGCAAAAATTAAATTTTCCTTTTCCCTCCTACTCGTTTCGAGGCTCTCACGTCTTCCTCAGGGAGTCTAATGATTTTATTTTAAAAACAAGTCATTAACAACAAACATAATTACAATTAAATAACATTAATTTGGACACTTACATTATTAAATTAAACTTATTTAATTTTTGAGTACATTTTTTATTTATTTACACACAGTACGAACATATATATTAACAATTACTTGCTAGCAATTTCGTATACAACGTTGTGTTGTTTTTCTTTCTCAATAGTGTCCTTTGTTCTTGTGAATAATCTGTTTAGGGTATTGTGTGGTTTATGTGCGTACTTTATGTTATCATCTTTTATTATTTTTCTGAGCGCCTTGTTGTTCGTTAGTCCAGGTATACAGCTTAATCCAATGTATCTACCCTCTGATTTATCCCTATGATGTTTTTTCGCAGTACTCAATTGGTTTATAATATTATTAACTAGTTTTTCGATTACAGTAATTGGATAGCTATTTTTTAAAATAAATTTTTAACTTTGGTTTTGTTAGTGTCAATAAATTGTTCGTCACTTAGCGAAAATATTTCCTTTCTTAGACTGGTCGCTTTATTAATTTTTTGATACCTCGGATGATTGGAATGGTAGTTTTTAATTCTACCAGACGCAACTTCTTTTGCGTACCAGTTGAATGTTAAATTGTTATTTCTGTGTATTTCTAAATCTAGGAAGGCTAGTTTATTTTGTTTTTCTGTTTCCACAGTGAATTTGATTTTGGTATGTTGCGCATTTAATACTTTTAGTATGCCTTCCACGTTTTTAGTTTTAATTATAGCAAATACATCATCTACATATTTTGTAATGTATTTGATGCATATGTCATTGGTTTTTAGTTCAGCTAGGCTATCGTCAATAATTTTATCAAGTACGATATCTGCGATTGTCGGAGATAGTGGACTGCCCATTGGCATACCGTGAACCTGTTGGTAAATTTTACTAATTTTCTATTCTGCGTCATAAGGTCAACCCACCTACCAAGTTTCATCGCTTTATCCGTCTTTGGTAATGAACTATCGCACTTTTTCTGTTTTTCGATATCGAAAAAGTGGGCGTGGTTATAGTCCGATTTCGTTCATTTTAAATAGCGATCTGAGATAAGTGCCCAGGAACCTACATACCAAATTTCATCAAGATACCTCAAAATCAAGTTATCGTGTTAACGGACGGACGGACATGGCCATATCAAATTTTTTTTTTCGATACTGATTATTTTGATATATGGAAGTCTATATCTATCTCGATTCTTTTATACCTGTACAACAAACCGTTATCGAATCAAAATTAATATACTCTGTGTGCAAAGCACGCTGAGTATAAAAATAGTTAACATTTACCGCTTTTGTTTAATTTAAGAGACAAAAATAAGTTTTGAAAATACACCAAAATCTTCTCACATATGTTATCAAACACACGAGTTTACCAAAATAATTTTGTTTAGAAATAGCATTACACCACATCTACACATGCCTTAATCTACTATAAATCGTCTATAGGTAATCTACGCGTTTTCATGTTGCATCCCTGGGGTCTATGTTATTTTCTGTAAAATTTTTACGTTTCTTATTTATTTTGTGTTTCTTAAAAATGTTTGTAAATTTTCGAGCTCGAGGCCATACAATATTAAAACACACAAAAGTTTTTTTATTTATATGCTTTATATATTGTCGTTTTATTTATCGATATTTCGACTTCAATTAGAAGTCATCTTCAGAACTAGAAATACAAAATGGCAAGTATTATAATAAAAACAGAAAAGTACATGTATATATAAATATTGACTTACATCGTTGGATGCATTGTAAAATTTACCTTTACTTTTTGGTAAACAATGGTTGGATGTACCAGGTCGACTAATTTAATATTTGATTTAGTGACAAAAGAAGAAAATAAACACAAAAATGTTTACTAACAACAAATTGTTTATAATTACGGTTCCTTATTTGTTTACTTTTTTTGTGTTTATTTTCTTCCTTTGTCACTGAATCAAATATTAAATTAGTCGACCTGGTACATCCAACGATGTAAGTGAATGTTTATATACATATACATGTACTTTTGTGTTTTTTATTATAATACTTGTCATTTTGTATTTCTAGTCCTGAAGATGGCTTCTAATCGAAGTCGAAATATCGATAAATAAAACGACAATAGCTGTATTTTTTTTACTTCTATAGGTGTTTTTTTTTCCAAGCGAGCTCGAAAAAAACGCTTCAAATAGCTAAACTACCTTGCCAAAACCATACAGATGGTGGAAGTTTATCAGCTAATTGTTACTTTTTTTAGCTGATATGACATTTCTACTTCTAGCGCAGTATGTTTTTGACACTCAACCAGCAAATTACAAAAACAAAATACACGAAATGCATGTGTTTATTTGTATGTATTTCACCCTGCCGCCACGCTGTTATTCGTTATTTTTGTTTATCTGCAAATTCGTATGTTCATTTCATTCGCTCGTTCACAATAGTGCCCTATTTTTGAATATACAACACTATACAACACTATCAATCAGGTCGACAATTACCTAAGCGGTTTCAACTGAAAGCGCTTAGCCAACTGAACTCGATTACTTTTTATTGTTGCTTTCCATGCAATTCGGTAAGCTAGCTAGTGTCTTAATTGTAATAGTAACAAAGAAATACAGCTTATATACGTTTACGCTTAAACTTTATATGGACTGCTAAGCGACAAACTTTAAATACACCTCTGAAATTATACTCAGATGTAACTGAACTATATGTCTTTCTTTCACCCTCTACACTAATTCTATGTATTCTATGTGTGTCCACAATTCATCGCAACTGATTCGTCTATGTTATACCCTATGGCCATCAGAGGGTTGTGTCTCCGCTTTTCGGTACAACCTGTGCTGTAGCTGTAGTTATTTAACCACTGACGCTAGATGGGTCTATCTAAGCATTATCTAAGCGATAGGCGTTTTTTTTTCACGCGCAAACGTAAACGTATACGCGTGTGAAAAAAAACACGGCTAATAGCTGTTTTTTTTACATCTATAGACGTTTACGCTTAAATCGGGAGTCATTGGTGCCGTATGTCGTATCGCTGTAGTCGTATCCCTAACGTAATCAGCTGTCTACGATACGGTTACGACCTTAAGCTGGAGACATTGGTGCTTTATCGGTAACCGTATCGGTAACCTTTTAACAGCTGATTCGACCAACCTTATGAGAATCAATGCAATCGATTATTGGTGCCGCTAAGGTCGTAACCGTATCGTAGCCAACCAATTGGGTTTTGGTTTACCGTCGTATCGATAAACAGCTGATTACGTTAGGGATACGGATACAGCGATACAACATACGGCACCAATGTCTCCAGCTTAAACTTTATATGGATTATGGATGCTAAGTGTCAAACTTTAAATACACCTCTGAAATTGCTGCGCATAAAATTTGTACTACTAAATTTCAATACGCATTATACTCAGATGTAACTGAAATATGTGTCTATGTTTCACCTCTACACTAATTCTATGAATCACCTCTTAAAATGGTGCGTGTCCACTATTCATCGCAACTGATTCAGCTATATGTTATACATTATGGCCACCAGAGGTTTGTGTCTCCGATTTTAGGTACACCCTGTTCTGTAGATAGTTATTTAACCACTGCCGCTAGATGGGTCTATCTAAGCGAGGATACGCGTTTTTTACGAGCAAACGTAAACGTATACGGCTTGTAAAAAGAAAACACGGCTAATGTATCATACACGCAGGTATTTAGCAGGTCATATAAAATCGTTCCCGAGATGGTCAGGTTTGTGCCGTACACATACACGGCAAAGAACCATCAACATTGATAACACCCCAAAGGGATTCAAGGGGTTGTGTAGCGCAATATATAGCTTCTCCAACCCAATTGTCAACCTCACCTACGAGCGGCGAATCCCGTTTCACTAACAGACGAGGCTCTGGCGACCCCAAGCTCCTCATGGAACTTGGGGGTGGGGAGGGAGGGATGGCCTGAAGGTTTAATGTGGCCATATAAATCGTTCCCGAGATGGTCGGGCCAGCACCTTAATGGTGCTGTGTTACCGGAGCGTATCGGATCTGTATCCGACAAAGGACCATCACATCGATAACACTCCCCAAAGCCTTCGGGGAGTAACCTAATCGCTACAACAACAACATAACACCCCAAAAACTTCGTACAGTGTCTACCGCAACGTACTTACATTTTATAAATTTAAATAATATTTTTATTATTTCAGTGGTTTTATTAAATTATATTCGATATTAAGGATTTATATCGAGCTGCGTTTTAAGGCCACTATGAATCATTAAAATATTACTACTATTTATAAATATAACTAGGTACTATATAATTATAAGTTAAACTCAGGACAGGTTTTTCTGTGCAAGCTTAAACTCCAGTTACAGTTGACTAGAGTTTAACCCTGCCACTTCGACCGCTTAAGCTGGAGACATTGGTGCTTTATCGGTAACCGTATCGGTAACCTTTTAACAGCTGATTCGACCAACCTTATGAGAATCAATGCAATCGATTATTGGTGCCGAGGATACGCGTTTTTTACGAGCAAACGTAAACGTATACGCTTGTAAAAAGAAAACACGGCTAATGTATCATACACGCAGGTATTTAGCAGGTCATATAAAATCGTTCCCGAGATGGTCAGGTTTGTGCCGTACACATACACGGCAAAGAACCATCAACATTGATAACACCCCAAAAACTTCGTACAGTGTCTACCGCAACGTACTTACATTTTATAAATTTAAATAATATTTTTATTATTTCAGTGGTTTTATTAAATTATATTCGATATTAGGGATTTATATCGAGCTGCGTTTTAAGGCCACTATGAATCATTAAAATATTACTACTATTTATAAATATAACTAAAAAAAAAAAATAAATGTAAGGCGCGATAACCTCCGAAGAGATCTAAGGCCGAGCTTCTCTTCCAATTTGCGTCGTGCTCCTCTTGATTTTTCCCTACAAATTGGCCGGACGGGACCTACATGTTTTATGCCGACTCCGAACGGCATCTGCAAGGCAGATGAGTTTTCACTGAGAGCTTTTCATGGCAGAAATACAATTGGAGCGCTTGCCAGACACTGCCGAGGGGCGACCCCGCTTAGAAAAATTTTCTTCTAATTGAAAAATCTTATTTCTAAAATTTTGATGTTGCTTTGCCCGGGAGTTGAACCCAGGGCATACGGTGTGATAGGCGGAGCACGCTACCATCACACCACGGTGGCCGCCACCGTAACTAACTAATAATATAACTAGGTACTATATAATTAAAAGTTAAACTCAGGACAGGTTTTTCTGTGCAAGTTTAAACTCCAGTTACAGTTGACTAGAGTTTAACCCTGCCACTTCGACCACTTAAGCTGAGATGAGCAAAGAGGCAAGGTCAACTTTAAGCGGGAGTCATTGGTGCCATATTGCGTATCGCTGTAGTCGTATCCCTAACGTAATCAGCTGTTTATCGTTACGACTGTAAACCAAAAACTAAAGCTGGAGACATTGGTACTTTATCGGTAACCGTATCGGTAACCTTTTAACAGCTGATTCGACCAACCTTATGAGAATCAATGCAATCGATTATTGGTGCCGCAAAGGTCGTAACCGTATCGTATCCAACCAATTGGGTTTTGGTTTACCGTCGTAACGATAAACAGCTGACTACGTTAGGGATACGGATACAGCGATACGACATACGGCACCAATGACTCCGGCTTAATTGGTTGGCTACGATACGGTTACGACCTTAAGCCGGAGTCATTGGTGCCGTATGTCGTAACGCTGTACCCGTATCCCTAACGTAATCAGCTGTTTATCGTTACGACGGTAAACCAAAACCCAATTGGTTGGCTACGATACGGTTACGACCTTAGCGGCACCAATAATCGATTGCATTGATTCTCATAAGGTTGGTCGAATCAGCTGTTATAAGGTTACCGATAAAGCACCAATGTCTCCAGCTTTAGCGGCACCAATAATCGATTGCATTGATTCCCATAAGGTTGGTCGAATTAGCTGTTATATGGTTACCGATACGGGTACCGATAAAGCACCAATGTCTGCAGCTTTAACTAGAGTTTAAACTCGCACTGAAAACCAGGCCTTAATATGGTATATTTGTTTTTTCCAATGCTCGCTTTAAATATATTCTGTATTATGAAATCGTCTAAATGCCACACGGATTCGCCATAAACTATTTTTTATCGTCGTTCAGTGCCATGGATAAATAGGTATTCCATATCACAGCGACCACTTGAGCAAAAAAAACTTGATATTGAATTGGAACCAGCGAAAAATTTATCATTTGTGCAGGCGGCCATAGCATATAATTTTTTATTAAAATGTCTAGATAATCCTTTTTTAAACGCTTTTGCACTGTTTTTGTTGAATCTCCATTCATCAAACCAAATATTCCAATCAAACTGGCAACGAATCCTGGCGCAAAAGCAAACTGATCTAAAGCCATTTTCTTTAGTCCCCGCTTGAATGGTGGATCGGCCTTATTTACAATTTTATCCAATGTTCCGTACCATATTTTTAGAGCTGGTCCAACATAAAAAAGACCCACAGAAGCGAACCTTAATGTCCGGCCTACATCAATATTGTTTATTTTACGTTTATCAACCCATGTTTGGCAAATGACATCGCCGGCGCCCATAATACCAGCAACGCGCACACCTTCGTAAAATAAAGATTGCAGTGATGTCGGCATTTCGCAGAAAATTTGGACCAAAACTTTTTGGAATTATTAATGACAAATTTTGCAGCCGGCAAATTCTAATTTTTTTATTGCGTCAAATACATTCCGTATAGAGCTGGATTTCGATTCGATTCTTAATCGATCTTTTTTAGAAATGTAGAATCGATTTTTTTTTTTTAATCATTCGATTCTTTAGGCACCGATGTTTTCAGCACTATATACTTTAGGGACGCTTGAGGAAATACATATCCTATAAAATTTGTTTTTATAAATTTAGTTTTATTATGTTGGTGGCTTCGAGAGAAAGGGGAAAGATGAGGAAATTTCTTCGCACTTCTAGCAAGCAATATATTGAACATGTGTTTATCTATTTTGTGGTATGATATTGTGTTCAGTACGAAATGAAAACTAATTAATACCACATTTTTAGATTCTAATAAGCCAATTGAAAGTGACCCTGAAGGGGAATTCAACTTTATAAGTAATCCAAAGATTCGCAGATCCGCGATTCTCCGAAATACAAATAGTTCGGAAAAAAATAAAAACAAGTAAAAATACAACCAATTTGTTAAATCACTTGAAGCGGTCACATCCAACGTTGATGGAAATGTCTTCATCAACGGCTCCTATAGAATCCTTTTTTGAACTTAATAACAACAACATAAGGAAGTCTTAGTCTGTAGATGAGCGAAAAAACAACTGGATTGTGCTTTGCTTAAAATGATTGCCACAGATATGCAACCCTTTAGGATTGTCGAAGTAAACGGATTCAGATCTTTTACACAATGCTTGGATCCTCGGTACGTTTTGCCTTCATACTTTTAACAAATCTTAAATTCAATACTTTTTATGACATAGACAGCAGCAAACACGAAACCAGAAGTGGCAATTTTTATGAAATTTTTGTTCGGGCAAAATGAACAGCGGGGAAGCCCAAATTTGTTCACTTATATTTCGTGAGAGGAAAAAAAAATGCTAAGTAATTTTTTGTTTTGAAATTTGATACTCTTATGATTATATGTACTTTTATTATTAGAAATACATCAATAAATAATGCACAATCGGAAGCTGAGTGGAAAAAAGTGAAATTCCTGTATTCCTAAGTATGTAAATTCTATTTTTTATGACAACGTATCAGTCGGCCAAGTTATCCATTGTGGACAAAGCGACGGTTCCAAAATGTTGAACACCTCACTGGAACAAGATTGACTAATACCCATTTCGTCCTTTCCAACGCCTTTTCCCTATGCGGAAAAGCGAATACATGTACTCAACTTTACAATTGGTGCAACTCCAAATTTTCGCTTCAATGGTGGAAAGGAGTTCGTAAGAATATCTAGCCAATATTAGAATACCGGCTTGTTTAGCCTGTAATATTGGCGAAAGCTAATTGAATAAAAATTAACTTGTTATTCAAAAGTGCTGACAATTTTTAGCTTACAGTGAATCAATTAGCTCCAAAGGGTTAGAACAGTCCCTTTATTGTTACGAATTGCTTTCACATTTATATTCTCCTCACGCTCAACTAATACCAACCTAATTGCAATACTAAACATTATTTTATAAATTTTTTATTATTTTTTTTTTTTTTTTGTTGTATTTTATGGAAATATATAATTTGTTACAAAATTTACACAATTGTAAGTAAATTATTTGTTCACTGCTAATTCACAATAGAGCATCAGCTGTTTCGAAGTGAACTTTTGTTCGCCCGAAATTGCCGATAGGCGGAAAAAGTTCACCCGAATAGAAGAAGCGAAGGCGAACACTTTTCCGCATGAACTTCGGGATAAGGGTGATTTCCTTTTTATATGATGCTGAACATAGGTCGATTGTAATACCGTAATCGAAGCGAGAACATAATACATATTGTAATAATAAGTATTAAAGAAGAAAGTGTATTGCTTAATGTTCCCAAGGTTGCTTTCTCTATATTTTGAAATAAAAGATTAAAACAAAACGCAAAAAGTATGTCATTTCGGTAAAGACTATACTAATTATCTCACTCCGAAAGGATCTAGTGAAGACCCATGTAGCATCGCTTGATGCTTCCAATTTTTTCTGCAGGCAACGAAACGAGAGAGGAACTGCCCAGCTTTATTTGTCGGGAAAAATCGTATAAATGGTTAGTTTGGCTCGATTTAATCGATTTTTTCTAGAATCGAATCGAAAAAATCGATTTAAAAAAAAATCGAAACGAATCCAGCTCTAATTCCGAATATAAATAAACATAAACCAGTGTTTACCATATGATTTGCACTTTTACTTCAAATATATGCTTTGAGTTGGCAGCACTAATGCAACAGGTACGCTCCTTACACCTATATCAAGCATTTGTTTCCCGAATCGCTAGATAAAAATCTATTGAAAAAGTTTAAACAAACAAGTAAGGACGGACTGTGTTCGGCTGTGCCGAAGACTTCATACCTTTCATGAATGGGGTTGAACAATAGTCTTATCCCATTCGTAGTATTCAAATAATCGGCTGTATAAGATATATTTCATGTAGTAAACAGATGTATATATTTATTTTATATATTTATTTATTTATCAGTCTACAAATTAAACAATTATACAAACCACATATACCGTCACTTAATTCTCAGATGTAATACACGATATAAACAACATAAGCATTCATTGTAGGGTTATATTTATATTCAACTTTAAATGTACCTACTTTAAATAAATTGAATTTTTGTTTCTTGTTAATTTTTTATATTTCAATTTTGAAATGATTGTTTCAAAAATTTTCTTTCTGATATAAATTTTTAAAACGAATTGTTAGCATACATTTAGGAGTGATTATAATAAAGGTATTTTATATAAATAAAACAGTGTGCGTATAATTTAATAGTGGTATATTTATCGGCTACCACATTGGCGATCCAGCCAGTCACAACAGTCGTGAATCGTGGAAATAACTTAATTTATTCGAAGAAAATGCGTGATTGAAAAATTATATAATCTACTAATTATTTAAATAATTAGATAATAGTTAAATAAAACAAGAAACCTTTTTGGGGTGTGTGTGCTTAATTATCATATGGAGCAGCACTGCAGTTGAGCAACAAATCACAAGATGATAAGATACCATCAGTATCCATTGATTCACCAGCTGGATTTACTGAAGCCGTATACGCAACCGATCGAATGTGATTTGAATCAACTACTACATCGAGAATTTGGAACGTCAAAATTCGTTCCATCCAGTATTTTTGAATTATTTCAAAACAACATTATATCATCGTACCTTGAATACTATATTAAATGCAAAACAAAATGATGGTTTAAATGAAGTATTGCAAATTATTGAGGAATTAAAGTCAGAGAATAAGACGGAGTTGGCAGATTTATTTGACAGTTAGTTCGATCCAAGAAAAACGACTATTAAACTAAAACCTGACATCAACAAATTCCACTGCGGGATTATCAACAACCAACACAATAAAAAGTACTCAAGCAGCGCCAACACGTTATCATCACACCAACTTCAAACAATTGCTACCGCACATCATCATCGTTCAGAGGCAGAGATTTCAAACGATAAAATACAACAAAAGCAATATCGAAAAACTTAAAGGAGCAGCAGCAGCAACTACAACAACTACAATAGAAAGCCGGAACACAAAAACAACAACAACAAATGTAATAGAAACAACAGCTCGCCCGTGAGTACAGAGAACGTGTGGGAAGGCTCATAGGGAATTTGTTACGAAGTTTTGGGTCTTCTGGACAAACACCTTATTTCAAAATCAGTAAAAAATATATAATTGCGACAACTTACTTACTTACTTAATTGGCGCTTAACCGTCTAAACGGTTATGGCCGTCCAACAAGGCGCGCCAGTCGCTCCTTCGCTCCGCAAACCGGCGCCAATTGGTCACACCAAGGGAGTTTAAATCGTTTTCCACCTGGTCCTTCCTGCTTCTATAGGCGGGTTCCGATAGAAACACTTTCTTGGCCGGAGCATCATCTTTCATTCGCATAACATGGCCTAGCCAGCGCAGCCGCTTCCTTTTAATTCGCTGGACTATGTTGATGTCTGCGTATAGCTCGTACAGCTCATCATTAAATCTTCTTCGGAACTCGCCATCGTCAACCCGTAGAGGTCCATAAATCTTTCGAAGAACTTTTCTCTCGAACACTCCCAAAGCCGCTTCATCTGCTGTTGTCATGGTCCATGCTTCTGCCCCATATAGCAGGACGGGTACGATAAGTGACTTGTAGAGTATGATTTTCGTTCGCCGAGAGAGGACTTTACTTTTCAATTGCCTACCTAGTCCAAAGTAGCATTTATTGGCAATATTGATTCTTCGCTGGATTTCAGTGCTGATGTTGTTGCTAGTGTTGATTCTGGTTCCCAAATAAACGAAGTCTTTTACTATTTCGAAATTATGGCTGCCAACAGTAGCGTGGTTGCCAAGGCGCATATGCGCTGACTCTTTGCTCGATGACAGCAGGTACTTCGTTTTGTCCTCATTCACCATCAAACCCATTTTTACCGCTTCTTTTTCCAGCTTGAAGTAAGCAGAACTAACAGCGCGGGTGTTTAGGCCGATGATATCAATGTCATCAGCATATGCCAGTAATTGCACGCTTTTATAGTATATTGTTCCAGTGCGGTTAAGTTCTGCAGCTAGTATAATTTTCTCCAGCATCAAATTAAAGAAATCGCACGATAGGGGGTCACCCTGTCTGAAACCTCGTTTAGTTTCGAACGGCTCGGAGAGATCCCTCCCAATTCTGACTGAGCTGATGGTGTTGCTCAACGTCATTTTGCACAGCCGTATAAGTTTTGCGGGGAAACCAAATTCAGACATAGCGGCATATAGGCAGCTCCTTTTCGTGCTGTCGAAGGCGGCTTTAAAGTCGACGAAGAGGTGATGTGTGTCGATTCTCTTTTCACGGGTTTTTTTTCCAAGATTTGGCGCATTGTGAAAATCTGGTCGATGGTAGATTTACCAGGTCTGAAGCCGCACTGATAAGGTCCAATCAGCCGGTTCACGGTGGGCTTCAATCTTTCGCACAATACACTTGAAAGGACCTTATATGCGATATTAAGAAGGCTGATTCCACGATAGTTGGTGAATTTTGCAGTATCCCCCTTCTTGTGGACTGGGCAAAGAACACTTAGATTCCAACCGTCGGGCATGCTTTCGTCCGCCCATATTTTGCTAAGAAGCTGCTGCATGCGCCTTACCAACTCCTCGCCGCCGAACTTGAATAGCTCCGCAGGCAATCCATCAGCGCCCACGGCCTTGTTGTTTTTCAATCTGGTTATTGCTATTCTAACTTCGTCATAATCGGGCGGGGGGACATATATTCCATCATCATCGATTGCGGGATCGGGTTCTTCATCTCTGCGCGGTGAATTGCTGCCTCCATTTAGGAGAGCAGAGAAGTGTTCCCTCCATAATCTAAGCACTCTCTGGACATCAGTTACAAGGTCGCCGTTTTCATTCCTACAGGAGTTTGCCCCGGTCTTAAAACCTTCCGTCTGTCGCCGTATTTTTTGGTAGAATTTTCGGGCGTTATTCCTGGTGGCTAGCATCTCAAGCTCCTCGCACTCACGCCTTTCTGCTTCTGCTTTTTTCTTCCTGAAAAGGCGTCTCGCTTCCCTTTTCAACTTACGATAGCGTGTACACACTCCTCTTATCGCGCTCGCTTTTAAGGTATCCCTGTAGGCAGCGTCTTTTCTTTCGGTTGCAACGCGGCATTCTTCATCATACCAGTTGTTTTTTCGTGGCCGCCGGTAACCAATTTTTTCCTCGGCGGCAGTACGAAGTGCTTTGGAGATATGCTCCCACTGCTCCTGTATTCCTTCAGGATGAGTTGTGCCCTCAGAGAGCAGGTGTGAGAGTCGAGTTGCGAAATCATTGGCAGTCTGTTGTGATTGAAGCTTTTCGACGTCTAGCTTTCCTTGTGTTTTTTGTTCCTTGTTTTTAGCCGCGTTGAGGCGGGTGCGTATTTTGGCTGCAACGAGATAATGGTCCGAATCGATGTTAGGTCCTCGGATCGTGCGCACATCTAAAACACTGGAGGCATGCCGTCCGTCTATCACAACGTGATCGATCTGATTGCGAGTATTTCGATCAGGAGACAGCCATGTAGCTTGATGTATCTTTTTGTGCATGAACCTCGTGCTTGATATGACCATGTTTCGAGCACCGGCAAAGTCAATCGGCCTCAGTCCGTTAGGAGAAGTTTCATTGTGTAGGCTAAACTTTCCGACTGTAGGGCCAAAAACACCTTCTTTGCCCACCCTGGCGTTAAAGTCGCCAAGCACGACTTTTATATCATGACGGGGGCAGCGCTCGTATGTGCGTTCTAATTGTTCATAAAAAGTGTCTTTCACCTCATCGTCTTTCTCCTCTGTCGGCGCATGGGCGCAGATGAATGATATATTAAAAAATTTTGCTTTTATTCGGATAGCGGCGAGACGCTCGTCCACAGGCGTGAACGCCAGCACTTGGCGACAAAGTCTCTCTCCCACCACGAATCATTCAGGGAGCGGACGTTCCAGGTGCATGCCCTCAATGCATTGTCCTTCAAACGTTTGCCATGGTCGTCATCAATAGAGAGTGTATTTATCCGAGGCTTGTTGTTGCGACAACTATCAACAACAAATAAAGGGATTTGGTGAGCTGTTTCTAAAATTTAGTTTATTTAAATTTATATTATGTATATGTATCAAAATAGATTAAACATTTTTGTTTTGTAAACGCTCCTTTCCGGAAATTTTTTTTTTTTATTTCTTCCTATAATATAATTTTTGTAATTATTTTTATTAACAATGTTTCATTCACCATCAAATAATACACGTACATCTACACCACGAAATCAAGTAAACGATTCGCTTATTGATTTGGATAATGAAAATTATCAAAATGATTTACCAAATCCATATGCGAATCAAAATAACGAAATTTTTGCTATATCGGTAAAACTTCCCCAATTTTGGACTAATTGCCCTGAAGCATGGTTCATCCATGCTGAAATGCAATTTAGTCGAAAGAACATTACTCAGGAAGGGACAAAATATGAATATGTCATAACTGCACTTCCGCAGGAGGTAATTATGACAATTCTTGATTTTATTCAAAATCCTCCTGAAGATGACAAATTTTCTGCATTAAAGAAAATTTTAATTGAACGGCATTCATTAAGTGAGAATGCCAAGTTAGATAGAGTGTTATCCGATTCAGAAATGGGAGATCGTAAACCTTCTGAATTTTATCGGTATCTATTGCTACTCTCTGGAAACAATTTTAGCAAGGAAATTCTTAAAAAGCTTTTGACAGGGAAGTTGGCAAAAAATTTAAGTATTATCCTTGCTAGTTCGAATTCGACTGAAATAAGTGAATTAGTTAAATTAGCCGATAGTATTTGGGAAGCTTATAATAAAAATGAAATAGCTTCAGTTAGTAATTTTCCAAATTCTAAAAGCGAAAATACAATTATTTCAAATTTAGTTCAAACAACTAACATTATTTGCAAAATTTTTTAAAAATTATCATTAGAGATCAGTGAAATTAAAAATCAGATTAGTCAAAATTATTCAAGGTCCCGATCTTTTAGTGGGAATCGCTTTAGAAGTCCCTCTATATAGATCAAAGTCTCGTGACAACCCAAATTGGCTCTGTAGGTATCATTATAAGTTTGGTAATCAGGCTTTGAAGTGCGAACAACCATGCGCTTTTAAAAATAACAATAGTTCGTCAAACTAAAGTCATCCGTTGTTGCGGCGACAAACAACGGAGATTTAGACACCTTTACACGTCGCTTATTTATTTTTGATAAAACAAACAAATTGAATTTTTTAATAGATAGTGGAGCAGAAATTTCAGTGCTTCCGGTTTCAAAATCTTCATGTTCGAAAAAGTCATCAGATATTATTCTAACGGCAGCTAATGGTTCAACAATTTTGACATACGGTAAAAAACTTTTAACTATAAATTTGGGACTGCGTCGTGAATTTCCGTTCACGTTTTTAATAGCAGATATAGCTAAACCAATTATCGGTGCTAACTTTCTGTGTAAATATGGTCTCTTAATTGATGTTAAACGCAAATGCTTAGTAGATCCGGTAACAAGTCTTTCAGTTAACACAATTTCATGTGTTTGTAATGTTTCGCTACCAAACGTTTTCGCTGTTGATAACAAATTTACAAAGTTATTGAAAGAATTTCCTTCTTTATTTTCTGAACCAGATTATTCACAACCAGTTAGACATACAACAGTTCACAGACTAGTCACTGAAGGAAATTTACCATTTTCTAAACCAAGGCGTTTAGACCCTATTAAATACAAAGTAGCTAAAACTGAATTCGATTATTTAGTAAAGCCAGGGATATGTAGGCCTTCTAATTCAGCGGTAACATCTCCTTTGCATCTTGTACCCAAGAAGGAGTTAAATGACTGGCGTCCTTGTGGAGATTTTAGAAGATTAAACGTTGTAACAGTCCCTGATCGTTATCCTTTGCCCCATGTTCAATGCTTCAACATGAATCTCAGAAATAAGAAAGTATTTTCGAAGCTAGATTTGGTAAGAGCTTACCACCAAATTCCAATGGCAGAAGAGGATATCTATAAAACTGCAATTACTACGCCTTTTGGCATGTTTGAATTTGTACGAATGCCTCTCGGGCTTAGAAACTCCACACAAACTTTTCAACGGTTTCTTAATGAAGTAGTTAATGATTTAGACTTTGTTTTTACATATATTGATGATCTCTTAGTGGCAAGCGAAAATGAGGAACAACATTTCAAAGATCTTAGCGTACTATTTCAGCGCCTCACGGAGTACGGTTTAAATATAAAACCAAGTAAATGTACTTTTGGCGTAACAAATGTTGACTTTTTAGGACATAATATTTCTGAAACGGGAATTAGGCCCTCGGAAGAAAAAGTTTTAGCCATTCGAAATTTTGATCGTCCAAAATCTATTAAGCAGGCACAAAGATTTATTGGTATGGTTAATTATTACCATCGATAAATACCAAAATTAGCAGAGTTTACGACAGTTATCTATGACTTAATTAATAGAACAAATAAGAATCGAGACAAGATTTTAATTTGGGACGATACATCTAATAAAGCTTTCGAATGCATTAAAGAAAAGTTTGCATCTGCGATATTGTTAAATCATTTTAACAAAGATGCAAAACTTTCTTTAAATGTAGATGCATCCAATACGGCAATAGGTGGTGTCATACATCAAACGTTTAATAATAAATCAGAGCCACTTGCATTCTTTTCAAAGAAATTGCCTCCATCCGAAATTAAATATAATACATTTGATAGGGAACTGTTAGCTATTTATTTGAAAATTAAACATTTTCGTTACCTTATAGAAGGACGTCAATTTACAGTTTTCACAGATCACAAGCCTCTAGTATTTGCTTTAAATTCAAAAACAGAACGCAGTCCAAGACAAACTAGACATATAGAATTCATTGCACAGTTTACGAATTATATTAGGTTTATTAAAGGACAGGAAAATGTTGTAGCTGATACATTATCTCGAGCGTTTGAAGTAGAAGCGATTAATAATTCGGACATTAATTTAAAAATTTTACAAAGTGAACAAAAACAAGATAGCGAATTAGGCAAACTTACCTCAGAACAAACATTTTTAAATTTGAAACTAAAAAAAATTCCTGTTCTTAACTTTAATATATGGTGCGAAGTGTCAGGAGAAAATCCTAGACCATTCATTCCAAACAATTTAAGAAAAATAATATTTGATATGTTACATGGGATTTCACATCCTGGTAGTAGAGCTACACGTCATTTGATAGTTAAGAAATATTTTTGGCAAAAAATGAATAAAGACATCAATATTTTGTCCAAAGAATGTATATGTTTTCAAAAATCGAAAGTACATCGTCATACAAAATCTCCAGTTGTGAAAATTCCAATTCCAAAAGCTAGATTTGAACACATTCACTTGTGAAAATTCCAATTCCAAAAGCTAGATTTGAACACATTCACTTAGATATTGTCGGACCCTTGCCTGTTTCAAAGTGATATCGTTACATATTATTTTTAAGTAATATATTTTACGTTTTAGGATTTCATTGGAAATAACAACGGATCAGGGATCTCAGTTTACTTCAAACTTGTTTTCAGAATTAACGAAACTTCTTGGAGATCATCATATAACGACTTCTTCCTATCATCCCCAAGCTAATAGAATGATAGAACGTTTCCATAGACAGCTTAAATCTTCAATAATGGCTAGGAATGGATCCAGGGATTGGTATGAAGAGTTACCAATAGTGCTTATGGGTTTGCGATCGATTTTTAAGGAAGATATTTCGGCAACACCAGCTGAAATGGTTTCTGGCCAAAATCTAAGATTACCTGGTGAATTATTTGTTTCAACTACAGAGAATGTAACTTCAGCGGATGTTTTAAGTAGTTTGCGTAAACATTTTAAAAATGTTAAATCAAATTTGGAACATCATCAAAATTCTAGCGGTATTTTTGTTCCAAAAGATTTAAAAGATTGTCATTTTGTTTTTGTACGTGTAATAAACAAACATTCTTTGCAGCATCCGTATGAGGGTCCTTATAGAGTTATTGAAAAAGATATTAAAAACTTTAAAATAGAGATAAATAATGAAATTAAATCTATTCCTATTGATCGTTTAAAACCAGAAATGATTGATAAAATACAGATACCTAACACAAAAACAAACAAGAAAGTTACTTTTAATTTATTTAACGTTAAATCTCCGGAAGGGGGAGTATTGTAGGGTTATATTTATATTCAACTTTAAATGTACCTACTTTAAATAAATTGAATTTTTGGTTCTTGTTAATTTTTTATATTTCAATTTTGAAATGATTGTTTCAAAAATTTTCTTTCTGATATAAATTTTTAAAACGAATTGTTAGCATACGTTTAGGAGTGATTATAATAAAGGTATTTTATTATTTTATTATTTATTTTTTTTTTTTATTTTATAAAAATAAATCAGTGTGCGTATAATTTAATAGTGGTATATTTATCGGCTACCACAGTCAATTTTAAAGTAATATTTAAACAGTATTTAACTAAATGCTTGACAATTTCGATTAAAAACTTAGAAGTAAGCAAAAGTTAAAATGTTGTAAATGTGTTGAACTGTACTCATGATGAAGCTATTAAATAATAATTTATGAAATAACAATAAAGCAAATTAATAGTAGATAAAGTATATACAGAATAGAATTTATACAGAGTAAATTTGATTGCAAACATATAAAAATAATGATCACACTGCAATTTTGCAAACAAGTTTCAAGTAACTGGTACTTCATATTTGAAACAGAGGGTTGAACAGTATATCACGGTTTAGGGTTCTTTGCTTTATTTCGAATTACAAATTTAATGTAGTTAAAAGGTATTTTTTAATACCAAGAAACGAGTTGCAGACGTCTAAATTTTTACAGTGTTTATTAAAATCACTACATAAACAACGAAGTGGTTCGTGCATTTCATAATTCGACCTGCATGTAGCTACAAAAATTGGTTGAAAATGTCTAGATGGCTTAATAAGAACGTTAAACTTAATTTCACCAAGCAAAAATGGACTATTTATTGACCCTCTTATTAATTTAACAATAAATAAGACACCAAGCATCTCCCTGCGGCTCTGCAATGTGGGCAACTGTATTAGTTTTAACCGGCTGCAGTAGGGGGGAAGATTTTTAGAAGGATCCCATGGCAAGTGTTTTAAGCGCTTTTTAAGATAAATAAAAAATATCCCATTTTTTTACAAGCGTATACGTTTACGATTCCGCGAAAAAAAAACACGCTTGTCCTCGCTTAGATAATTCTAGGAGACCCATCTAGCGGCAGTAGTTAAATAACTAGCTACAGAACAGGGTGTACCTAAAATCGGAGACACAACCCTCTGGAGGCCATAATGTATAACATATAGCTGAATCAGTTGCGATGAATGGTGGACACGCACCATTTTAAGAGGTGATACATAGAATTAGTGTAGAGGTGAAACATAGGCATATATTTCAGTTACATCTGAGTATAATGCGTATTGAAATTTAGTAGTACTAATTTTAGGCGTAGCAATTTCAGAGGTGTATTTATAGTTTGACGCTTAGCCAGGCCCGGCGAGAGCGGGGGCACGGAATGGGGGATTCCCCCGGGCCGGGGTTTCTCGGGGGGCCCGCGACTTAGAGGTACTAAGAATTTTTTTAATTCAGCAAGGTCTTTAGTTGTTCCCGAACTTTATGCCGAACTTCAAAAGCAACGAATATTGATAATAATTTTATGCCTGGGCCTGAGGAGACAAGAAAAACATCAAACAAAAATGTGTTTCTCAGAGGGCCGGCGATTTAGAGGTACTAAGACATTTATTTTAATTCAGGAGAGTCTTTAGTTGTTCCATGTTCAAATTTTAAGCCGAATTTCCAAAGCATCGAATGTTGATAATGATTTTTTGTCTGGGCCTGAGGAGACAATAAAAACATCAAACAAAAATGTGTTTCTCAGGGGGGCCGCGATTTAGAGGTACTAAGACATTCTTTTTAATTCAAGAGAGTCTTTAGTTGTTCCATGTGCAAATTTTAAGCCGAATTTCAAAAGCAACGAATATTGATAATGTAACGAATTTACTTGCAAATCCTCTTATTTGCCCTTTTGCTAAGTTCGTATCACTAAACTGTTGAATAAATAACTCCAATATTGAATAATGGAAAAATGGCCTTTATTAAAGTACTTCACAATAACACTTATACTTTGCAACTAGATTGCTTAGCAACCAAACTGATTGATAGCTCAAATGAAACTCTACTTTCAAAATAATACTGCCATGGCTCACTAGATAGCGTCTTAATCGAAACTGTTTGATAGCTCAACTCAAACTGAATTCCAGCGCATCTAAATTTGCTGCCTTTTATACTCTCTGATTTCAACGTTCGAATCTTCTAGGCGCTTCCAGAATCTACTAGTTGCCATCAGCTCTCAAACTTCTCAGCTGTGACTACAATTGCACGATTTTATAGCTTCTCTCATTGCATAATTTTAGGAGTATCTCAGATGTATGCATGTGTTTGTGCATTGATTCTCCGCTACTCGTATACGTACATGGTACATATGTGTAGACGCAATTATTGTTTTGTTTATGTAGATACATAATGATTGATCTATGGATGTGCATGATATCACTGTTTAGCATCGGCTTAGAGATAGCAGCACACCTTAGTTTTGCTAAAATTCGCAACAATAATGATTTTTTGCCTGGGCTGAGGAGACAATAAAAACATCAAATAAAAATGTATGTTTACATAAATCCGAAATTGTAAAGTTTTCGTGGTGACACCGATGAAGGTTCATCTTCAAAAAATCTTCGAACAATACCACCAACTCTGTATCAAAGTCCAGATTATTTAAACGACTTCGATATCGGTACAGTGAATAATGAGTTTTTGCGATCTGAAGAAATCAACGAAATAATTCGTCGAAAAGTGTCCTGTTATTTTTCCACGTGATTGTCATGACGAGGCATTTCCTACCTTGGTGTTAAACAGAATCTTGCCAAATGGAGAGAAAGTGGGGCGTGACTGGTTAGTGTGGAGTGCCAGTAGCAATGCTTTTTATTGCCTACCATGTCTGATCAGGAACCAATGGGAAACAATTTTAAACGAATGCAAAACAGTTGCTATTCAATTGAACATCTCGCCAAAGTTTCCGGAAATTCGAAAGAGAAAACCCAAAAGACGTTCTGAACATAATTTAAATGAGATGATTACGGATGATTCAGAGTCTGATTTTAAAAACAATACATTCCTGGTGATCGTTGATGCGGTAATCACTGGCATACTGAACGATTTGCAGCTATCAGAAATTTGAGCGAGACGTTTTCCTTTTTGTGGCAATTTGAAGACATGGATGAAACTACAGTTCGGGCGAGCGCAGCGAAATTTGTCGAAAAATACAAGTCCGGCATTTCTCAAAGCTTATAATGCGAAATAATTCACTTGAAACACACTTACGAAGCAAATTTCGATAAAGGTCTGTCACCATTCGAATTGCTACATGCCATCTACATATTTTCAAAATCTGTATACGATTTTCTCCAACATTTGTGTTGCTTTACGTATCTTTTACGCTATACCTGTCACTGTAGCTAGTGCAGAACGTTCCTTCAGCGTCCTTTCAAAAATCAAAAACTTTCATAGATTGTGTTCATCTCAAGAGCGAGTTTCAGGACTTGGCACGCTTTGTGTTGGATCCGTTTTGGCAAGACAGTTAAATTTTGATATTATAAAGAAGCAAGTAAAGACACTCTTTGATATCCGAACTTTCTATACTGAATAATTAAAATTTATAAGGATCTTTAAATTTATCAGAAATATACTAAAGTGTTACCGAATAACTAGAAAAGATTATTAGAAACAACATGTGGCTGTTAAAAGAGAATTTTGTTTCTACGTTACCATAAAATAGTACAAATAGTAAATATTCTGTGTTAATTTTATTGTCAGCTCTTAGTCCAAAAATCATTTAGTTGATGTGACAAAATTTTTGTTTGATGTAATCCATCAATAATGATTCATAAATGATACGTCATTAATTCAAGTTAATCAAATATATTAAAATAAAATAAATAAATGTAAAGCGCGATAACCTCCGGAGAGATCTAAGGCCGAGCTTCTCTTCCAATTTGCGTCGTGCTCCTTTTGATTTTCCCTACAAATTGGCCGGACGGGACCTACATGTTTTATGCCGACTCCGAACGGCATCTGCAAGGCAGATGAGTTTTCACTGAGAGCTTTTCATGGCAGAAATACACCCGGAGCGCTTGCCAAACACTGCCGAGGGGCGACCCCGCTTAGAAAAATTTTCTTCTAATTGAAATACTTTATTTCTAAAATTTTGATGTTGCTTTTCCCGGGGTATGAACCCAGGGCATACGGTGTGGTAGGCGGAGCACGCTACCATCACACCACGGTGGCCGTATTAGTGTATTTTTTATAGGGGACCCGTAAATTATTTAGTCCCGGGGCCGGATTTTCTCTCTACGGCCCTGCGCTTAGCAGTCCATACAAAGTTTAAGCACGTCTAAAGATGTAAAAAAATACAGCTAATAAAAAAAATAGGTAGGTACTTTGTGTGAGGATGCAAAGTTTCACTTTTTTTGTGGTCTGCATGTAAAAACTATGACCGCGAATCACTTATTTCAACAATATGTGACGTAAGCGTAAGTATTTGATAAAATTTGATGCTTCTAACCGTAAAAAAGGGGGCAGAAATTACCGTTTATATGGAGTATACACTATATATACCACCGATCTCTATGATTTTTTCAGACAGCAATATATGCTATATACGTAAGCATTTGGTGAAATTTGTAGCTTCCACCTGTTGAAATGGGGCTCAGATAACAATTGCCATCATCCGGTGGCAAAAGCCTGAGCCAGATAAATAATTTTGCATGTAAATGCAACAACAACGATTTGAGCAGGATAAATCCAGATAGAAGTCTGGTTCAATTTGTGAGCCAGATAATTTGTTAATTATTTCTTTTTAGTTTGGCAACGCTGCCTTTAATAAACCTACTTTTTGAAAAATAGATGTCGCTGCTTAGCCTTTCGCCGTATGAGTTAAATGAAAAACAGCGGCGGCATCTGCCTATCGCATTTCACGTGTGTGAAAATTTCACGACATCTGCTTCTCAGGTCTCTCAATTATCCAGAGCATTCCCGTGAGAACTGAGCGTGAGCCGGAGCTGTAAAACTCACTGGAAGACGGCAAATATGCGCAATATACAAAAGCACAAGATGAATTCAATCTGGAAAATTGAGGAAGATATGATAAAAATCTTCTTTTCTGAAAAATCGGTTATATGGGGTATATACGCTATAGTGGTCCGATCTGGTCGGTTCCGACAAATCTATAATGACACACTTAAATATACCCGCTCACCAAATTTTATCAAGATATCTCAAAAATTGAGGGACTAGTTTGCATACAAACAGACAGACGGACATGGCTAAATCAACTCAGCTCTTCATCCTGATAATATCGATACACTTAATAGTGGGTCTACCCATTTTCCTCTAAGGAGTTACAATTTTGAGATTCGTGACGAAGTTAATATAGCATTTCATTTTCATGAAAGGTATAATTATCAAACTAATAACTGGTATTATTAGTTCTTTTTATTATGCCACAAATGCGATACATTTTCCACACGAAGTTGTATGGGACTTTTCACCTAAAAAAAAACTAAAGTACGGAAACCATAGAGGTTTCACCTTTGAAATTTTGCATATAGGTTCTCAGGGAGTTTCCCACCGAGAATTAATCAGTGATTTTCGATTGTTATTAATAAGTTATTAGTAATTTGTTGTTAAAGTTACTAAGGTATAACTATCACTTTTTATCTACACGCGATCATTTTAGCAAGAATTACATACATAACTATACTCTTTAATTTGTATAAAACCACAAATTACTTTTTTCTTTTGTTTAAATTTACGTATTATTTTAAAATTTAATGGGCGCTTTTTTTTTTAAATAAATTTCGTATATTTCATAAAAAATTTGCGGCGCCTTTTTTTAATAAATTACGTTTATTTCATAAAAAATAGAAAATTTTCGCCTGCGTCGCTATTTTTATAAATTGCGTTTGCTGAAAAAAAAAAGAAAAGTTGGAATAAAAAATCGCCCGATTAAAATACATTGAGCGGCTTTCTGTAAAAAATGTCTCATGTACATACAAAATATGTGGGAGCAAACGAAGTTGAACTTTCTGCCTGACATTCCGGTTTGAAGTTTGCGCACATGTTCACGTTGTCGCAACGCATGCTAATTTCGGTTAAGGCTTTGTTTCCTCAGAAAACGGAGCCGCCAAATAACGGTCTATAAATTCCGCTTTATCATAAATTTACACCGCGTTATAAAGGATTTATGGAATCTGTTTCTGCTCGTCTGGCAAGTTCTTTAAGGTTTTCCATATTTTATTTTTATTGTTTTAGTTTTTGATATCATTTTAAAGAAAATTAAGAAGCTGAAATTATTTGAATTTTTTGACAAACCGTTCACCGCTTTAAGAAAAGCGGTGGGCCGGCCGCGAATAACTTTTATATTGCTACAGTTTTGACAAGGTGCTCTACAGCTATGGTAGGGCCGTTATATTGCGGCACCGCTTTCGAGGAAGCCAAGCCTTTAGAGCGAAATAAGGCCCATACGTTCGAGCGTTACGCAAACCCATGATTCAATTACTAGAGGTTTGTTCTCCAATGATGACAGATCTTTGACACTCCCAAATTGAAAAATCTGGAGGGGTTGCTTTTACGAAGTAAGGAAAACGGGGAACAATTCAATCCCCTTCAGTGAAAATTATAGTAGAAAACTATCTTTGGTACTATATTAGTAGTGATAATAAATTTGTAAATGCCAAAAATTTTTGGGGAAATAATTCATTTTCTACTAATTATTTCGTGAATTGATAAAGTTATGTTGGTTTGGTCATTCTTTCAGAAATTGTTTGAAGAATGCCGTACGTTAGAATTTTATTCAAAAATGCACTATCTCAAAATTTGTTTCAAAAACTCCCTACATGAGCATAAGTTCAACGCATTTTATCATAAGAGGGAGTTAATGAAAAGCATTCTGAGATAAAGCGTTCTTCAATATAACTCTAGTATTGGGCGGTTTTATGGCAAATCCTGATTGGGAAATTTTTAAAAAATATTTTGAGATAGAACGATTTTGAACAGGCAGCCGCAATGAACGAACAAAAATAAAAGAAAATGACTTATTATCTTAGAACTTTATATTCCTACCTTGACTTTGACAGAAGAGTTAAGTTTTTGTGCGGTCCTGCTACACAGGAAGTTTTCACCTTTTTATTTTGAAATTTCGGAAAGCTCTTTTCCGTTAAGTATTCATGGAAGCGTTCCGGATAAACCGTTAGTTTAGAATATTCGAAATACGTTCATTTGATACTACCTCAAATAAGTATATACAAACCAGGGATGCACCTTAACGTTAAGCTAATCGTTTATCAAAAAATTTCCACCGTTTCCGTTGCAACACTTCCAAATATTATCGATAAAGAAATTATCAAGATAAATTGTATCTCGTTTTTAACAGAAACGAAAAGCTTTCGTTAACGTTAAAAACGTTAACAAAAACGTGATACTTTATGTTTGAATTGTGCTGGCAATGCTATAGCCATGGTGAAGCCGTACGGTGGTAACAGCGAGCGGACATACAAACAAACTCAATGTAATTTGTTTGTGCAATTCGTTGGTAGTAATGTCAAAAATACTCTGAGAAATATTCGTACTGTCAAAATTCATGAGAAAAGTTGCAATTAGCTTGGCTAATGCTTTCACCTTTAATGACTCCGCCATCAATCAGCTTTGCCAGAATAATTTGAAATTAATAATCAACATAAACGATTTGATTTCGTTTTGATATGGCAGAAAACGAAACAAAATCATTTCGTTAATTTGACGTTCTTAACGTTAATAAACGAAACGAAATGACTTTGTTTCGTTTATTCACGTTAATTATCATAACGAAATGATATCGGTTCGTTGGTTAAGCATGCCTGATACAAACTATTCTAAATATAAACCGTTTCCCCAAATTCTTAAATGGAGACGAATATTCCGAACATATGGAATTAATAGAACAGAAGGTCGACTCTTAATACGCGCCCAAAAATATCGAGCGAAGTGTCAAAAGACGCGTATTGACCTCTATAACTCTAATTCGAAGGCGGAAATAAAAATTTTAGCTCGTTCAAAAGATATTGAATACACCCTTTCTTTCTTTCTTTCCTTCTTTCTCTATGTTCTCCTTTATTCCTTTTATGTTTATTTGCCTATTGATCTATGTATCTTGAAATTTATTGTAAAGTTCAAATAACTTGTATATTTAAGTCATTTATCTCTAATCCTTAATCTTAAGAAAGTATTGTATCAAATGAAATGTGGCACGTTAAAAGACTCTGTCTTACTTGTGTCTTAATAATAATAATAATAATAATAATAATATTGACGAATACCGAAAAGTGACCCCGGGTTGCGTTGGCGGCCTTCAGCCGAGCTTATAAAAAATTGCCCTGCCGGTCCACCAATGAGGTGGGATCAAAATTAAATGCCTGTAAATCCCTTTGTACACAAAATCTTAAACAATCACATCAAAATTGCCTACTGCAAATATCTCCGGACAGAGATACAATTTTTCTTTTCCGCCTTCGGATTATTGTTGTCGAGGTCACCTCTCTCGATATTTTTGGACGCGTATTAGCAGTATACTCCTGTTCTAGACTTTTACCGGAATAAGTTAACATGCCCAATGAGTACATTTCGTTATGGCATCTCCATAATTTACTAATGACATTTTTACCTGAATCGATTTAATAGTCGAGGTTTTGACGTTGAACGATGAATTTTTAATTGGTTTATGTTTCGTATATTCATAGGTTTACGAAAGTGCACGATTTCTTGGTGTCCTCACTTTTCATAAAATTACCTATGTTCAATGTTCAGCCATACTAATGGATCGAGGCATAGTTAATAAATTCACTATAAAATTAAAAAAAAAAATGTTCTAAGGGGTTATGCAGTTCAGTACTTATCGCGTATTTGTAAACTGATTGCTTCCTATTTCTACTACTAATATTTTTCGAAAACTCGCAAAGAAACAACACAGCTAACGGATGCCAGTTTGATTTGGGAGCAAAATGGCCGCAATTGTCAAAAAATTGAATCATGACGCAAACCATTGTAAATTTTACCAAGTAGCGCAACTAACAGCTGATCGGTGAGAATTCGCACATTCACACGCACAGTTCTCGACTCAGTTTCAAAAAAAAAACTTTAGATTATTTAATTCAAATTTTAAAGTAAGATAATCCTTACAAATTTATGTATGTATATAGAATATATATGTCGTTTTTGTTGTTATTAAAACAATAGTTTTATTTATATTAAAGCTTTTATAATTTTTTTTTTTAACTTTGAAAAATCTCCGAACACCATTCCTTCATTATATGACATTCGACTGCCTAGTCCACTGCCTTCCCCTCTATTCAAAACATTCTCCACTTAAGCTACCAAACTATATAGTAAACAATTACACATTTTTATTAGGTTGGCCTATAAACCTATAAAGTAACAACACTGAATTTAACACTATTTCAATATGGCTTGGCAGCACTTGTTACTTGACGTCAGTTTGGCCACACTTCCTTGTGCATTTTATTTATTTTTTTTTGCCAAAAACGTGTTCAGCTAAATGCGTGCATTTTCTGTTGATTGTCATTAAATTACTTTTTTTTATGTATGCTAATAAAATGAGTGCCGAAAGAAAACTGCTTCAGTTCCATCAAATGGAATTAGACGAACGGCTCCAAAAGGTAGATAAACAATATTTAAAAGAAAAAAAGGATTGGTATCATTCATTCATATATCCTCTAGGCCATTTCCAAAATGGGATGGATGCAGCCAACACTTATACAAGAAGCTGCCATTCCATTGCTGTTGGAAGGTAAAGACGTCGTAGTACGTGCGCGCACTGGGTCTGGGAAAACTGCAGCATTTGCATTGCCTTTATTGCAAAAGTTACTTAATTCCAAGCTGAATGCATCGGAGCAATGTACCAGTGCACTCGTTCTTTCGCCAAGTAAAGAACTATGTCAGCAAACGCGCATATCAATGCAACAAATGGCAGACAAATGCGGCAAAGTTGTGCGCATAGTAGATTTATCAACAAGCGATGTTGTAGCACAACGACATGTGCTATCGGAGCGGCCCGATGTTGTAATATCAACACCAGCCAAAGTGTTAGCACATGTGCAGTCAGGAGCATTATGTTTGAAGAAAATAGAAATGCTTGTAGTTGATGAAGCAGATTTGATATTTTCATTTGGATTTGAGAAGGATTTTAAGAAGCTTATAGAATATCTGCCACCTATTTATCAAGTAACCTAGTTTGATTTCCTATTTAGAATACAATAATTACCTAAATTAACTACGTGTTTTATAGGCGGTACTTGTATCTGCCACAATGTCCGATGATGTTATGAGAATGAAAAATATTGTGCTACATAATCCAGTAGTACTTAAACTTGAAGAGCCGGATTTAGTGCCAGAAAACCAACTTTCACATCAACGTATTTTAGCAGAAGAGAATGACAAACCACCTATATTATATGCACTACTGAAATTGCGTTTAGTACGTGGAAAAAATGTAATATTCGTAAATTCGGTCGATCGCTGTTATAAGTAAGTTGAGCGCTCTCTGTTTGATAATAAATACTAGAGATTAATATGATGCAACTTTAGTTACAATGAATGCGCAGCTTCTATGCGAAGGTTGGCGCATATATGATTTACTTGTCTAATCTTCTCTCTGATTCTAGTTGTGTCAATTATTTGCTTTTGGTAAAAAACTCAAAGTATATATAGCTTTACCTTTTTTTATTTCCAACAGACTCAAATTATTTCTTGAACAATTTCAAATCAAGTCCTGTGTACTTAACTCTGAGCTTCCTACAAAGATACGCATACATACAATAAATCAATTCAATCAGGGTATCTATGATTTAATAATTGCATCCGATGAACGCATGTTAGAAAACCCTGGTCGTAATAAAAGTGATCGCGAATCGGGTGCATCACGTGGAATAGACTTTCACTGTGTAACAAATGTAATAAATTTCGATTTCCCTACGGATGTCAACTCATATATACATCGCGCTGGACGTACTGCACGTGGCACGAATAAAGGTAGTGTTTTGTCTTTGGTGAGCTTGAAGGATAAAGCAGTAAATGAAGCTGTGGAGGAACGTTTAAAAATCGGCTACATGAGCGAAGATCAAGTGATTAAGTATGCTTTTTTAAAAAATGTGAATATATATACCAATTACATAAAAAGCTGTACATTTTTCGCTTCAGAAATTATCAATTCAAGTTGGAGGATATTGAACCATTTCGCTATCGTGCACAAGATGCATGGCGTGCGATAACACGCATCGCAGTACATGAAGCTCGCATGCGTGAAATTCGTATAGAAATTTTCAATAGTGAAAAATTGAAAGGTTTTTTCAATGAAAACTCGCGTGATCTGCAGGTTTTGCGACATGATAAACCTTTGAAAACGGTTAAAGTGCAACCACATTTATCACATGTGCCAGAGTATATTGTACCCAAAGCTTTAAAGCGTGTAGCAGCAACAGCTTTAACACGCGCACCCAAACAACCACGTGGCTATCATTCAAAAGCGAAAGCGGTTTATGAAAATCAAAAAGACAATCCTCTGTTATGTAGCGAAATTGATTATGGACGAAAGCGTGGTGGTGGTAAAAAGAAATAATAGTCTCTATTGCTTTTATAATATGCTTTGTTTTTATGTTTTATATTTTATCTATAAGATTTTGTAAAATAAATGGAAAAGTTATTTAAAAAATCTTTATTCTTCATTTTCTCTTAAATATTCAAAAATATGTATTTTAGTAGGCCTTAAAACAATTAATTTCGTATGTATGCATGAACATATTTACTTAAGCTTTTTGTATCAACTAACAAAAAAAAAACTTGGAAATACTTTGTACGTTAGTGTTTTTACTCATTTTTCTTAATTTTTAAATTTTCAATAATTTTATCGCAACCAAGCATGTTCTTAATTGCAAATTAAGTAGACAATATGTGCAATGATACTTTATGCAGATTCCTTAAATAATGTTTATGTAGAAAATACTAATATTTACTACGTAAATTATAAATCTTAAAATCATTACAAAATTAAAGAGGTTTATAATGCATTTCAGAAGGAAATTTTCATAAAAGGTTGTCGCTATTAAAAATTATAAGAAATTATTTTAGCCGATTTCTTTTATATTAGTTGAATTTTGTAAATACATAAATCAATTCAGAAGAAATTTATTAAATTTACTTCTTTATGTTTCAAAACTTGAGTCCGCAACTATTTCGTCAAATCGTGTGGAGGTTACCGGAATAGGCATGAATATTATTTTCCTTACTGTTTTCGTTGGCGGGATACAAGGTTCACTCCCTAAACCTTTGGGGGATGCCTTTATCGCTACAACAGGAAAATAATTTCGAAAAAAAGGCCATGGCTATAATTGATAAAATTCGTCGTACTTCGGAAAAATGTTAACATGTATTTTCGGGTTTCATTTTTAATAAATAAGCTCGAAAAAAGAAATTGAATTTGAATAAATATTGGCCAGCCCATCTCAAAAATTTGAACTCAATACGAACTTAAAATTAACAGAAATGTTTCGGTTTCCGAATTCGAGACATTTCGATGTGAAAAGGTGCTCTGACATTCACAAATACGGTAGCGTTGAATAAGCGGCTAGAAAGTAGTTCCAAATTTTTGAAATGGTTACCAGCAGAATAGCAAGAAACAAATATATAGTATGATGATTCGGATATGAATTGAAATATTTTGCCAACACAGGCCTGACCATGTTTGAAATTTTAAAGCCATATATTTTTCTATACCTAAAATTTGTTTTTCCCAACATAGGAAGGAAAGAAAGTTAACATTTTGACTCATAATTCTCACATCGTATCTTGCTAGGATTGAAGGGGTTGATAAGCGCAATACAATAGCTTCAAAGCTTCCGCAACCCAAGTGTCAGCCTCACCTACGCGAGGGGAATCCTGTTGCATATATGAAGGTATCATACACATATTTAGAAGGCGACTCCAAGTTCATCATGGAACTAGGGGATGGGGAGGGCGGGATGGCCTAGAAGGTTTAATGTGGTCATATAAATCGTTCCCGAGACGGGGCTAGTACCTTAATGGTGCTTTGTTACCGGATCTATATCCGGAAAAGGACCATCAACATCGATAACACTCCCCAAAGCTCTCGGAGAGTTGTTGTTGTAGCAGTGCTTCGCCCCATCTAATAGGAGCGACCGATCACAAATTGCCATCAATATCCTCTAACGGGAGTGCAAGGAAATTTCTGTTTCAACAGGGGTGTACCATAATGAGAGGGGTGTTACAGGTGCCTTCGGAACCTTTATCGTTAATACAACAACGATCACTGATCGGAAACTATTTCACCCAAGCAATAAGTCAGTTCACAGGAATGATTTTGTTGATGTTATTACACTAAAGCACATGCGAATAAAAGGAGACCTGGTGAATGCCTTAAATATCATTTTCATTCGAAGCGAGATACAGAATAAGGAATATGTTTGAATATAAATAGATATAAATAAATATGCATTTAAACCTCATGTTTTAAAATATAAACATTAAAGGTAACATGTAAATGCGTAAACCCCGTGAATCATTTTTATTAAAAATTTATGTGGTTAACTTACGAGCTATTTATTTATATGAAGTGTGCTATTATCTCCGTAAAAAGTGTACTTATTTAAAAAAAAGTTCTAGATGAATTACTGAGTCATATGGTATTAAAGAAAGCATCACTAAACTGACATTTTTCGATTTTACTACTTGATAATCAAAATTTTCAAATAACAAATGCAGTGCAATAATCAAAAATCCTGTGATGGTTCTCGCATGAAAAAATGCAGTTAATAAGACTATAAACTGCTCATTTAAATACGCCTAACCAGAAAAATACGATTTTAGCTCCCTTCCGAAGTGCTTTGTTCTGAAAGTAAACTTGAAAAACTTTTCAAGAAATATTTATTTTAGAGCCTACGATTTCTTCTTGAACACAAGCGTGAATTTTGAGCCACGAGAACCCGAGAACTAAGCTGCTAGCGAGATTCTCGTTTCTCTAAATACTCTTAATTCTCGGGAGCTTCTCGATATTCAGTTTAGTTGCTGTATTAGTTGTATTCCATGTACGGGCAGCAATTAAATCGAATCACGAGAAGCCACGATTGCCGAGAAATTTTACCTCGAAGAATCTAGAGAATTAATTGGTCAAATTTTGAATAACTCGAAAGTAGTAACTTTTTTATACGCAAAGCAAGCTTCTTTAAACAAATTCCAGGTTTTTCTAGAAACTGTATGAAATCATAAGTTAGAAAATGTAAATAAAATGTAGCCTTTTGAATATTGCAAAACCTTTTGCAAACTTGCTCAATGAAAAGAGTTGACCAAAATCCAACTAATTGAGAAATATCGTCCACTTTTTGACGTAAAATGACTCCTAAGCAAATGTATAAAATAAAATTTCCTTTGACTGCACCCTCCTCTATATTGTATAATCAACCCAATTTTCGGCGTCTTGGCGCCGTAACAACTGACACATTAGCACCAGCTGGCAACACACTTACTGCAGGTAATTGCAAATGTTGCACCATAAGTTGTGGTTGTTTCTGTAATAAACTTTCGGCAGCCAAACGTTCGCGCTGCAATTGCTCTGGATCATCTTCGTCATCATCTGAGATCAATGATATACTCAAATCGCTGGACAGTTTCAAAGAAATGGGCGGCGGTGTTGGTGAAACCATAGGTGGTGTAGGTCCTTTCCGCTTTGTTGTTGTACCTTTCTGTTGTCCATTAGAAAATTCTGGCATACCACATGAGGCGAGACCTTCACGCAACTTTGTAAGCGATAGTTCATAGGTACGATTTGCGATTACAGTGTGCACTGTAGTCTCATCGGGCAACATAGGAAATAATTCATTGGTATTCGATTTCGGACAAGTGCTAGCAGCTGAAGAGCGTGGCACAAGTGAAACAGTGACATCTTCATCAACTTGCGCACTATAAGGTGATAACATTGTGGGATATGTGGGTGCAGATGGTTGAGGTGGTGTGTTTGCGGGCGTTTGAAGTTTTGGCGACTTTTGTGCTAGGGTAGGTGTGATAGTAGTTGAGAGTGGCACGATTGGCGGCGTTACCACAGATAACAGGGGCTTGAGTAAACCATTGTTTGTGTTTTTGAAGTCTTTCAGTGTATGCGGCGGCAGTACCGATGCCGATGTTGCTACAGCACATTTTTCATTATCACTATCATCGCTTAGCACAATGCTTTCATTATTTACAATTGTTGGTTGTTCATGACGTTTCGGCTGTTGAGATTTACGTTTTCGTTTCACGTTTCGACGTGGCATGGGTGCCACTTGAGCGATTGGTGTTGAAGTTGCAGGAATATTTTGTAGATTCTGTACTGGTATAAGCGTAATATTTGGCACCTTTGAAACTTCAATCGCCTGCCCAGAACAAACATATAGTTGTGGTGTTGTGGGTGTGGAATGCAAATTTGATATGGGCACAAGTGGAGGAGGCCCATTGTTAAAAGCAAAAGTTGGCATTTTATTGATAACCGGCTTAGCATTCGACAATTTTAAAGAATTATCCTTGCTAACGGTACTTGACTTTTCCTTAGCATCTTCATCATCTGATAACAAATCAATTGTGACATTTGCTGGGAGCTTAGCTAAATTCTGTTTGCGTCGCTCAGTCTTATAACGTTGTAATATGTGATGTTGTTGAATGCCTGCAGCGGCTAGCAAGGCTTTGGCCCAACGCAAACGTTTTCGCCGCAATCGCTTGTTGTCGAATAGTGAAGGCGAAATATAAAATGGACCGGAATTCTTGTGTGTTATACTTAAATTATTAGAGCTGGGTTTCGGTGTGACTATTACTGCGGAATTTGCATCCACAATCGGCGCTGCTGAAAATTTTGAAACAAAAATAAAGCGACATTTATACCATACTAATATTTAATTTATAGCTAAACAAACCAGTATTTTCGCTCATTTTTGTTTACTGTGTGTGAAAATTGTATATGCAATTATCTATTTATTGAAATTGTATTCCGATAACAGCTTTTCTTGGTTGTCATCAATTTGTTGGGGTACAGTCCTTTTTGCAACTTGCATAATTACACTTTTCACCCCGTTTTGTGATCCACCCAATGTGGCAAGTAAACTCCTTGTTAACCTTAATGCAGTTGATTAATAAAAACTTTCACATGTAACGTCTTGCTGGCAAATATTTATTTTGATTAAAAGCCTAGGTAATTTGTAAATTCTTGTAAACAACTGCACTTTTTGTGTTTATTTTGTTGTTCTTTTCTGAGATCACACAAACATTGTGAATCAAACTACGTGTGATATCTTATCTGTCAACTGCCTGACAGGTTGTTCAATATGGCTACTTTTTAGCATTTTGACAGCGTTCAATATGCCGGCGCCTATCTTCAGCAGGTGATAGAAAGAGATACAGAACGAGACAGCGATAGTCAATTACAAATCAGGTGATCCAATCACTTTGGAATTTTGACGTCTATGCAGAAGATATCACGCTTAGTTTGATTCACAATGCATACAAATGCGGCGCATTAGGGTTGCTTTCTGCAGCTGTTTGACAACAACTACTTGATTTCACCAGACAACCCTGCAGCAATAAGATGCCAGATCGTTCAAAGGTGAATCGTATTCAAAGCACTCAACTGTTGAGTGTTCACCATCTGAATTCAAGGTTGAATACTTCCGATTTACTGTATTCCGAATTGGTTTTTCGTTTTAATCACAACAAATCGCGCGGGTTATGCGCTAGGTTGGGACCCACCACGTTAAAATCCTTTCAATTAAAACAATTACTTAGCAAACCTTTTTTTGATGACGACCGGGTAAAATTCTAGAACAGCGGTCGAATGCTAATACGCGTACAAAAATTACGGGAGGGGTGTCAAACGACGCGTATTAACCTAAACAACAATGATTTGAAAAAGAAAAACGTTAGCTCTGTCCGGAGACATTTACAGTTAAAGCTGGTAATTTTAGAGTGTTTGTTGTAATTATACTCAGCTGAGCAGAGCTCAGAGAGTATAATAATTTTGTTCGCCTAACGGTACTCCTTAACGGCATAAACTAATTGAGAGAGATATAGGCTTCTATATATCAAAATGATCTGGGCGCAAAAAGAAATGCATTAAGCCATGTCCGTTCATCCATCCGTAAACGCGTTATCTAGAGTAAATTTTGAGGTATCTTAATGAAATTTGGTATGTGAGACGGTTAAAGCGATGAAACTTGGTAGGTGGGTTGACCTTATGAACCAGAATAGAAAATTAGTAAAATTTTGGACAATGGGCGTGGCACCGCCCAATTTTAAAAGAAAGTAATTTAAAAATTTTGCAAGCTGTAATTTGGAAGTCGTTGAACATATTATTTTGGAATATGGCAGGAATGATACTCCTATTACTATATGTGTGCTAAATAAAAATTAGCAAAATCGGATGACGAACACACCCACTTAAAAAAATGAAATTTAAGAGTAAAATTTAAACAAAAAATTTAATATATTTGCAGTATATAAGTAAATTATGCCGACATTCAACTCCAGTAAGGATATGGTGCAACCAAATACAAAAATAAAATACAATTTCGAAATGAGCGTGGCTCCGCTTTTTTCATTTAATTTGTCTAGAATACTTTTAATGCCATAAGTGAACAAAAATTCATCAATCCTTGTGAAATTTGGTAAGGGTATCGCTTCTATGACGATAACTGTTTTCGGTGAAAATGGGCGAAATCGGTTGAAGCCACGCCCAGTTTTTATACAGAGTCGACCGTCTGTCCTTCCGCTCGGCCGTTAACACGATAACTTGATCAAAAATCGATATATCTTTACTAAACTTAGTTCACGTACTTATCTGAACTCACCTTATCTTGGTATTAAAAATGGCCGAAATCCGACTACGACCACGCTCACTTATTCGATATCGAAAATTTCAAAAAATGAAAAAAAAAAAATCCATAATTCTATAGCATTTTCAGGTCAAATGAAACTTTTTTCATTTCAAATAAACCTTTTTTCATTTTAAATGAAACTTTTCATTTTAAATGAATCTTTTTTCATTTCAAATGAAACTTTTTTCATTTCAAATGAACCTTTTTTCATTTTAAATGAAACTTTTTTCAAGTCAAATGAAACCATACAAGGCCATTGTTAGGTTTGCCCTGTAAGTTTAAGGGTTTTCATTCGGAGTTATTTAAAAAAAAAATATATATGTAAAACAGAATAAATTTAGCGAAAAGTCGTTGAAGGGCACAGTGTCTACTTATGTGTGCACCATGTACTATTATGCTACAAAAGAAATGCTGTTTGTATATACAAACGTATATGTGGCAGCCATTTCTTCGTCATAATAATCTCGTTATGTGGCCAATCACACGACATTTCCATATCTTGTCTCAATAGCTAAAGTTCTCTTGGCGAGCCACAATGTAAATATTGGCTTTATCAGCTTATTGAGTTAAAAATAAAAATGCACAACTTTTCATGGGTAATCTGTGGTTCATTGCACTTAAGGGTGACCTAGCGAGGACGAGCAAAAGGGCAAATGTATATGAATGAGATTGATCAAATACTGCGGTGCATTTTCTAAGTACTTAGCACAAAAGAAAAATATAGCCAACGAAAACAAGTAAGGAAGGCTAAGTTCGGGTGTAATCGAACATTACATACTCAGCTGAGAGCTTTGGAGACAAAATAAGGGAAAATCACCTCGTTGTAAAATGAACCTAGGGTAACCCTGGAATGTGTTTGTATGACATGTGTATCAAATGTAAGGTATTAAAGAGTATTTTAAGAGGGAGTGGGCCATAGTTCTATAGATGGACGCCATTTAGGGATATCGCCATAAACGTGGAACAGGGGTGACTCTAGAATGTGCTTTTACGATATGGCAATCAAATGAAAGGCGTTAATGAGTATTTTAAAACGTAGTGGGCTTAGAATCTATGCCCCTACCAAATTTTACAAGGATTGCTTAATATTTGTTCGACTTATGGCATTAAACGTATTCTAGACAAATTAAATGAAAAAGGGCGGGGCCACGCCCATTTTGAAAATTTCTTTTATTTTTGTATTTTGTTGCACCATATAATTACTGGAGTTAAATGTTGACACAATTTACTTATATACTGCAAAGATAATAAATTTTTTGTTAAAATTTGACTTAAAAAAATTTTTTTTTTAAGTGGGCGTGTTCTTCATCCGATTTTGCTAATTTTTATTTAGCACATATATAGTAATAGTGGTAACGTTCCTGCCAAATTTCATCATGTTTTCTTCGACGACTGCCAAATTACGGCTAGCAAAACTTTCAAATTACCTTCTTTCAAAAGTGGTCGGTGCCACGCCCATTGTCTAAAACTTTACTAATTTTCTAATCTACGTCATAAGGTCAACCCACCTACCAAGTTTCATCGCTTTATCCGTCTTTGGTAATGAATTATCGCACTTTTTGCATTTTTCGAAATTTTCGATATCGAAAAAGTGGGCGTGGTTGTAGTCCGATTTCGTTCGTTTTAAATAGCGATCTCAGATGAGTGCCCAGGAACTTACATACCAAATTTCATCAAGATACCTCAAAATTTACTCAAGTTATCGTGTTTACGGTCGGACGAACGGACATCGCTAAATAAATTTCTTTTTTCGCCCAGATCATTTTGATATATGAAGTCTATATCTATCTCGATTAGTTTATGCCGTTACGGATTGCCGTTATGCGAACAAAGTTAATATGCTCTGTGAGCTCTGCTCAGCTGAGTATAAAAATAGAATAAATAGAAACAATATAATAACAAGAGACAGTCAACATGGTACGAGTGAAGTAAAACATTATATACGTAGTTGTGGCTTATACAAACATTGGTTAAGTTTCATAATTGATGCCATGTTATTTTGTAGAGTCACAGCTTTCCATAAAAGGAAAATAAGTTTCACTAATAGGTTAGACGAATAAATTTTCTAAAAATTCTTTTCCTGAACGATACTGAGCGAACTAAGTGTAAGGGATTTTCAAACATCACGGGTGGGATAATTGTTGAGCGAATTTCAAACGAAAAAAAAAAACACCTATTTAGCGTTTGTTTGAAGAACGTCCCATTTCAGCATAAATTCATACATTTTGACGTGAAGGCGTTTTTGAAACAAATTCTATAGGGGGAGGCAAAAAATTGTTCCAAATATTACATGTAGGGTGCAAAAGAACAAAACGTTAACAAATGCACCAGGGCTCAGTGCCTCGGAGCAGTTTGAGCACAGACCATAGGGCCATAGTAGTATAATATCATCAATTGCAGGACGAACATACTACTTGATTCCATATCTGTGAGTCTTAGGGGCTCTCAGAACGCAAGGATTCCCAAATGGCAGGCGAGGCGATACACGTGTACACCGATGGTTCCAAGGTAGTGCAAGGAGTAGTGTCTACGTTACACTGTGCTGGTATGAAAAAACAGCTCCTACAAGCTGCCAGATCACTCTAGCGTTTATCAGGCGGAAGTAGCAGCCGTAACCAAAGCACTGGAAACGCTGGAAGAAATTAACTTTAATTACAACCGTGTAAACTTTTATGTTGACAGCCAATCAGCAATTAAAGCAATAATTTAGCATAGCACAGCATCTTCAATTGTATTAGAATGTAAACAATCTCTGGAAACAATCGGGATAGAGAGAAGGATACATCTACAAATATTGGGTCCCTGGCCATATGGGAATAGATAGGAACTAGCTAAAAAGGGCACATCCCTTGAATATTGCTCCGTAGATGTCCCAATTGGATTGGGCGAGATTAAGAGAAGGCGGGGGGGTGCACTTAATCGACCAAGCGGGAAAGGCGTTTACCCAAGCGTGAGGCGGTAAAGTGTCCAAATCATGTGTATGTTTTACAATCCTAAAAGCTAGACTTACAGTGTTACGCATATCATTAAAGAGAGGGGACTGTAGACTCATGACGGAAGTTCGGACTGAACACTGCCTTCTAGCCTCACATGCCTTTAAATTAGGCTTGGCCTTTGATCGCACATGTTTTGTCCTCATGCCGTGCGCTTGCCAGGGTAAGATTCCTGGAAAAGAAAGGAAAGAAGAGAAATGTAGGGGAGAGAAAAGGAACAATTAAGATTGTCAAAGTTTCTCACATCAATAAATTGTTTGTATTTAAATGGGTCGACCCTGGCTCATTTCAAGGAAGATTGAGGAAAAAACGAAACAAATTGCGCATTTAAAGCATCTTCAAATCCCCTTGAACAAAACACAAAATTTCATCAAAACCGGTGTAGTTGTTTTGGAGGAGTTCAGTATCAAACACTCCACGTTAATTGAATAAAAAAGGAAGCAAGTAGCATTATGAGCTATCAGCCTGTGATTGTGGTGTTCTGGGTTGGGGTGGCTGGCGGTAATAAATTTCCGTCTAAGGTGAGGGTAAGCCCCCTTTCCCTGAGGAAGTCCATGCCTAGAATCATGTATTCGGCTAGATTAGGCAGGGTGGACACTCGCATGTGGGTCGGTTTATTGTTACAGAGTATGGTTACTTGGTAGGTGTACGAACTAACAACGCACGTCCTATCGGCGAGCTGTACGTTGCGGACGCTGGGGGCGCATGCTATTTTCTTTCCTTCCAGATGCTTGCGTATAGTGTCACCTACATAGGTGAGCGTTGCGCCGGTGTCCACCAAGGCTAGGACGTTTAACCCTTCGATGGTGAGCCTGACGTAGTGACGGCCATCCATCTTTTCATTCGGCGGTTGTTCGTCGATGGCCGCTGATTGTGGTATTTTCCCGTTCCGTAGCCTGACGGGAGTCAAGGTGCTCGCCTTATCGCACCTGCAATCTCTGGACAGGATGTTGTCCCGGCCACATTTGGAGCAAAATAGTCTTCTGGTTCTTCGGCATTGGTGGCGCATATGTCCTCGTCCCTTGCATCTCCAACAGGATTCCTCTCGGCTATATCCTTCGGTCAATGGTGATAAAGAATGCGCTGTTTGTCTGCTCTGTCTGGTGGCCTCTAATTGTAGCAACTCGAATTCGTCGGTGAGCTCCATCAGCTCTTCAATGGTTCGGAACTCGCTACGCTTTGCGAATAACCGGTATTCGACGCGTAGCCCGTCGTAAATGCGTTCTAGGTGGTTCTCTCGTGACATAATTGGATGTTGTCGGATCATGGTTTGTATGGCGAGAATGTAATCCTTAGCCTTTTCTCGCCCCTGTTGTCTCCTCTGGCGTATGACGTCCTCTAGTTGATGTAGATGCCGTCTGGGTAGGAAGAATTGCTCGGCCGCTGTGCGGAACTGTGCCCACGAGAGTATCTCGGCTTTGCGTACACGGAACCATTGCAATGCCTTGCCGCGCAACGTCCCTGGCAGCGTTGGGAGCAATCTGTCCAATGGAATGCTATAGCACTCGGCCAGCTCCTCAATTCTCTCCAAAAAGTCGTAAAGCGTTTCTCCACCCGTGAAATGGACATCCCATCGGCGAACCGTATTCATTACTTCGGCGTCGGTTAACTCGGTGCGAGGTGGTGAAGGTCGTTGGTTGGCCTTTGTAACTGCGGACGGCGTAGTCACACGGATGGAGGGAGTTTGATCGAGGGGGGTTTTAATCTGGCTATTCTCTTCTGCCTTGATTTCATCTTCAACCTCTCTCAGTAGATTTTCAGTTGACTTGCGATTTCGTTTTGCCTTGACGTAGGCACTGAGCGCTATGCGTAGCTCAGCGACAGTGCTGCCGTTAACGAATATCCGGTATCTCTTGCACTCTTCGATGAGTCTCTCTTTGTTCAGCGAATATATCCAGCTCAAGCTGTCGGTATTCAATAGGTTGGTGTTTTCCTCTGATTGTGGTTGCGTGTTGTTGTTTTGTTCCGAACACGCACACACACACGATGCGGCTTTTGCCTTTCGATGCCGGCAGCCTTTGATCCCAGTGAGGTGGGTTTTGTCGAAAGCTGAGGTAGGTTCAGCCGCTCTAGGGTCAGGCGAAGGTCCCACTAACCTCTACCAATTAATAACACAATTAGTTGTTGTTTTGTTCCGAACACGCACACACACACGATGCGGCTTTTGCCTTTCGATGCCGGCAGCCTTTGATCCCAGAGAGAGAGAGAGAGAGAGAGAGAGACGCCACGGATAATAGCGCAGGAGCGTCGGAAAGATGACAGTACGAGTTGCAGTTTTCAGGAAACGGTGGTGATAATCAAGTATCTTACCCCAGAGAAAGCTTACGGATTGGGCGGATTACGGTGGTGCTCCTACGGTTAATGCTTGACAGCGGCGGGCAAGGAGGGCGCAGTTTCGTCTGTGATAAGATTTTTCGCGAGTTTTTGTAAATAAAAAAATGAATAAAAATATTGAAACATTTTTGTGGAAATATTTGTAGCATTTTGAATTTATGGGTATTTTAAAAATTATTTTTGTCCGTTTTAAACGAGAGTCTGGAAGTACTGTACATTTACGTTCATGGTGTCCGCCTAAAAGTATGCAATAATTGACACGAAATTTAGGATTAACTGCGCAAACAATACTACTTTATAAGATCTATGACGCTTATTGGCACCACAAATTGGGCGAACAAAGCCAACGACGCAACATCCGTGAAGCTATTTTCATCAATTGCCAGTTCCGGATACGCCGCGAAAAGTAAAAAACGTTCGCTTAATCAAAGGCTTTTCGCGTTTTTTGACTATTAAATTTGGTTGCATTTTACTTTATAAAGCTTTATTGTGAAAAGTGTATGGCAAATTTTCTCAGCGATCATTGTAAAATAACCATTATTATTAAAACTAAATTGAGTGAAGTTATTAGTAAAGTATGTGTAAAATTCATGTGTGTGTATGTATGCAAATAATTGAAAATGAATAGGCCTCGATAGTTCAACGAGCACGTGCTGAACAAGAATATTCGAGAAGTGTTGAGAAAATATATGCATGCGTGCGAATATGTATGTATGTATGTACGTAGATGCATTAGATTGTTTTGTAAATTATTTTAATTTACAATTTGCTATTATTTACATTCTTAATATTATTATTTTTTAAATAGTGCATTGTGATTATGTCTGTGCAGGCAAATTTTGGTAAGCTAGCGATTTTGCTTGCATGGACAATTGTATAGAGAAATGTTAAAAAGTTTTAATGCGCAAAGTTGGAAAAAAGTGAATTAAGGTGTTTTAATAAAAAGAAGAGTGAAGTTAAGAAAAAATTTAAAAAAGTTGAAAGGGTCACGCATTCAAAGAGAGAAGCTGTCTTTTGGGTCAATTATTCAAGTAGGGTATGTAGTTAACTGTTTAATCAATTACCTAGTTTTATTTTTAAATACTGCTAAGCCTCAAAGCTCATCAACAACCTTCAGACGCCACTTTATTAGCCCTTCGTCTATCGCAGCGATGATTTGTTTGTCTGCCGAGCAATTTTCACAGTTGCAAACATTAAAACTGTAAAGGCCCGAACACATAAGAATAACATATTTTTCGATCCCCATACAAACACACGCAGTCGACTCATCTGTCAGCGCACGATGCTGCAGTTCACTGCATGTGTTTGTATGGGGATCGTCAAATTGGTTATTCTTATGTGTTCGGGCCTTAAGATTTTGGTTATGTGCTTTATGAAGTTATCGTTTTTTGAAACAATAAAATAAAATAAAACAAAAACTAATAAAATGATATAAAATAAAATAATTTAAAATAAAATAACATAAAATAAAATAAAATAAAATGAAATGAAATGAAATAAAATAAAAAAAGTAAAAAATAAAATAAAATAAAACGAAATGAAATGGAATGAAATAAATAACATAAAATCATATAAAATAAAAGAAAATAAAATAAAGGTAAGTAAAATAAAATTAAATAAAATAAAATGAAGCAAAATTCAATAAAATAACGTAAAATTATATAAACTAAAATTAAGTAAAATAAAAAAAGAAATGAAATAAAATATTTTAAAACAAAATAAAATAAAATTAGATAAAATAATTTAAAATAAAATACATTAAAATAAAAGTAAATAAAATAAAATAAAATAAAATAAAATAATATATCCAGAAATAAGTAGATAGCAGCAGAAGCTCTGGAGGAAGCGTGCGGGAAAAGGAGTTGGATATGATCGATCAAGTAGGAAAGACGTGAACAGAAGCGTGGGGCTGTAAAATTTCTAAGATCATGTGAAAATCATACGATGTTAGACTCATAAAGTGGTACATATATCTGAAGAGAAAATACTTAAGGCTTAAGATGGGCATACTAACTGGACACTGCCTTCTGGCGTACATTCTTATAAGTTAGGCGTCGTCAGTTATGGAAGATGTAGGAAGTGCCAGCTGAAGGAAGAAACAGTTAAGCACGTTCTGTGTTCGTGTCTTGCCCTCGCCAGGTCAAGGCTCCAGCTATTAGGAGCGGAAATTAAGCTAGGTCCTAGAAAACTTCTAGTATTTGTCAGAAAAACATAGTTATTCTATAACTTGTTGGGTTTTTTGCGATCAGTTCAATAATTTTTATTTTTTATTTTTTATTATTATTATTATTTTATGTTGTTCTATAACATAAGTCCTGGCACCTGATTAGTGTTCTTACGTATAGTCGTCAAACAAATTATGGTAGCACTATGGACACATTCCGTCTATGTGAGGTCTTTATTGACCAGCCAATTCAACCTAACCTAACGTAAAATAAAATATTATATTATATAAATAAAAATATTATATAAATAAAAATATTATATAAAAAAAAAATATAATAAAATGAAATAAAAAATAATAATTTAGAACAAAATAAAACAAAACAAAAAAAAATTAAGTAAAATAAAATGTGATAAGCCACAATTATCAAAAATCGATTTCCAATCGACGAGCTATCGGCTTGTTATCAAAAATTTATCAATTTATCAACACAAAACTATAGATATGTTATCAAAGTGGTATAGATTTGTTATAGGATTGTTATTCGCGTATTATCGTTATTGATTTTGCTGTCAAAAATGTATCGATTTATTATCGTCATGTTGTCGATTAGTTAAAGATGACTCAGATAAGAAACGAGTCGACTGGAATACGAAACCAATTAGAAGACGAAGCCAAGCTGATAATAAACCGAAAACTCGGCGATAAAAATTCGCTATCAATAATAAACAATAACTTGTCGCTATCGGTTGTTACCGATAAGTAGCCCTTTCCAAAAAGCCCGAAACAATTTGTTTCTGGTAAAGTTACCTCTATTGTGGTGTAACCATTGTGAACAAGTAGCGCTACTAACAGCTGATTTGCCCCAAATTTGTACACACACAAACCTCGCTAATGCTATACATATTACAAAAAACTTTTAGAAAATGCAAGTTAAATATTAACATACACTTTTTCTAATTTTAAAATATATAGAATTTAGGTAACCTTTTTTGCCCTAATTTAGAAAAATCTTTTTTATTTTTTTTTTATGGCGGCCACCGTGGTGTGATGGTAGCGTGCTCCGCCTACCACACCGTCTGCCCTGGGTTCACACCCCGGGCAAAGCAACATCAAAATTTTAGAAATAAGGTTTTTCAATTAGAAGAAAATTTTTCTAAGCTGGGTTGGCCCTCGGCAGTGTTTGGCAAGCGCTCCGGGTGTATTTCTGCCATGAAAAGCTCTCAGTGAAAACTCATCTGCCTTGCAGATGCCGTTCGGAGTCGGCATAAAAAATGTAGGTCCCGTCCGGCCAATTTGTAGGGAAAATCAAGAGGAGCACTACGCAAATTGGAAGAGTAACTCGGCCTTAGATCTCTTCGGAGGTTATCGCATCTTACATTTTTTTTATTTTTTTGTTTATATTTATATATTTAGTTATTTTTTTAATTTTATCTGTCATATTGATACAAAGATTGAAGGTATATTGATGCAATGCAACTCTTTTTTCCTGCTGTTATTCTTCATTCCACTCCATTCGACTGCCTACTTCTCGAGTACTTGGTAATTCCGCTTGTTTTTTTTTTAACTTTTCCACGTTCTTTTGGATGTTTAGTTAATTTTTTTTGTTTATCGGCTTGTTAGATTAAAATAATAAAAATAGCTTGAGTACCATGTACGACGTATAAACATACAGATGTACGTCTAGAAAACGAATGTTTTGAAGCTGACTACAGCTTGCTCAGGGGTTGAAGCTAAGCCGCAACAGAAGAAATTTTACCAGAAAAAAATAATTTCGGGCTATTTGGGAAGAGTTTCGTCTACTTTTTTCTATCAAGCTGAATACCGACAAGATATTGGTTTATAACCCGTAAAGACCCTATAATAGACTTTAAGTACGGTCCTGATTTAATTCTAACATTTTTTTCAAAAAAATTTGCAGAATACATTCACCAGACTCTTACTGATCTGTAAACCCTTATTTAAGATATACAGTATTTTACGTCATGAAATCCTTTTAACAACATTTAAAAGACCGATATGAGAACATGGATCAATAATTTAGAATCCGCGTTATCAAGTTCTTGTAGATAGGTAATTGAAAACTTTTCACCTTGTGGTATCACAGGCACAAGGCAATATAAAGCCGTCATTCTTAAACAATGTAGAATCATTTACCAATTAAACAAAACTTTTCAGTATTTATGTGAATCTTATAAGTTTCCCTCTAGTATAGTTCGTGTGTCGGACTCGCTCTTTACATTGAACGAAACTGTTCTATCTTCTCTTAGTAATTAAATAAATAGTATTTATGTATATTTATATATTATGTATTTTCCCGTTTGGTTTCGTTTCCTATCCCGGTTTCGACTCCGAGATCGGTTCCAGATTGGCTTCGGTTACGGTTTCGTTTTCGTTTCCGACCCGGCTCCGATTTTGGTTCTGGGTCTAGTTCCGGTATTGATTCCGGTCCAGTTTCGGCTCCGTTTTCGGGTTCGATTCCGGACCCGGTTCCAGTTTTGGGTTGGGTCCAGGGTTTGGTTCCGGTTCCGGGTTTGTTTACTGTCATGGGTTCGGTTCTGGTTTCAGTTCCAATTACGGCTCCAATTTCGAGTTCGGTGTTCGGTTCCGATTCCGGATTCCGTGCCCGTTCTTTCTTCAATTCCTTTCCTTTTCTCTTCTTTTTCAAAAAAAACATGCCTACATCGGGTAGTTAAGCCCTTAACTGATTTCACTTTCGGAGCTCCTCCGTCGTTTATTTTACATTCATATTCAAGAAAAGTTTATCCATATAGTGTATTGTGGACACCTTTACTGCATTCAATACAGGGTGGAAAGTTATCTATACGAAGACCCTGGGGGTTAAAGGCTTACAATATCTATTTTTGGCCTTTTTTTACTTGCATATACATTTGCGTTTGCGAATAAAAAAACGCTCATTTGAAGTCGCACATAGTATTTGTGCTTCGGTCTTAGTGTATAACGTATACCAAAATCGAAAACGGATCATAGTGGAAGACACGCAGTTGTAAGCACATCAAGAAAAGACAATCGAAGCTTTCATAACTCCATAAGCAATTCCTGAATTCCGAATGAATAAATGAAGCATTTGCTATTTTTAGGTAGAATTTGCTTACGATTTTTCAAGGCTGCTCTACCCCATGCTAAATTTTTTGTAATTTAGTTTTTATTCGATTTTCCTTCGCGCAACATTTAACTATGGCACAGTTTTTGACTATTCGTAAAAGCAAACATTATAATGTGTGAAGGGAATGTAATCATGAAGACTTTCGGAAGCTATATCGATTCAATCGTGAGAGCGTAGAGTGGTTGAGCACCTATTTTTTGGACGAAACTTGCGAACAACGAGGAGGTGCGTTATCAGCATTTGAAAAGATGAAGATCTCTCTGCGCACAATTTCCGATCCGGGCTATCAAAATAGCGTAGCAGAAAAGTTGGAGCTCATAAAACTACAGTTTCCAAAACTTTTAATTTATTAATGAGTGAAGTTTTAAAGAAGGCACATGTGTGGACTAAATTTCCAAAGTCTGGCGGGGAAATGATTGCTGCTAAAAATGGAAAGAGGGAAGTGTACTATTTTCCAAATTGTATCGGAGTGATAGACTGTACACATGTTCGAGTTGCGAAATCACAAGCTTTCGGTAACGAGTACGTCAACAGAAAGGGCTTTAGGAGCATAAACGTGCAGGCAACTTGTAATGAAAAAGAAATATTTACAAGTGTAGATTGCCAGACATTTATGATGTACCTCAAAACTCATCAGAAAATGAGCTACTTCTTGGAGATGATGGTTATGGTATATCTCCCTGTTTGATGACACCTTGGGGGAATTCAATAACTCTTCAACAGCGGCACTACAATAAATTATTTTGCTGAGAACGAGTTGTAATTGAACGATTTTTTGGACAACTGAAAGCAAGGTTTCCGATTTTACAATACAAAGCTCGCAATAAGATTGAAAAAATCCCTTCAATTATAATTTGTTGCCCCACTACTTCAAGCAGGTTTCAGCCGAACCTATGAATAACAACGTGATGAAGCAATTTGGCCTGCAAAAGCGAGAACTTTTAATGCAGCAGTTTTGTGATCGAATTTGAAATATTTACTAATATTTAATAGTTGATTGGGCTACAAAATTGTATACCAAAAATGTTAAATAAAAATTAATATAAATATATTAAATAAATAATTTAATAAATATAACTAAATAAACTTTTATTCATTTTTGAGATCTCTTTCTTAGATACAGTGAAGTAAAGTCTTTGTATAAACAAAAATTAATTCATTTAAAAAAAATTCGTAGTCTTAATTTTTCTCTTCACTTCTCTGTTCTTCAGCCCTTTCTAGTTCTTTTTTGGCTTTTTATAGTTCCATAGTTTCCCTCTGTTTCTGGATCCATATCAACTCCACTTACTCAAGGAGTACTAAACTTCGCAACTCGGAATTGTTCAAATTTTTGGTCTCATCTGTTTCTGGCAAGGAGCAACAAGATTTACGCTTCAATATTGTTTTTGACATCAAAGATCTTGAGGTAGTAGGATTTTCAGGTAATGGCAATTCGTTAATTCCTGCGGATTTTGCACCTAAAAACTGAACCATAAAGTTAATAAGAACAAAATTTCAAACTTCTCATTTTTGTTTAATACCTGGAATTTTCGCAAACACTTGGTTCTTTTCTGCATCCAAAAGATCGATTAGTATTTTTTCCCAAGGCTTGTAAGAAATTCGTTTGTTACCAGTGCGTGATAAATCAAATTTTTTTTCACTTCTGTTTTCATGTTTGAAATTTTTTTCATTACTTGCTTTGTTGTTAATGAGTTATGGAAAATTACTTTATATTTTGCAGTTAGTGCTTGTAAAGCAGACTCCTTTTAATTTTTTTTTGTGGTACTTGTGACTTGTTAAAAATTACCTTATGTTCTTTTAGTAAAAATAAAATAAATGTAAGGCGCGATAACCTCCGAAGAGATCTAAAGCCGAGCTTCTCTTCCAATTTGCGTCGTGCTCCTCTTGCTTTTCCCTAAAAATTGGCCGGACGGGACCTACATGTTTTATGCTGACTCCGAACGGCATCTGCAAGGCAGATGAGTTTTCACTGAGAGCTTTTCATGGAGAAATACACCCGGAGCGCTTGCCTAACACTGCCGAGGGGCAACCCCGCTTAGAAAAATTTTCTTCTAATTGAAAAACCTTATTTCTAAAATTTTGATGTTGCTTTGGCCGGGGTGTGAACCCAGGGCATACGGTGTGGTAGGCAGAGCACGCTACCATCACACAACGGTGGCCGCCAAGGTCTTACAAAATTGAGTTGATTATCGACTTCCTCATTATCAGAAAGTTCGATAATGTCCGACATGATTGATTTCATGTATGGTCACACCTGCTCTATGCCACTTTCTAATGTAAATGATATCTACCATATTGTATTGCTCCTTAAATTCTTATTCATATAATAATTAGCAATTGCTTATTACTTCAAGCAATAGCCTTTTCAGCAATTGCTTTTGCTAATTGCTAGTAAGCAATTGCTTATTTTTTATTCATCAGTCATATTTTATCTATTACTATCCTAATATATTTATCCTTGAATTTGGAACAAAGTTTAAATACCTGGAGTGCTCCACACAACTAGCTATGATAAAGAATACGTAAAATAACAGCAAATGAGCAATAAACTATATAAATGCACATTTATTTATATGTGTGCTTAAATATATATATCTTTGTATATACTTACTAAGCAACAACGTGAATGGCCATTTATCACGATGCTCATATTTGTTAAACCCGTCTCTATCAGCCACTCTCATGCACGCAATTTAATTTATTCCAATCCTCTTGTAGCACATTCACATAGCTCAAACTGTAGCAAGTACATAATGTAAAGGGAACAAGAAGATAAAGAAAAAGCACTAATACTAAGTAAAGATAGGGAGCAAAAAAGTAGGTAGAACTTATGAGAGGTTTCCGAAGGTAACCGAAGAAAAATGGCTAACGCATCCCCCACAAGGAAAATAAAAAACAACATAAAACAAATAAGGAAGGTTAAGTTCGGGTGTAACCGAACATTACATACTCAGTTGAGAGCTATGGTGACAACATAAGGGAAAATAACCATGTAGGAAAATGAACCGAGGGAAACCCTGGAATGTGTTTGTATGACATGTGTATCAAATGGAAGGCATTAAAGAGTATTTTATGAGGGAGTGGGCCATAGTTCTATAGATGGACGCCATTTAGGGATATAGCCATAAAGGTGGATCAGGGTTGACTCTAGAATGCGTTTGTACGATATGGGTATCAAATGAAAGGTGTTAATGAGCATTTTAAAAGGGAGTGGGCCTTCGTTTTATAGGTGTTCGCCTTTTCGAGATATCGCCATAAAGGTGGACCAGGGGTGACTTTAGAATTTGTTTGTATGATATGGGTATCAAATGAAAGGTGTTAATGATTATTTTAAAAGGGCGTGGGGCTTAGTTCTATAGGTGGACCCCTTTTCGAGATATCGCCATAAAGGTGGACCAGGGGTGATCTCTCCAGTTTTTTCGCCTCGCGAAACCTGGCATTATCACCGACTAAATCTTCCGCGACCTTATTTACAACACGGACGTCCCAAATGTCGACCATTTTGAACATCCACGTCGATGGCTCTACGCTACCGACTGTCCTACACCCCAAAATCTTGGGTGTGACGTTTGATCAGGATCTACATTTTGGTGAGCACGCAGCCGCAATTGTTCCGAGAATTCAGAGCCGTAACAAAATCCTCAAATCCCTTGCTGGCAGTACCTGGGGAAAAGATAAAGAAACGCTCATGACTACATACAAAGCAATTAGCCAGCCGATTACGTGCTACGCGTCACCCATATGGTCGCCAAGCCTAAAAATTACCCACTGGAAGAAGCTACAGGCCTGCCAAAATACTGCTCTCAGAATTGCCACGGGCTGTCTTCTTATGTCCCCAGAACACCATCTACATAATGAGGCGAGAATACTCCCCATCAGGGAAAGAAACGAGATGCTGACCAAACAGTTCCTGTTGAATACCCAGAAACCTGGGCATCCCAACAGACATCTGATTGACGAGCCAGCACCGCCTAGGGGCTTAAGGAGTCATCTCCGTAAGCATTTTGAGGAAATACGGCATCTGAGAACACAGCCGTATGAAGCGATAAAATATAAGCAGGTCCTTGGTGAACTCCACAAACAGGCGTCGGACCTTTATGCCGGGAATTGCCCGGTGAACCCAGTACTCAAAATAAAGTATCCAAAACTTGCGGAAGAGGAACGCATACTCCCCAGGGAAACGCGTGTCACTCTGGCTCAACTTCGTTCTGGATACTGTAACAGGTTAAACTCTTACCTATCCAGAATCAACCCCGACATACAAAATGTACGCCCAGCTTGCAATGTGTCCCCACCTGACACCAACCATCTCTTTAATTGTAATGTGGAACCAACGCCTCTAACACCCCTTTCCCTATGGTCCACCCCTGTTGAAACAGCAAGTTTCCTTGGACTCCCGTTAGAGGATATTGATGACAGTTTGTGATCGGTCGCGTCTGTTAGGTGGGGCGAAGCACTGCTACAACAACAACAACAACAGGGGTGACTCTAGAATTCGTTTGTGCAATATGGGTAACAAACGAAAGGAGTTAATGAGTATTTTAAGAGGGAGTGGGCCTTAGTTCTATAGGTGGACGCATTTTCGAGGTATCGCAATAAAGGTGGACCAGGGGTGACTCTAGACTTTGTTTGTACGATATGGGTATCAAATGAAAGGTGTTAATGAGTATTTTTAAAAGGGAGTGGGCCTTCGTTCTATAGGTGTTCGCCTTTTCGAAATATCGCCATAAAGGTGGACCAGGGGTGACTCTAGAATGAGTTTGTACGATATGGGTATCAAATTAAAGGTATTAATGAGAGTTTTAAAAGGGAGTGGTGGTAGTTGTATATGTGAAGGCGTTTTCCAGATATCGACCAAAATGTGGACCAGGGTGACCCAGAACATCATCTGTTGGATTCCGCTAATTTATTTATATATGTAATACCTGCCAAGATTTTAAGGGTTTTTTATTTCGCCCTGCAGAACTTTTTCATTTTCTTCTACTTAATATGGTAGGTGTCACAACCATTTTATAAAGTTTTTTCTAAAGTTATATTTCGCGTCAATAAAGCAATCCAATTACCTTACCATATTTCATCCCTTTTTTCGTATTTGGTATAGAATTATGGCATTTTTTTTCATTTTTCGTAATGTTCGATATCGAAAAGGTGGGCGTGGTCATAGTCGGATTTCGTTCTTTTTTCATGCCAAGATAAAGTGAGTTCAGATAAGTACGTGAACTGAGTTTAGTAAAGATATATCGATTTTTGTTCAAGTTATCGTGTTAACGGCCATGCGGAAGGACAGACAGACGACTGTGTATAAAAACTGGGCGTGACATCAACCGATTTCGCCCATTTTCACAGAAAACAGTTATCGCCATAAAATCTATGCCCCTACCAAATTTCAAAAGGATTGGTTAATTTTTATCCGACTTATGGCGTTAAAAGTATCCTAGACAAATTAAATGAAAAAGGGCGGAGCCACGCCCATTTTTAAATTTTCTTTTATTTTTGTATTTTGTTGCACCATATCATTACTGGAGTTTAATCTTGACATAATTTACTTATATACTGTAAAGATATTAAATTTTTTGTTAAAATTTTACTTTAAAAAAAATATTTTTTTAAAGTGGGCGTGGTCCTTCTCCGATTTTGCTAATTTTTATTAAGCGTACATATAGTAATAAGAGTAACGTTCCTGCCAAATTTCATCATGATATCTTCAACGACTGCCAAATTACAGCTTGCAAAAGTTTTAAATTACCTTCTTTTAAAAGTGGGCGGTGCCACGCCCGTTGTCCAAGATTTTACTAGTTTTCTATTTTGCGTCATAAGTTCAACTCATCTACCAAGTTTCGTCGCTTTATCGGTCTTTTGTAATGAATTATCGCACTTTTTCGGTTTTTCGAAATTTTCGATATCGAAAAAATGGGCGTGGTTATAGTCCAATATCGTTCATTTTAAATAGCGATCTGAGATGAGTGCTCAGGAACCTACATACCAAATTTCATCAAGATACCTCAAAATTTACTCAAGTTATCGTGTTAACGGACGGACGGACGGACGGACGGACATGGCTCAATCAAATTTTTTTTCGATCCTGATTATTTTGATATATGGAAGTCTATATCTATCTCGATTCCTTTATATATGTACAACCAACCGTTATCCAATCAAACTTAATACACTCTGTGAGCTCTGCTCAACTGAGTATAATTATACCAATAACAAACATAAGTGAAGAAAAAACAAGCGAGCAACAGAAAAAGAACAACAATAAATGAATTACAATAAATACAACAAGAACTTAGTAAATGCGCCATTTGGCGCCACCCCCAAAATTCGAGTAACTCACATCATTTGATGGACGCACAGGAGGTGCAACGGGGCAAACCATCCAAGCGAACTTGCAAGCCAACCATGTGTAATCATTTAAGGTTTGTGTAGTCGTGTAAGGTTTTATTACTTTTTCAAGAAATACCGCCTGCCAGCAATTGAGGAATACAATGAGTTGAAGCAAAGTGCGCAGGATCTACTTGAGCGCTGGCGGAAGTTGGTTTGAGGATGATGTTGTTTGGATGCGAAGCTTTTACTCAATTAAGAGACTTTTGCAGACGAATTGAGTGACATTTGGTGTATGCAGCGAAATTCAGCTGTTTCTAATTTTAGTTGCAATTATGTTGTTAAGCGTGAAACGTTTAATAGCGGTATTTATAACCTAAAAACAGTTTATTGTATCTAAGTTGGCGTAATATTAAATGGAGTTTCTTGCAGGTCATTATTTTAGGTGTAATAAAAATTTACACCGTCAAAAATTTTCTTTTGAAGACGGAAACGAGTAAACATTCGCTAGAGATGCGAAATATGGTCCACCAAATTTTGTTTTCAGTGTAAGATTAGCCACACCTAGGTCAAATCATGGATTATGGCTGCCGAATGTTTCTGACGGGGTTTTAAAAAGCGGTGAGAATAAATGGAAAAACAATTCTTTGAGTATCCATAGAATATATTCATATTTTTTTTATTTATCCACAAAATAGGAAAAACTACTGGAACTTCCAGGCTATCTACAGAGGTGCGATTAGGCACAGATCGAATTTTAAAGAACGAACAAACGAAAAAATCTATCATCAACATCACCAGCGTTTAGCCGGATAGACGACTTCCACGTCACTTAACAACGCATTCTTATCATACCTTCTGTTTTCCAAAACTAACTGGGGCGCCCGCTTTCTCTCTTTCCAAATTAGAATATCAAGGTATCCTTTGTTGCTCGAAGAGGTTTTATTCTTCTTCTTGTAGCACTAAGCAGACTTCGTGAAGGTTTTGGGAAGCTTTATCGATGTTGATAGTACTTTGCGGATATCCAGCACTTATGTACTCGCCCAACCTTCTCAGGAACGATTTCACATGACCACGTGCAGCATTTAAGATCATCCACCCTCTCCTTACGTGAGGAACCTAGGGTTGCCAGAGCCTCGCCGCGCTGCACCATGTTCACGATGTCGCCGTGAAATATATGATGGTGCGGATTCAAACCATAATGAAGGGCAAGCTCTGGGAGAGCAATATTAAAATTCTTCAGATTTTTTTTAACATGTGGTCGTCTTTCAATTGTGGCTGGCTGGCAGGTCAGTTTTGTGTACTTTTTCTGCAAAAATTTAGCTGCTATGTCAAAAGCACCAATACTGCGATAGCAATTTTTTGCAATTCATGCCAATTTTTCGGTGTTGTCAGATTCAGAAAGCTAAATCGGTGGTTGAACAAACGTGGTAGGAGCCGATGAGTAGAAGTGCAGTAACATGTAGTTGGTGAGCTGATGACCAGCAGGTAGATAGCCAATAACCGGATGAGCCGGCGTCCAATAACAAGTGTACCAATCGCCGGTCAAAGGACCGATGGATCAATCGGCGATTAGTTAATGTCCTATAAAAGATGAACCGGTGTCGATGCTATATAACTGCTTGCGGTGCGCACACAAATTGGATTTCCAAGATTTGCGGCGCAAACCCACCTTACAGAAACTGTGCCCTTCGACTATTTATTACGTGAAAAAATGTGTATTTAAGTAGAAGGATAATAAGTAATTTGAGAAGTTTACGCCTGGCGGTATGCGATTATGTTTCGAATGAATTGATTGAAAGTGATCACTTCGATTGTGCTTGTGCCTTCCTTTCACTGACTGTTTGTTATGCCATGAAGGCAGCGTAGAGGCGAGGTTAGGTTGGGTACGGTTGAACTGGCCGTTCTGTGAGAACCTCAGTTTGTTTAACGACCAACATGAAAAAACCCTATCAAAAACCAGGACCTATATTATAAAATAACTCCGTCCTCTTGAAAAATATTAGAAGCTTTCTAGGACCTATGCCACGCGCTGCTTCTAGATCTGACAGCTGCATCACTCCTAATAGAGTCTAAGCCTGGACGCGCAGGGCACGGGCACAAAACTTCTTGATAGTTTCCTCCTCCAAACCGCACTTCCTACATCCGATATCACTGACCAATTCTAATTTAAAGGCATGTGACGCCAGAAGGCAGTGTCCAGTCAGAGTGGCCGTCATGAGTCTACAGTTTTTCAATGATAAGAGTAATTTTGTTAGTTCTTCACATGATCTTCGACACTAAACAGTCCTGCGCTTGGGACAAGCTTTTCACGCTTGGTCGATCATGTGCAACTCTCACATTGTCTTGATCTTGACCAATATAATTGGGACGTTTCGAGGGATGCGCCTTTTTTAGCTAGTTCCTCCGCTTTGTCATTTCCATCCAAAATAGATGTATGTTTCTCCCCATCCTGATTCCTTCCAGGGATTGCATACACTCCAACACAGTTTTAGATGCTGTAATATGCGATATTATTGCCTTAATTGCTGCTTTTCTCAGCACAGTATATCGCAGACCCTACTTCTTCCATTACTTTGGAGTCATCGGTGGTCACGTGCATCGCCTCGTCCGCCATTTGGGCCACCTTGCGCTAACCACTAATCTCTATTATGGCTCTAAGGATCAGGTTGTCTATTCGCACTGTACTACTATGGCACTCCAGCTGCCCTTTTGTTATATTTTATAATATTTTTTAAACTAGTTTCTGATTTATGAATATTTCGCTTTGACTTTGTTACATCTGTCAGTTACAGTGGTTGCCATGGCAACGCTGCATGACTTTTCAACCCGTTAGTAGCTGATTTTTTGTAGTCAATTCAAAGGCAGATATTTTCTGGGAAGCTTGTTAAGTAGTCAAATATCAGCAAGTTTTTTTAAGCAGTTGATCATTTTTTTATGCTGGATTTAGTGACTCATTATTACAAGGACTCTTTCCTGACAATTTATTACAATCTAAGTCCTCAATACATAACCCTTCCAAAGACACCACGTGTGCTTGTCGTCCTCGAACTCCAAAGTATTTTGATGTTACTTCTACCGGACTGTATGTAATATTTGTTCCAAATATGAGCCATACAACGATTTCGATTTCTGTATGTAATATGTGTTCCAAATATGAGCCAAATCGGACCACAAGTACGATCTTTTTGAATATCTCGATCCATGCACCACATCGCGGCGATTTTTTCATAGGTCGCTTTCTATTCAAGCATGTACGATTGGTTTGAATATCTCGATCCTTGCACCACCTGGCGGCGATTTTTTCATAGGTCGCTTTCTATTCAAGCATGTATTATGTGTTCTAAATATGAGTCAAATCGGACCACAAATACGATTTTTTGAAATATTTCCATCCATGCGCCACCTATCGTAGTTTTTTTCTTATTATTGCATTGTCATCGAGTTCTGAACTATATTACAGGTTTCAAGCTTGTAGCTTATCGGGTAGTTACTCAAATTTTAATTACAAAATTGTCCGCTACACGGAGTTAAGCTAAATAAAACCGTTTAAAACGTAACATGACTTGCGTTGTTGTGATGCACCCGATTCCAATCAACTCGATGCCTGACCCATAAATCTATATTGTGCGTAAAATATTTTTGTATGAATGTCTTTTGACCTTCAAAGTATCTTTATACATAACAAAATAAAAAAATAAAGAACACTTACCCTCGTGGAGGCTATATTTTCTAACTGTAGGACTCTTCCCACTGTAACTCTCTTCCTTGCCCACCCTGGCTTTAAAGTGGCCCAACATGATTTTAATCCTATGGCGAAGGTAGTGGATCTTATGTTTTTTTTAGTTCTTCATATAACGAGTCCTTGTCTTTTTCGCCCGCATCGTCTGTAGGTGCACATATTCATATGGACACTGTAATAGACGTCGCAAGACCCTATCGCTGCTCCGCCGTGCTCCGTCCAGCGTGCTTCCTGTATGGCGGTGAAGTAATCTTACCTAAACAGCCGGATATTGGTACATAAAAGAGTTCAGATATTCTAGGTACATAGAAAAATCTCGATGACATCCCAAAATTATGACCCGTTGTTTCGAACAGGTTGAACACATCCCTTAATACTTGGGTTAAAATTGGGCAATTGTAGCATGTGTGTGATGCATTGTGCCAAAGAGTCAGAAAATAATGCCGCGAATTATTTATACTTGGAATATAACAGTAATGGAATTAAAGGTGGATTTGCCTTGCAACCGGATGCCATTATCCTTAAAATGGTGGGAGCTTGAACTGAATATCTATCATGCCAAGGTAAGACCTTGTGATCGAAACATCCGATTAGCGACAAGTTTGGTATCAATGATTCGGCTATGAAGTGTTTAGGATAAGGAGCATGAAAGCGATAGTTGGGCCATTGATCTTGCAATTGGAGCCGCATTTGACACTGTGTGGTTGAGTCTTCCATTGCCAGGTACGCACGGTAACGCATATTGAATTCCAGGTACATGCCCTCAAATCATGATCCTGCATGGTCGTAATCAGAAAGAGGAGTTGTCATTCGAGGCTTTTTCATTGGAAAGCATTATAACGTGGCAGGTCTCAAACCTAGCGCACAAGCCAGGAACGGGATTTGGATTATAGTCGCCTTTTACGGCAGGCATACCTAGCGCAGGTATATTCTAAGTAGGGGGGGGGGGACTCTTTTATTCGCCAGATATTCGTAATTCGAATAATATTTATTCGAACTTTTCATTTGCTTCCATATATTCGAACTCCTTTCCTTATTATTCGAATAGTAGTGCTATTAAAATAAAAAATTCTGTTTATCTTACAATCATCGCTTGTGCATGCTCATATATGTATACGTACATATATTTATGTGTGTATAGATGCAAATGTGCATATATTTTTGTTTGTTTGGGGTTGCTTTGTTGATATTCATTTATTTAGTTATATTTACGTAACCAAAGTTGTGTTTGAGTCTAAAGCTAGAAATATCAGGGTCGTTTTCTGCAAAAATCGCGAGCACTCCATGCATATATGTATGGAGTACTCGCTACGGACCAAGTGAGTGCTCCAAAATTAACCACAATTCATACAAAAAATATGGTCCAATGAACATTGCGATGTCCTAGCACTGGACCATATACTCCAGCTCAGCATTACATCAGAGTAATGCATGGAGTACTCCAGAATGACACACGTGTACCACATGATCCAACGATTTTTGCAGGGTTATCCACTGTACTGATCATAGAACTTTGTTTATTAGTAAAGAAGTGTATAAATGTTCATACATAAACGTACACAACTTTGGTAAATATAACTAAATAAATGAATGTTAACAAAGCAACCCCAAACAAACAAAAATATTTGCACATATGCATCTAAACACATATAAATATATGTACGTATACATGCATGTGCATGCTCATTAGGGTGAATCGTGGCATTCGGGTAAAAAAAAAACGCTCAAATAAACTTTTTTATACACAAATACATATATCCCTTGAAGCCAAACTTTAAGTTTATTTAGTTAAAATAGTTTACACATATATCTTTCTAATAAATTTTCTTTCGAAATGCGTGTTAACACAACAAATTTAAGCCCGCACTGCAACTTGTTCTTGCAACAAGCATGTCGAAAGAAATTAAAAAAAAAAGTATAAAGAAATGAAAATATATATTTTCATATTGCAAACGACTACAAAAAATTTCTTTGACGTTTTCTTATTAAAACTATACTGCTCTTGAATAAACAAATTTTGAATAGTAGGTTTTTTTAAATAGATAAATTGCGGCACTTTGCATTGGGATGGAAAACTACTTCCAGAAATAACAGGTCTTGAAAAGGTGGAACGACTTCCAGTTGTTGTTACTTACAGGAATGGTGAACAGTTAATAGGAGCTCCAAAATTATATGATGCAAAAGGTTCGGAAATAGCTGATACGTCGTGTGAACTGTTATTTGAATGGGATCTGAAGGATGATATTGTGGCCTGTTGTTTTGATACGACATCGGCTAACACAGGCGTTATAAAAGCAGCTGCAACGTTATTAGAAAAAAACTTGAGCGAAATCTTTTGTATCTACCTTGTCATCATATTTATGAAGTTTTGCTGAGAGTTATTTTCCAGTAAATACTAGTAAGGACGTCCAGTTATTTCGGCGATTTCCAGAAAATTGGAAAAACATCGACAAAAATAGTTTTAAAGATCTGCCACAAAATAACGAATTGAAATTACTTTTAAGCTATAGCAAAGATACTATTCTATATTTCTCTAAGGAAGAGTTGAAAAAGAAAATAGTAAGAGATAACTATGGGGAATTATTGGAATTAACGTCTATATGTCTAGGAGCAAGTGATGGCATAAAGTTTCGTGTACCAGGGCCCCTCATCATGCTCGGTAGATGTCTAAGGCATTGTATTGCTTAAAAATCGATTGATTTCGTAAACACTTTAAACTAACGGAGTATGAAGAGAATTCGATAGCAAGTATATGCGCATTTATTATACAATTCTATGTTAAGCTTTGGTTTAACTTACCAATCCTCATAGAGCACCCCTTCAAGACTTATCTTTTATTAAAGAAATTTATAAATACAGAAATGCTAATAAAAAAATATCTGAAATTGCAATAAAAAAGTTTTGTAACCACCTATGGTACCTGTCTGAAGAATGCATTGCATTGGCATTGTTCGATTATGACGTCTCTTGCACCATGAAGGAAAATATTGTGGAACAAATCAAAAGCATAGATATCTGCTAAAACAAACTCATTTACGTACACTCATTATATTCACATTCTTGAAGTAACGACACCGTGTTTAATGCATAATTTATTTTATAACTTTATTATTATTTGCCCAATTTTTGTTGTTTTAGATTTATTTGAAAGTCAAATATCTCTAGAACTAACTAATAACACGATAAATTACGTGTTGCCCATAAGAAATCAAATAGGGTTGACCAAATTTAAGAAATTGTAAAACTTCGTAATTTTTCAGGACTTCAAGCTCTTTGCACCACCTCTGACCCTTTTGCGATAGACTTAAAACTTTGTATATTATAGTTTTTAGGCTATTCGCATATTTCTAGGGGGTGCGATCGAGAATCGGAACGCTTTGGAAAATAAGGGCCACCCTAATGATCATATGTACAAGCGATGAGCGTAAGATAAACAGAATTTTTTACGCACTATTCGAATAATAAGGAAAGGAATTCGAATAAATGTAAGCGAATGAACGAATAAACGAATAAAAAGTTCGAATAAATATTATTCGAATTATTTGGAACGAATAAATTTATTCATTTATTCGAATAACGTTTATTCGAATATAATTCGAAAATAATCCCCCACTAATTCTAAGCCCCATAACCCTTAGGGTACCCATTTTTAAATTTAAACTTAATTAAAGCCCGTAAGAAAAACTGGCCTTAAGTAATACACACGTACATATAAAATGCAAAATACTACGGTTGAACATAATTTTTCACGAAATTATTTCAAATTCCCGCAGTAAAAAAAATTATAATAATTGCTAAAATTTACAAGGGTCGCTTAAATTTAATGCGAAAAACATTAATAAATTCACACCAAAGCATATGTCGACATACATATCTTTATGTAAATGAGTTTAATTATTCCTGTAGCCTCAGGTTAAAGAGCAATCGTATGCACGCATACATAAATATATGAATACATAATACATATAAGTATACCCTTCAGACATTGAAATTACTCCCGTATACATCCGAGACAAGTCGTTAGACTTAACACCACTGATACCAATTTTGATAGAATGGGCTGCCTACTTTTGTACTAGGATATCCAAAGCAAAAGGATGGCAGATATTAAGAGTTACAGTGGCCGATTTTGCCACTACATCCTTAATTTTTTTTAGATTTTTTAGGTTGGCACAAGGTCTGCCCGGACCATAAATGACACAAAAATGTGCCTGAAAAGATAGTCTAAAAAAATATGCGGCACGGATATCTTCGGAGACTAGTCCAACTAGTATTTTTGTGCAGGGTATATAATTTTATGTTGATACAAATGTTGGCTGTTGTTACGTGCTGGTTGCGCCTTATCAGCGTCAATTTGTTCGCACTTGTCGCCCATGTTGGTAGGTCACGCAGCGTTTACGATTCGAGGAAATTGGGTATGCGAAGGTTGGTTGGCGTGTTGGTATGGATGGTGACAGCGCCAATGGCAAGAGCTTGATTTATATGTAAAACAACAGCGGTAGACAACAACGATTTGCAACATATGGAAAGTGTTTAATTAGCGAAATTTAAAATTTATGAACTCTACTAACGAAAGTGAACAATTGCTTTACAAAATATTTATGTACCAACAACAATAGCCTTTCATATATGTATGTTTGTATGTGTGTATGTATGCATCGAGTATAATAAAATAATAACAATGAAATTGGTAATTATGAGGATATGGTCAATTACAAATTAAAGCTTTACAAATGCTCGATGAAAGTTTGACAAAATTTATGATGATAAGGGAAAATAATTCAATTACATGCAATAAAAAGATAAACACAACAATATTTAATAACCGTTTATAGTTTTTGATTTCGCAAATGTACACAAGTAAAGTCTCATACTGTGTTTTGGTATGTACATACATATATATGTTTCAAATTTTAAACTCTAAGTAGAACACATTTGTTTTGATAAAAATAAAATTTTCAGATTTTAGTTTTGAACTTTTAATTTTGTTATGCTCAACAAATGTTTTGCGATTTTTTTTGTTTCAAATTTTATATTTTTAGTCTTTATTTTTTAATTTATAATTCTTACTTTCCAACTTCTACTTTTGTTTTTGAGCTTTTTAGTTTTTTTACTTTTTAAATTTGAATTTTTGCTTTTTTTTAATTTTTTATTTTCCATTTTCATCTTACAAATTTTTAATTTAAAGATTTTAACCTTTAACTGTTAATAAAATTAAAATGTTAAATCTGAAGTCTTTTACAATTTTAATGCAAATTTATTTTTGAACTAGCTCAACATTTAAAACAATTGCAAATTTCAAAATTTAAATTTAAAATTTTATAATTTTTAAAATAAATTTTATAATTTTTATTTAATATTTTGGGGTTTGATTTTAAATTATTAGCCTTTAAGTTTTATATTTTATTTTTCGAATATTAAATTTAGTTTTTAATTTAGTTCTTAATTTTTTTTTTCAAAATGTTTGTTTTTTGGTTTTTTGTTTTTAGATTTCATATTTTTCATTATTTTTTTTATTATTAACTTATTTATTTAACACTTCAATTTTCAATAGTTAGTTTTAAATTTTTAATCTGAACTTGTTAATTTTTAGTTCCGAAGTTTTTAATTCCAGTTTAAAGTGTTTGGTTATTAGTATGTAATTCTAAACTTTCCTTCTTTTTGTCATTATTAGTTTGCTATGTTCAGTTTTTGATTCTCATTAATTTAATAAAAATATTTGTCTTCGTAGACATTCTCTACAGTAAATTTCTATTGCATTGATTTCTGCGTGGAAAATAGTGGGGTAGCAACCCATTGGCGCCAGTTTCTTGATGTTCAAATTTTTATTTGCCTGTAAACCAGATCTCGGACTCAGAGTCAGTAAATGGATTCTTTGTTTCCCAAAGAACTTTGTCCACAATTGAAATCGAAAAATTTCGCACCCTTTATGCCAGTTGAAACAAGTCGATGCTGTTTGGTTAATTCTATTCTGTTCTTTGCGTGGTCTTCGGCCACCAAACAAAGGAAGCAAACTATTGGCTTCACAACTGTACAAAATGTCCAGTATACCATTTTGCCAGAGAGCCCCAATAATTTGTCCATAGAATCGAGTGCAGGCGAAGAAAGCTATTGTTGATTTGTTTAAGTAAGCATCTAGATGAGCATGTCCAGCATATTCCCGAGGTATTTTGCTTCGGATTTTGATGCCACCCAGTGTTGGTTCTGGTATGTATAGTTTTCTTCTCCGGTTAAAAGGTACTAGGACAGTTTTCTTAGGATTTACGAACAATTCTCTGGTATGTCAAAAACACCTTTCTGTGATGCGCAGGGATTAATACATGCGATTGGATATTGTTTCCTTTTGCATCTTGTGATGCGAACTTTTAAGTCATCTGTTTATCCTTGTAGGTAAAATCCATTGCATTTCAATACATCCTCTTAAGGGAATCCCATAGTAACCACAATTGACTCAGTTGTTCTAGTTGATTTTTTTGTCTTTTAGCCTGGATAGTACAAAGCGTATGATCATTGGGCTCATGGCCTTACCAATAATGGATTTATATTTACAATTTTCTAAATAATGTTTACATTATATATGCTTCGCCTAACACACTGAAGATCCTAGGTTCAAGTCCCTGGAAAAGCACTAGAAAAAATTCAGAAACAAGTTTTTTCAGTTAAAAAAAGTTTTTTCGGATAGGGGCGACCCTCCTTGGCAAACACACCTAGTGTTTTTCTCAGTGAAAACTCATTTGCCTTGCAGATGCCGTTTGGCGTTGGCATGGATATCCCATATTGGAAGACAGGCTTAATCTTTTCGGAGGTATATCAGGCCTTTTTATTTAATTTCAAATTTTGAAAATTAAATATGTATACAGATTTAGAATGAATCGAAATTTAATGGATATGGCGCTTAATTTTTAGTTTTACATTTTAAATTCTTAAGTTTTCATGTTAAATTTTGAATATTCTTTTTGGATTTGTACTTTTTAAACTCAGAGTGCTTTGTACACAGAGTATATTAACTTTGATTGGGTAACGGTTGGTTTTAAAGGTATAAAGGAATCGAGATAGATATAGACTTCCATATATCGAAATCATCAGTATCGAAAAAAAATTTGATTGAGCCATGTCCGTCTGTCCGTTAACACGATAACTTGAGTAAATATAGTGATATCTTCACCAAATTTGGTACACGTGCTTATCCAGACCCAAAATAGATTGAAAATGAGCGAAATCGGATGATAACCACGCCCACTTTTTATATATATAACATTCTGGAAAACACAAAAACCTGATTATTTAGTAAATAATACACCTAGACTGTTGAAATTTGACGTGTGGACCGATATTGAGACTCTTGATAAAAATTTGAAAATTTTTTTTTAAATAGGCGTGGCACCGCCCACTTGTTATAAAATCAATTTTACAAATATCATTAATCATAAATCAAAAATCGTTAAACCTATCGTAACAAAATTCGGCAGAGAGGTTGCCTTCAATATAAGGAAAGTATTGAAGAAAAATTAACGAAATCAGTTAAGGACCACGCCTACTTTTATATAAAAGATTTTTAAAAGGGTGGTGGACGAATAAAATAAGCTAGTATATCATTGCAAAAAAGATGGTATTTCATTTCTCAAGTGGATTTATAACAATAAATAGGAAAAACCTCAAATTTTAAAAAATGGGCGTGGCACCGCCCCTTTTATTACTAAGCAATGTTTTATGTTTCGGGAGCCATAACTCGAAGAAAAATTAACATATCGTAATGGAATTGTGTGCACATATTTTCCTCATAGCAGAAAATATTCTAGTAAAAATGGACGGGATCACTTAAATACCACGGCAACTTAGGTATAAAACAAGTTTAAAAGGGTCGTAAGCTAGAATAATGAGCTATAACTTAGCAAAAAATAGTTTTGAATCAATGATATTTCATTTATCAAGTTTTTTGTAAGAGGAAATGTGGAAACATTTTTTTTTAAACGGGCGGTGCCACGTGTTATGTAGAAAAGTAATTTATGTCAAATTAAATGTACAATTGAAGCTCACGCTGAGTATATAATGTTCGGTTACATCCGAACTTAGAGTCCTTTACTTGTTAATTTTGAATTAAAATTTTCATTTTTTAGTTTTCATTTGTTAATTTTATTTTACATTTAAATTTTAAAGTTCTAGTCTCTAAACTTGTATTCAATTTAGTTTAATTTGAAATTTTAAGTTTTTAGAATATAATTTTAAATTTTTAGTTCTTAGATTTAATCCTCAATTTAAAAGTTTTTGAATTTAAAAATTTAAATTTTGATAACTGTCTAAAGGCCAAGTAAAAAGCATAAAACTGAATAATAATTTTGAGCTTTTAGTATTTAATTTTATAATTTAGTTTATGCTATAATTTTTTCATACACCTACATATGCACATATGTACACTTTACATATCCGCCGGTAAGGTTCTTGAGCGAGTCCTCTATAATCGACTCGAAAAAGAAATTGAAGATGTGGGTGGTATTTCCGATAACCAGTTTGGGTTTAGGAAAGGAGGATCTACCATCCAAGCTGCGAACATGGCGAAGGAAGTGGCCCAAGAAGCCATAAGTGGCACCCGATGGCTCGAAAGATCTAAGGAATATTGCCTTATCGTTACTTTAGATGTAAAAAATGCCTTCAACACTGCCAATTGGGCAAAAATTCTTGACACACTGGAGCAGATAGGTATATCCCTTTACCTGCGTAGGATCATACGCAGCTACTTTGAAGGTAGAGTGCTGGAATATGAAACGGCTGCTGGAGTAGAAAAGCTTCACGTCACAGGCGGTGTTCCTCAAGGCTCCGTGCTCGGTCCACTGCTTTGGAATATTATGTACGACGGAGTATTTCGACTTAAGGTACCCAATGGGGTGAAAATTATCGGCTTCGCGGACGATATCGCATTGGTAATCACCGCCAAGCACCTAGGCGAAATATGCGCCAAATCTAATACAAGCATAGCGATGGTTCAATCGTGGCTTACGAAAAATGGACTGCAGCTGGCGGAACAAAAAACAGAGGCTGTACTCATATCAAGTAGGAAAAGGGTGGAGCAGGTCACTATAAGAATCGGCCGCCATGACATCGACACGCTGCCTGCAATAAAATACTTGGGGGTTGTGATAGACAGGAGGTTGTCATTCAAATCCCACTTAGAGTATGCCAATGGAAAGGTAGCAAAAACCGTAGCAGCATTATCTGGGATAATGATAAATGCAAGAGGACCAAAGCAACGACGGCGTCAACTTCTGGCTGGCGTTGTAAAAAGCCAAATACTTTACGGGGCTCCTGTTTGGCATCAGGCCACGGAGTATAAATAATACTTCCGTGGGGTAAAGTCGACTTACCGCCTGTGTGCACTACGCGTCTGTAGCGCCTTTAAAACTGTCTCTGACGACGCAGCACTAATCATCGCAGGAATGTGTCCTATAGACATATTAGCAAAAGAAGCAGCGACGATTTATCGGGATCAATGCTCACGTAACGGAGCACGAGAGCGAAGCATGCAGAACTGGCAGCTCAGGTGGAATGCCTCAACAAATGGTCGCTGGATACACCGATGTATCCCAGATATTAATATATGGATATCTAGAAAGCACGGCGAGGTAGATTTCTACCTCACACAGTTTCTGAGTGGTCACGTATGCTTTAAGGAATATTTGCACCGATTCAATCACGAGCCTAACAACATATGCGATCACTGCGGCGGCGATACAGTAGAAGATGTTTACCATGTATTTTTCGAGTGTCCTAGGTTCTATAGATCGAGATGCAAACTGTGCAGAATATTTGGAGAGGATTACACTCCTGAAACAATTGTTGGATGCATGCTACAAAGCAAGGTAAAATGGTCCGCGGCATGCGATGTAATAGCGGAAATAATGAAGTGTCTACGAAATCTTGAAAGGCTACGGCGCAGCAGCGAACATTGAACAGTCGAGTTGTGTGGGTGGATAACAAATTGCTAAGGTGGAGGAGATCGAGCTGAGCACGTATTTGATGCAAGGCCTCCGTACAATTAGCGGCGTGAGAATGATAAAATAAGAAAATACCGTAATATATGTAGGTAATGAAATAGTAAACCAGGCGACGGATTGGAGACAAATATCGAATACTGCCCCAGGTGAAGGAATAAAGCACGGATTGGAGACACGGCCTCTTCAACCGTGCGACCAAAAGCAGTCAACATACACGCAACGACAAACCTACGGATTGGAGACAAGGCCTCTCCAAATGTAGAAACAACGAGTATGAGGGTAAACGTCTCACATGTAATCAGAGTTTATACTCGGATTGGAGAGAAGGCCTCTCCAACCGGTGGAAGTACGAGGAAAGCCCCGTTACGTATTGTGGAAAAAAAAAATTAAATGAAAAACGGAACAACCTATTGAAATAAAAAAAAAAAAAAACAAAAACCAAAAAAAAAAAAAAACAAAAAATTCTATTTATACATATATAAGTTATTTACACATATATACATATATAAAAAACAAAACCCTACAATTCAAGTAGTCGAACGCACAAGCATGCCACAGCACTATATGCACAGTGTTCAAGGTAGGCTTGGAAATATTCGTAGAAATGGTATGCGTCAAGCACATTCAGGTAGTAAGCAAGGCGTGTCAGTCCCAGCGTTAACCATACCGCGGCACTATCTAAGTACAGCAACGTGACCCCGACAGACGTAGAGCTTAGTGCTCAACCTACCTCCCGACTTAGTACCGGGGGGTAAATGGTATTCAGACGGTAGGAGGTTTAGTGCGGTTAAAGTCCCACACTGACTATGAGGCTTTCGATGCTTCCTCCTCGTAAAAAAAAAAAAAAAAAAAACATTTTACATATATTTTACATATATTAAAAACATTTTACATAATTATGTGAATAAAAGTCAGAAATCTCTTTACAGAAATCACACTGACCACAGCTGCAATCGCAGAATACCAAACATTCAATGCCCACATATTTTTACTATTCCATACCATTTATTATTTTTACGAGCAAAAATATCGTATAAAATTAAAAGTCGAGCAGACGCCAGCTAATAAACCTAATTCATGCGGAAAAGCAGATTTTTTTGTTTGTTTACATTTCATCATTTCATACATTTATTGGATGCCAGTGCAGTGGCATTTTAAGTATTGTGGTTGTCTTTGTTGTTTTGATTGCGGTTATTGTTCATGTTGTTGCATTTAATGTTGCCAATTTGATATAATTGTGTGGTAAAAAGCAATTTTCATTTGCAAATGAGCGTTGTTACATTTCAGTATTACGGATAGATATTTGTATGAAAGTATCATAGATGGGCATAGTGTAATAATTATTTATTTATGCACTGGAATTAAAAGTATAGTGGTAGTGCGAAAGTTCCTACCTACCATTAAAATATTGAGTGATGTTAGCTAAAGGTTCCCTATGAGAACAATGTTTCCTTACCATTTGCTCACTGCACTAAAAATTTAATGCACTGTACCCAACTTTGGCATAGGTATACGTACATAAATAATAATGTTTATCATATAACCCATCCAAAGTGAATTTAACACAAATTGATTGACATTTGAATATAACTCTCGTGCAAGGGACTATTATGTTGATCAAATGTAAACAAATGTCTTAACCCTATGTGGTGCATGTACCATTTAATCACTTAGATTTTTTTTGTATTACAACATTACCTTTATCCATATAGAAATGAATATGAGAGCTTCAAAAGCCGACCTGACTTATTTCAATAAAACCAAAGGCTACAGTTGTCTATATGACGTTATATTGAATATGTATGTATTTTGGTAAAAAAAAAATCTGTTTACGAAACCATTTTGGCCATTTTTTGTACATAATTGTCCAAGTGTTATGCTTTCCAATATTGACTATCTCCCACTTCCTGAACTACTTGTTGTCAGGATTTTTATATTTTTACATATAACCTCTTCCAGCCTTGCTTCCATGATTCGGAATGGCTTTCCGTTTGAGTTTCCAAATCGGAAAAATATACATGTGGTCTTTTGCTTAGCTGTGTTCACATTTAAAGGCCTAGATTCAATTGGTAACAGCTTCTAGATACAACCGATCACATTTAAAAAGACTCACATCTGACGAAGAGCTGATAAAATCAGTTTCATTAAATTATTTTCGCAAACTCGGCATGCGTTTGTTAATTCAACACCATGACGCAATAAAGCCAGTAGTATAACATCAAAAATTTCACGGCTCTCATCAGCCAGTAATGAGTTTTAAAGTAGTAGGGAGGGAAAGATTTTAGAACTATTTTGCTACTTTTTTACTACCTTAGTAATCTAATGTGCACAAAAAAGAAGAACTCAATATATATTTCTACATTGCAAACGGAAACATGAAAAGAAAGAGAAGAGAAAAATAGGAAATGGGAAGAGAACGTAGAGAAAGCTGGGGAAAGTCGGAAGAGTAAAGAGAACAAGAGGAAGATGGAGGTAAGACTAAAAGTAAGAATAAGGGAAATGGTTCGGGGCAAAAAAATAAAAAGAGGTTAATAGCAAGATTAAGAAAAAGGACGCGATAAAGAGTAATAGTGACAGCTAGATTTGGATAAGAGCAAATCGGGAAGAGTGAGAGAAAAGGCGAGAAAACTTACGAGAGAATGAAAGGGATAGGGCAATTGGATGAGCCGATGAAGGTAAACTAGAAAATGCAGACGGGATATGAAATGAGGGACTATTAAGTCTAGACAAGGATAGGCAGGTGGATAGATAGAGAAAGACAGAACAATGTTTGACGCCTTTGATCATGCGGCCGTGAGTATTTCATATTTGTCTAAACGTTTCCAGGGTAAGCCAGGACTGTTTAAAATAAAGTTATGACAAGCCAAAGTTATTTTTTTGCCACCAGGTTATTCTTAAACTCAGATTTGTTGATGCATCATTGATCTACTTCTTTTTTCTCAATTAACCTGCGTCAACGTTTGGTTTACATAGAAAAATGTTGGGTCTGAGGACCGTATACATTCAACCCTGAGTTTTCGTACTACAAGCCTCCCGGATATTCATCCGCAACTTAATGATATTGTTCCAGATCGTCAGTGATGTCATTGACATCAGCTGTATGTTTCCATATTCCTTAGTTGTGGACAATTTGATACTCTGAAGATCCAGTTATTCATTTCCGTTGACTCACACACTTCCACTTACTCTCAGAAAAATAAAATAAACCCTCCCACAAATCACAGACACGTTACTTCATATTTCAGAAAGGAATAAGTTTAAGTTAGGTTGAACTGGCAGGTCAATAAAAACTTCCCATAGACTGAATGTGTCCATATTGTTACCAGAATTCGTTTGACGACCAAACGAATGAACCCCAATCAGGTGGCAGGACTTATGTTATAGAATAACTCCGTCCTCTTGGGGCTATACTATAAGCTTTATAGGATCTAGCTTCATTGCTGCATCGAGATTTGCTAACTCTGCCGCCCCTTATAGTTGGAACCTTGACCTAATGAGCGCAGGACACGAACACAGAGCGTGCTCATCTGTTTCTACCTGCAGCTGTTTCTACACCTGCTGTTACTGACGAGGCCTAACCTATGAGCATGTGACGCCAGAACGCAGTGTCCAGTTAGTATATCGTAAGCCTTAAGTGTTCTCTCTTTAGTGATATGAACCAGTTTGCGAGTCTAACATCGGAGGCTTTGCACATGATCCCACAAAGTTTGCAGCCCCGCGCTTTTGTCCATGCCTTTCCTGCTTGATGGATCACATGCAACTCCTGTCTCCATTTGATTTCTCTCAAACAGATTGGGACGTCTTTTGTTGTCTCCTTTGCCAACAAATCGGACCTTTTGTTACCTTCTATTCCTTTATGACCAGGAACCTAGAATAGATTTACGGTTCGGCCTGAGCGAAGTTTTTAAAACGCTTCTTTGCTTACCAGAACACTTCTTGATGAAGTACTGCGTGAGATTATTGCCTTAATCGCCGCTTGACTCTGAATATATATATTGACGCGACTGCAGCTTAAGAAGGTTTCCTACAGAATTTCTGCAACTTTCTTCACAGCTATAATTTACGCCGGCATTAAGGTAATAGGGGGACTCATTAAAGCATATAAATTTATAAGGTGTAAAATTATATCCATTTACACACGCTGTTATATGAACGCACCTAGTAATATTCTGGATAAATTTAATTGTCGATCAGCTGTATGATTGCCAAAAAAATGTTTGTTTTGTTATACAAATTAAAAAATGCCAAGATTAAGTGAAAAATCAAAACAAAGAAATTCTTGCAAATGACTTGCTTATGTCGTAGATTTTGATAAAAAGGACGGCACTTATGTTTGCAAGGTTGCATTCCTTTGAGTTTACCGCGTTTACACCATGAAATGTGCGCATAAATTTATACAAATTGTGTAAATGATTTTTCATACAAAATTTGGCAGTTCGTTTACGCACTAGATAAGGCTATACGTTTACACACTTTATAAGGCATTTATAAGGTTAAATGAGTTCCCCTAATATTTTTGTATGCTACTGAAATTAAACTTTGTCCAATAAAATTTGAATCCACCTAAAAACGCGAATACAAAATTCTTGAATTTTGAAGCCATGCATACTAGAGATAGAGATATACACGGCCGATTTTTGTCGTTTTTCGCACGCCGCCGCCGATGTTACTATATTTTGTACTCATTTAAGACTATTTGGGCCATTATTTGTTCATGTTGAAAATTGATCGGATATGGTCGAAAGTGGTATCAGCGGATGCGCATCAGTACCAGTTATAAGAAACTATTTGAGAAATTTAACTCTAACTGTTCAAAAGTTATTTAAAAAACAGGCGCTTTCGATGTCAGCTTAAATGGACTTTGCATCACCCAATTCACCAAGTTATTAAAATAAAACACTAAAAGAAAAGTTATATATTAAATTTATATACTCACTTTGCATATTTTTGTTTCAAAAAATTAATAATGAACAATGAATTCAAATAAAATGACCCAAGCCGAACATGGTTTCAAATTGTCCTCAAATTGTTAAAAAAACAAATTACCCAAAAAAGGTGCTGACTTTTTATAGAATTTTACATTGCGATTGGCTGAAAGGATAAGCAAAATCAGTGATGCAAAATCCTTTAGTAGGTCCTAGGGGCATAAAAACTCCTTTGATGTGATTCTTACCTCATACTTAAGTTGAAGATATACTTATGTACGTATGAGAAGGGTTTGAAAAATCATTTGGGCTTACATTCAAATATCTGTTGTTTATTTGCGAAAGTTTGAAATAGCGTCTGAAATGTTAATTTTGATTTCCACACTTCATCTTTCAACACCCAAGTCTCCCTGTTTGACATTTCCTAAAGTTGGCGGCCCTATCCTGAACTAATCCCTTGGAGTGAATCACATTTATTATAGCCTATCAACCAAGTTTAAATATCACCTACACGTTACATCTCCTTTTACAAATGTGAATACGTAGGTACATATATTTACCAGGTGAGGCTTTATCCTTTGCAAGACCACTCAAAGTGGTGAAGTAAAAGCTCTCCCAAGACAGTCCAACTAATGACCGTGTGTGCTACTACCCTAACGTAGTGGACAGTCGAACTAGTCTGAAGCTACGCGGTCATCCATAGTGAGCTCTTATATCATAAGGCCGGAAAACAGCAGTTAACATCTTTCAATTTAAAATCGGTCGACTTTCATTCTAAAATATCGTTTTCATTTAACGAAGACTATTGAAATCAATGTTGTGAACACAAACGTCTGCAAACTTTGGTCTACATTTAAAAATTTTATCCACGGTCCTTGTAAAATTTTAATTATGTAGATGCGCCGAGGATTATACGATTTTCACCCCTGAGTTACGCAATGACATCCACTTAGACTGCTTATGATTTGGACGGCGCCATCCTTGGCCGAATAGTTACCCCTTAGAGCTTCTAGGAAAGTGACGTCGAGCAAGGTATGAGTTCGAAGTCGCAGCCCTATTGCTTCTGTGCTGACATATGGTGTGAGGATCAGGAGGCGTGGTAGCGACTGGTGGTCGGGATTGCTACTGTTCGCACATCGGGAATTGTAGCTCTTAAAAACAGCTGAAAAAACTGGAGGCGCCCTGTGCCACGAGAGTCATGAGTTTTAATATACCATTAATAGCAACCGTAAGCCGCCTTTGTGCGTGACCGCCAAGGAGCCACAAATGATTTAAAGAAATTGTGTTCACGACGATTAGGAGTTAACCCCAAGTGAAACTACGCTGTGCACGCGATATAAAGACAAAAGTGTGACCATTTTATGTATCTCCATTTCTTTTCAGCAGACGCAGCAGTACAAATTCCAAAGACCGGGGTAAGGTTCGAAGCCTCTCTGGAGTAAGTGAACGAGGCATAATCCCACCGCAAGGAGCTACTCCTGAAAATATTTGAACGATCTGCGAGATTTTGATTTCCTTAAATACATACAAACAAAACCTATCCTAAATATTATTTTTTTAAACAGAAAAATTAAGTTTTTTAAAGTAAGAACACCGGCGTACGCCGGCGCCGCCGGTATATAATAGATGCTACGCCGCCGCCGCCGATAAAGTGATCGGTGTAAACCTCTAATGCATACATTGCACTCTTCAGTTTCTTACTACTCACTAAGATACTGCTTGTTATAATAATTAATAACTTCAGTGTGTTGAAAGGGGGGTTATGTTTTAGCGAGCTCGTAACTTCGCATTTTTCGAAAATTATAACTCTTTGGATCGACAGAGGCATTAATACACATAGTTGTAAATATTTTTTAACCCACTTATATGACAATCACTTTTTTGTTTGTATGTATGTACATATGCAACTCTTATACCGAATAAAAAAAAAGTTACGCATACGCCCCTACTGCCGCCTTTTCATGCGGAACGGATATTTTGGGGTGTAATTGGTTGGTTTAAAAAAAAAAACTTGCTTATTTAAATCCTGCTTTTTTTACATGAACATGACTGTTATGTATGTGTACTAGTCACTCTTACAAACATATGCAATGTGGTAATATTTGTGTAAACAGACAAATAGTTTACTTTGTACTAAACTAACGATTATTGGTTTTTTATAAATTGGCAATTCGTCGCTTGAAATTATTAAATAGTATGCTTGTGTGCGATTTTTTTAACAATTGCCGACGTAAACAAAGTCGCAGCAATGAAGTAGCTCCAAGCTGACATTATTTTGGTTGTAATATTGGTCTAAAAAAAACTAGTGTTAACATATTTCCACTAACAAATCGAAACTGACTCTTGACTCTGACTCACGTTGTGTAGACCCTATGAAACTGGTTTCAGCGAAAACAGCTGTAAGTGACTTCTTCGGCTATGCCTGAAAGCCACAGATATGTATTCTTTATTCAGGCATCCAATATTTGGTACAGAGATCATATGTATGAGGAAATTGAAGTTTTAGTGGTGGTGGTAGGAGGAGTGGAAGGTCTATCAGCGTATTTTTAAATCGTATTGGAGTAAAAAGAGCAGGTGACTTGGTATCGTGTGGTTTTCATGTGATAGGTGTTAGCAAAAATGTATTTAAGGGGGAGTAGGAATGTGAGTGGAAGAGAGAGTCTGAGTGGAAGCGGGAGTGGTACGGAGAACGTGATTGGGCATGGGTTTGAAAGTTGTAGGGCGAAGTAGAATGAGAAGCGAATGTAGATAAAGGGAATGTAAATAAAAACAAGTAAGGAAGGCTATGTTGGGGTGTAACCGCACACTATATACGCAGCTGTGAGCTTTGGTGACAAAATAACGGAAAATCACCATGTAGGAAAATGAACCTAAGGTAACCCTGGAATGTGTTTGTATGACATGTGTATCAAATGGAAGGTATTAAAGAGTATTTTAAAATGGAAAGGGCCATAGTTCTATAGGGGGACGCCATTTCGCGATATCGCCATAAAGGCGGACCAGGCGTGACTCTAGAATGTGTTTGTACGATATGGGCATCAAATGAATGTGTTCATGAGTATTTTAAAAGGCAGTGGGCCTTAGTTCTATAGGTGGACGCTTTTTCGAGATATCGCCATAAAGGTGGACCAGGGGTGACTCTAGAATACGTTTGTACGATATGAGTATCAAATGAAAGGTGTTAATGAGGGTTTTAAAAGGGAGTGGTGGTAGTTGTATATGTGAAGGCGTTTTCGAGATATCGACCAAAATATGGACCAGGGTGACCCAGAACATCATCTGTCGGGTACCGATAATTTATTTATATAGTAATACCACGAACAGTATTCCTGCCAAAATTCCAAGGGCTTTTGATATCGCCCTGCAGGACTTTTTCATTTTCTTCTACTTAATATGGTAGGTCTCACACCCATTTTACAAAGTTTTTTCTAAAGTTATATTTTGCGTCAATAAACCAATCCAATTACCATGTTTCATCCCTTTTTTATACTCAGTTGAGCAGAGCTCACAGAGTATATTAAGTTTGATTGGATAACGGTTGGTTGTACATATATAAAGGAATCGAGATAGATATAGACTTCCATATATCAAAATAATCAGGATCGAAAAAAAATTTGATTGAGCCATGTCCGTCCGTCCGTCCGTCCGTTAACACGATAACTTGAGTAAATTTTGAGGTATCTTGATGAAATTTGGTATGTAGGTTCCTGAACACTCATCTCAGATCGCTATTTAAAATGAACGATATCGGACTATAACCACGCCCACTTTTTCGATATCGAAAATTTCGAAAAAACCGAAAAAGTGCGATAATTCATTACAAAAGACCGATAAAGCGACGAAACTTGGTAGATAAGTTGAACTTATGACGCAAAATAGAAAATTAGTAATATTTTGGACAATGGGCGTGGCGCCGCCCACTTTTAAAAGAAGGTAATTTAAAATTTTGCAAGCTGTAATTTGGCAGTCGTTGAAGATATCATGATGAAATTTGGCAGGAACGTTACTCTTATTACTATATGTGCGCTTAATAAAAATTAGCAAAATCGGAGAAGGGCCACGCCCACTTTAAAAAAAAAAAATTTTTTTTAAGTAAAATTTTAACAAAAAATTTAATATCTTTACAGTATATAAGTAAATTATGTCAAGATTCAACTCCAGTAATGATATGGTGCAACAAAGTACAAAAATAAAAGAAAATTTAAAAATGGGCGTGGCTCCGCCCTTTTTCATTTAATTTGTCTAGGATACTTTTAACGCCATAAGTCGAACAAAAATTAACCAATCCTTTTGAAATTTGGTAGGGGCATAGATTTTATGGCGTTAACTGTTTTCTGTGAAAATGGGCGAAATCGGTTGATGTCACGCCCAGTTTTTATACACAGTCGTCCGTCTGTCCTTCCGCATGGCCGTTAACACGATAACTTGAGCAAAAATCGATATATCTTTACTAAGCTCAGTTCACGTACTTATCTGAACTCACTTTATCTTGGTATGAAAAATGAACGAAATCCGACTATGACCACGCCCACTTTTTCGATATCGAAAATTACGAAAAATGAAAAAAATGGCATAATTCTATACCAAATACGAAAAAAGGGATGAAATATGTTAAGGTAATTGGATTGTTTTATTGACGCGAAATATAACTTTAGAAAAAACTTTATAAAATGGTTGTGACACCTACCATATTAAGTAGAAGAAAATGAAAAAGTTCTGCAGGGCGAAATAAAAAACCCTTAAAATCTTGGCAGGTATTACATATATAAACAAATTAGCGGTATCCAACAGATGATGTTCTGGGTCACCCTGGTCCACATTTTGGTCGATATCTGGAAAACGCCTTCACATATACAACTACCACCATTCCCTTTTAAAACTCTCATTAATACCTTTAATTTGATACCCATATCGTACAAACTCATTCTAGAGTCACCCCTGGTCCACCTTTATGGCGATATTTAGAAAAGGCGAACACCTATAGAACGAAGGCCCACTCCCTTTTAAAAATACTCATTAACACCTTTCATTTGATACCCATATCGCACAAACAAAGTCTAGAGTCACCCCTGGTCCAGAAAGGCCCACTCCCTCTTAAAGTACTCATTAACTCCTTTCGTTTGATACCCATATTGCACAAACGAATTCTAGAGTCACCCCTGGCCCACCTTTATGGCGATATCTCGAAACGGCGTCCACCTATGGAACTAAGGATTACTCCCTTTTAAAATAATCATTAACACCTTTCATTTGATACCCATATCGTACAAACGCATTCTAGAGTCACACCTGGTCCATCTTTATGGCGATATCTTGAAAAGGCGTCCACCTATAGAACTAAGGCACACTCCCTCTTAAAATACTCATTAACTCCTTTCGTTTGATACCCATATTGCCCAAACGAATTCTAGAGTCACCCCTGGTCCACCTTTATGGCGATATCTCGAAAAGGGGTCCACCTATAGAACTAAGCCCCACGCCCCTTTAAAATAATCATTAACACCTTTCATTTGATACCCATATCATAGTAACAAATTCTAAAATCACCCCTGGTCCACCGTTATGGCGATATCTCGAAAAGGCGAACACCTATAAAACGAATTCACACTCCCTTTTAAAAATACTCATTAACACCTTTCATTTGATACCCATATCGTACAAACAAAGTCTAGAGTCACCCCTGGTCCACCTTTATTGCGATACCTCGAAAATGCGTCCACCTATAGAACTAAGGCCAACTCCCTCTTAAAATACTCATTAACTCCTTTCGTTTGATACCCATATTGCACAAACGAATTCTAGAGTCACCCCTGGTCCATCTTTACGGCGATATTTCGAAAAGGCGAACACCTATAGAACGAAGGCCCACTCCCTTTTAAAAATATTCATTAACACCTTTCATTTGATACCCATATCGCACAAACAAAGTCTAGAGTCACCCCTGGTCCAGAAAGGCCCACTCCCTCTTAAAGTACTCATTAACTCCTTTCGTTTGATACCCATATTGCACAAACGAATTCTAGAGTCACCCCTGGCCCACCTTTATGGCGATATCTCGAAACGGCGTCCACCTATGGAACTAAGGATTACTCCCTTTTAAAATGCTCATTAACACCTTTCATTTGATACCCATATCGTACAAACGCATTCTAGAGTCACCCCTGGTCCATCTTTACGGCGATATCTCGAAAAGGCGTCCATCTATAGTACTTAGGTCCACGCCCTTTTAAAATACTCATTAATACCTTTCATTTGATACCCATATCGTAAAAACGCATTCTAGAATCAACCCTGGTCCACCTTTATGGCTATATCCCTAAATGGCGTCCACCTATAGAACTATGGCCCACTCCCTCATAAAATATTCTTTAATGCCTTTCATTTGATACACATGTCATACAAACACATTCCAGGGTTTCCCTCGGTTCATTTTCCTACATGGTTATTTTCCCTTATGTTGTCACCATAGCTCTCAACTGAGTATGTAATGTTCGGTTACACCCGAACTTAACCTTCCTTACTTGTTCATATTTGGCATAGAATTATGACATTTTTTTCATTTTTCGTAATTTTCGATATCGAAAAAGTGGGCGTGATCATAGCTAGATTTCGGCAATTTTTATACCAAGATAAAGTGGGTACGTGAACTGAGTTTAGTTAAGATATATCGATTTTTGCTCAAGTTATCGTGTTAACGGCCGAGCGAAAGGAAAGACGGTCGACTGTGTATAAAAACTGGGCGTGGCTTCCACCGATTTCGCGCATTTTCACAGAGAGCAGTTAGCGTCATAGAATCTATGCCTCTACCAAATTTGAGAAGGATTGGTAAATTTTTGTTCGAGTTATGGCATTAAAAGTATTCTAGGCAAATTAAATGACAAAGGGCGGAGCCACGCCCATTTTCAAATCTTTTGTTTTTGTATTTTGTTGCACCATATTATTACTGGAGTTGAATGTTGACATAATTTACATATATACTGTAAAGAAAAGTTAAAAAAAGTTAAAATTTGACCTAAAAATATTTTTTTTTAAAGTGGACGTGTTTGTCATCCGATTTTACTCATTTTTATTTAGCGCACATATATAGTAAAAGAGTAATATTTCGACCAAATCATCATCATGATATCTTCAACGAATGCCAAATTACAGCTAGCGTAACTTTTAAATTACCATCTTTTAAAAGTGAGCGGTGCCACGCTCATTGTCCAAAATTTTACTAGTTTTCTATTTTGTGTCATAAGGGCAACTCACCTACCAAGTTTCATCGCTTTATCTGTCTTTCATAATGAATTATCGCACTTATTCGGTTTTTCGAAATTTTTGATACCGAAAAAGTGGGCGTGGTTGTAGTCCGATTTCGTTCATTTTAAACAGCGATCTGAGATGAGTACCCAGGAACCTACGTACCAAATTTCATCAAGATACCTCAAAATTTACTCAAGTTATCGTGTTAACGGACAGACGGACGGACGTACGGACGGACATGGCTAAATTAATTTCTTTTTTCGGCCAGATCATTTTGATATATAGAAGTCTACATCTATCTCGATTGGTTTATGCCGTTACGAATTACCGTTATGCGAACAAAATTAATATCCTCTGTGAGCTCTGCTCAGCTGAGTATAACTAGAAGGTGATGGGATATAGAGAGAAAAGGGAAGGGAAGACCAGTTATTAAATATAGGAAAACCGACGTATAGATAGTCAGTCCAATGAATTGCCGAATTATTATTAAAGGTATCGCTACCAAGCGTAACCCTTTAAAAATGAAATAGGTGAATTTCTGCTTTGTGATGTCCTTATAAGTTCACCCAACCAATTAGCAGACAGCTGTCGCGCGCAGCTTCACTGCCTGGTTATGCCTAAGGGACTAAAGGGGTGTAATAGTAATGTATCTTGTCTAATGCGAAGCGGGACCAACCTATAAAAAGAAAGCTTTTATGCTAATAGGCCTTAAGGCTTGAAGACTCTATGAGCCGGTTTTACAGCTTAGACAAGTGACGAGTATTAAATTTACTCAGCAATATCTCTGAATACTGCACGTGGAATATCATTTGGACCAGGGTATTTCTGAATCAAAAGTTTCATATCATATAGCGTCTTAATACACAGTGAGATGCTAACAAAGACCTTTAAAATATTTCTGTTCACCCAATTAGTAGGTTTAGTCACGTTTAAAGTTAATTCATATGAGGGTAGTTTAGGATTTTGTGTAAATGGTCTAGCATCATTGCATTGCAAATTTCCGTAGCATATTTTTTACAGTACACTAACAAAATACATGGTTATGCATTTGCTATATATGTATTGCAAAAACGCAACATCAAGCCCGTAGTTTATTTTTTCAATACTGAATAGCAAATCATCAATTGTCAAAATAAAACAAAAAGTGCAAAGAAAAAATTTAAAATGAAAAAAGTTGCTCACGATCCGTAGCTTATATTTGCTATAGTTAGCAACGTTTCCTACGTTAAATACACAAAATTTTGAACTCCCTTTTGGAGTTTATTTCATATTTATATTTTTGTTATTCATTGCCATTAGCAAGAGCTAATTAACTGTATAACTCATTTATGTAGTTAGCTACATGTATTTACTTATTCATGTCTATATATTCCATTCTCATTTACGATTCAATGCTATTATGAATATTCTCTTATTTTCATTATTTTATTTTGTCGTTGTTTGCTGCATGAATCAAGCCATTTGCGATTATTGCTCCAGCCAAAGGCAGTTGTAATTTTGTTTACTTAAACGTACTCATTAGTAAACTATGGTTTATTTAATTTAAAAGCAAGCAAGCTAAACTCAAAGGGTTTTGGCTCAAAGCCAACGTAAATATTTGGTCTGGCATTGATCTGATCAACCGTAAAAACTGTTTATATGAACTCTTTCCGCATGGATCATAAGTTGCTACAAAAACTTGGTCCAAAACCGCCAATGTACTTGTTAGTCGCGATTTGTGCAACAGTGTTTTATTTAAATTGTTATATTTGTTTTAATGTCAACAATAATTTAATCATATTAATGTTGGTATAAAAATTTAAAATATTTTTAACCCATAGTTGAATTTTTAAGTAGATAGGGGCGCGCCGCATCTATGTATGTAAGTATTTATGTATATATATAAGTTGAATATAAGCTTGTGATGTCAAGTAGATTTTATATTGTAACGAATTCTGGGGATTTCTTATATTTATGCACCTTCTGCTAACGCTCGATTCGCTAAACTGTCGAACAAATCACTCCAAAATTCAGTATTGCAAACTTGACGGCGGCCACCGTGGTGTGATGGTAGCGTGCTCCGCCTACCACACCGTATGCCCTGGATTCACACCCCAGGCAAAGCAACATCAAAATTTTAGAAATAAGGGTTTTCAATTAGAAGAAAATTTTTCTAAGCGGGGTCGCCCCTCGGCAGTGTTTGGCAAGCGCTCCGGGTGTATTTCTGCCATGAAAAGCTCTCAGTTAAAACTCATCTGCCTTGCAGCTGCATAAAACATGGAGTCGGCATAAAACATGTAGGTCCCGTCCGGCCGATTTGTAGGGAAAATCAAGAGGAGCACGATGCAAATTGGAAGAGAAGCTCGGCCTTAGATCTCTTCGGAGGTTATCGCGCCTTACATATATTTTTTTTTTAAACTTGACTTTATTTAGATCACTTTGGGAGCAGTATTTCACAATTATACTTCATAATCAATAGCGTGTTTAAATCAAAACTGATTAGTCATTCCTCAGCTTTTATACTTTATGTTTCCTCGTCCGCATATTTCTACTAAGGTCTAGACGTTTTGCCTTCTAGAACTCTTGTATCTCCTGCTTGGTAATTGAGCTACTTGCATATGTATGTGTGAGTAACAACTTCGGCTGATGACTACATGTGTGTGTGTGCGGTATCTCTTCACTTCGAGCTGCTAGTTATGTGTGTGCATGTACATAAGTTTGGCTGCTTACTCTATTTGTTGTTGTTATTTTTTTACTAACAGCATAGTGATGCTAATATTCGTCACCATATTTTAGATTGTTGATGGAAAATAATTTGAGTTATTAATTAAGTGCGGAATTTTTAGCGTTTCAAAAAGTTTTAATATGAATAACGTTTCTAGCAGCAGTTATATTATGTTAGCCTTATTAAGTATAACTAGAGTTCGCCCAGTGGTTGAAATTCAACCATACAAGCAGTTAAAATAATATATACAATTTTTATTATTCATACTTAACGATATTTACCTTAGAAAGAAAAAGAGTTATTTAAAAACGTTAAATTTTTTATTAATATTAACATATTGCTAAATTTAACAATTTCAGTACTGAAGTAAAAGTAATTTGTCATTTTAATATAATAATAGGAACATTTGATGGGTAATATAATGAATAAGTAAGCTCAAAATAGGGAAATTTTATATTGTTCTGGCAGGAAGGGTATAATTTAATCAATCTGCTTCCCGTAAACAAAAGGTAGGAAAAGGAAAGGTAGGGAAAGGAAATGAAATTAAAGGAAGGAAAACCAATGGAAGGGAAATGAAAATAAAAGAAATGGAAAAGGACAGGAAACGAAAGAAATGGAAAGGAAAGGAAAGTAACGGAAAGGAAAGGAAAGGAAAGGAAAAGAAAGGAAAGGAAAGAAAGGAAAGCAAAGGAAAGGAAAGGAAAGCAAAGGACAGGAAAGGAAAGAAAAGGAAAGGAAAGGAATGTAAAAGAAAGGAAAAAAAAGTAGAGGAATGGAAAGGAAAAGAAAGGAAGGAAAGGAAAGGAAGGACTATGAGTGGAAGAAAAATGAAAGTAAAAGAAAGGAAATAAAAAGAAAATTGAAAGAAAAGAAAGGAAAGGAAAATAAAGAAAGGGGAAGGAAAGGAAAGGAAAGGAAAGGAAAGGAAAGGAAAGGAAAAGAAAGCAAAGAAAAGAAAACAAAGGAAAGGAAAATAAAAGAATAGAATGGAAAACAAAGGAAAGCCAAAAGAAATAGACTTGATGCATGATCAGCTATGTATTTTTGTTTCATTTTAATGTGTACAAAGCAACTCCTCGGCCATGCTCACGATTCAGCATAGTACACAAAAAGCAAGTACACACACACAGCGTGTCTATAGTATGAATAAGTGCATGTGTAATGGTGTGACTTTTATGTTAAATTTATATTTATGGATAGCAATGCAGCTTAAAATTTCCTATCAATACATATATAATTTGTATACCTTAGAATTATAGTTTAGCAGAAAACGGTTACACATTTTTTCATCTTGTATATTTATATATAAGATATTTGTGTGTGAATCAAGAGTTTTTGTAGCTTTACGTAGCTGACCTCCGAAGAGGTTCAGGCCATGTTTCCTTCCCGATTTGCATTGTTGTTGTTGTTGTTGTAGCAGTGCTTCGCCCCACCTAACAGTTGCGACCGATCACAAATTGTCATCAATATCTTCTAACGCGAGTCCAAGAAACTTGCTATTTTAACAGGGGTGGACCATAATGAAAGAGGTGTTAGAGGCGCTGGTTCCACATTACAGTTAAAGAGATGGTTGGTGTAATGTGGGGACACATTGCAAGCGGGGCATACATTTTGTATATCGGGATTGATTCTGGATAGGTAAGAGTTTAACCTGTTATATTATCTAGATCGAAGTTGAGCTAGAGTGACTCGCGTTTCCCTGGGGAGTATGCGTTCCTCTTCCGCAAGTTTTGGGTACTGTTCTTTGAGTACTGGATTCACCGGGAAATTCCTAGCTTAAAGGTCCAACGCCTGTTTGTGGAGTTCATCAAGGACCTGCTTGTGTTTTTTTGCTTCATACGGCTGCTTTCTCAGGTGCCGTATTTCCTCAAAATGCTTACGGAGATGACTCCTTAAGACCCTAGGCGGTGTAGGCTCATCAATCAGATGTCTGTTGGGATGCTCAGGTTGCTGGGTATTCAACAGGAACTGTTTGGTTAGCATCTCATTTCTCGGTAGTATTCTCGCCTCATTATGTAGATGGTGTTCTGGGGACATAAGAAGACAGCCCGTGGCAGCCCAGGTCTTGCAGTAACGTGCCATGGTTGACCGTATCAAAAGCTTTTGATAGGTCTAGCGCAACGAGTACTGTTCTATGGTGGGGGGTTTGATTTAAACCGCAATTTATCTGGGTGCTGATGGCATTTAGTGCGGTGGTGGTGCTATGGAGTTTTCTGAAGCCATGCTGATGACAGGCTAGCTGCAAATTTGCCTTGAAGTAGAGGAGCAAAATGGCTTCAACTGTCTTTGCTACTGGCGATAGGAGAGACATCGGGCGATAAGACTCTCCTATGTTAGCTGGTTTCCCAGGCTTTAGTAGCGGGACCACCTTGGCCATTTTCCATTTTTCGGGTATGACAAAGGTGGAAAGAGACAGGTTGAAGACATGTGCTAAGTATTTGAAACCCTCTTTCCCTAGGATTTTAAGCATCGGCATGGCTATGCCGTCTGGGCCCACTGCTTTGGATAGTTTAGCATGACCGATTGGATCCTCAACCTCTTTGGCGGTGATGGTAATTGGTGACGCGCTGAATTTATATTTATGTGTGTGTCTGTTGGCCCTTCGTCTATCTTAGTCGACCTTAGAATGCATTATATATTGTCGGCCGATTTGCGTCGTGCTCCTTTTTAATTTCTCTAAAAATTGGTGGAACGAGACCTACATGTTTTATATCTGCAATGAAGACGAACTGTCTCTGAAAAGCTTTTCATGGCAGAAATACATTTGGAGTGTTTGCGATATCATTGCTGACGGGCGAACCGACTTTAAAAAACTGTAGTTATACGATATACATGGAAAGATCTAAAAAAAAATAAATACTTCGAACGATTTACATCCGAAAAGTTTCAGGCCGAAATTCACTTCATCCGTAAATCGACGGGAAGGGACCTAATCATTTTATACCGCCCCCCTTTTAGTAATGAGCTCTTCATGGCGGAAATACACTCGGAATGTTTGCTTATCACTGCTAAGGGGTGACCCTGCTTACAAATACTTCTCTGTAGCTTTAATGAAAATGAAATAGTAAATTAAGTTTGTCACGAATCCCAAAATTGTCAGTCCTTACAGGAAAGAAGTCAAACACACCAGTAGGTATACTGAAATGGTTAGGATGACGACCTTCCCCATTCTTACAGCTAGAAATGAAAGGCATCTGCTTTTAATTCTTTATTTCTCCCAAGTTTTATTCAACATTTTGAATTCCATTCACAATTTTGGGATGTGCTCAACCTTTTCGTTACCCTTAAGAGAACCGTCTTTGAGATATTTATGCTTAGGTTAGAATATGTAAAGAGGCTTTTTACGCTTGTGAGTGTGCCAAGAGTAAACTATATGCCAACGAAGAAGACTGCTCCACTCCGAAGAGAATACCTATTGCAAACTCCAGCGTAGAAGAGACCACATCACTTCATTAAGTATACTTTATTGTCGACTTCCACGAAAGTTAATTCATCGTATACTGAAAAAAGCCAAAGGTAACCGCCAAAATACGATATGAAACCACAACCCCCTCACGCAAGCATCTGCGATGCATTGTATCAGGTCACAACTGGTTGGTCCTGCTCCCCGCGGTACAGTTTTTATCGACCGTGTTAGGGTCGCGCAGGTGATACACTGCATCCATTCTGCTCCCTTTCGCGTAAACACCACTCCAGGATTGGTTAGCGTTATTTCTAAGCGTCACAAATACGATAACCCCTTGACCCCTCACCCGCGGGGGTAAATAAGAAGATTTATGTTTGTCGAAAGAGGCCTTTACTTTTCAATTGCCTACTAAGTCAAAAATAGCACATGTTGATAAGAGCGATTCGCCGTTTGATTATAAGACTTTTAGCTTCTAAAGGTGGTTGCCAAATAGACAAGTCCTACTCAATTTCGAATTTGAGCTGTCTACAATGCGAACATCGTGAAAACCTCTATAATTTTGCAATACTGCAGTTACTTTAAAGCACGAAAATTTTCGCTGCTGCATCCACTTGTGCATGTTTAAATGTAGAAGAGTATGCAGGATATAAGTCTTTCGGTTACTCTAAATATTTCCCATTAAAAAACCAACCAATAAGTTGTCATTACTCACATGCCTTCGTTGACTTCCAAGTGTGTTTTGGAGGTGATGAAAAGCGGATAAAGTTAACACATCACAGGCACTTGTGCAAGTGTTGTTACAACTTCTTACTTTTAGGATTTTCAATTTTCCTTTGTAATTTTAAAGGTATGTAGATATAGTACACTCGCGCAGTCGTCAATAATTCTACGAAACCGCAGCTCATTTGCATTTTATTACGAGTCTCTCTTTTTCATTATATACATTCATCCGTTTGTACACATTTTAGCAACTATAAGATATAAAATCTCTCGTTTTTATTCTCATTTCATATTCATATGTACAAGCCTTCGATGAGTTGTCTGTCTTTGGCTTGTAATGAGATCATTGCCCGAGATGTGCATTTAATGCTTTAGCAGTTTCGATAGGTTTCAGTATATGACGTGGTAACAGATTTGCAAGCGTGCATGCATGGAGTCATATGGTTCCCAATACATTCATATATTCATATTGCGATGCGAAGGGTATATAGCTTCTCCACCCCATTTGTCAACCTTACCTACCCGCGGCAACTCCACTTTCTTTAGCAGCCGAGGCTCTGGCGACCCCAATTTATATGGAACTGGGCCTCAAAGGTTCAATGTGGTTATGTTAAATCGTTCCCGAGATAATCGGGCTTGAACTTAATGGTGCTTGTCACCGGAATGTACAAGATCTATATAGGACAAAGGACCGTTAACATCGATAACACTCCCCAAAACTTTCGGTAGGCGAACACGCTTAGAAAAATTTCCGTCTAAGTGAAAAAACTTGTTTCGGATCTTCGGTGTGGTAGGTGGAACACGCTACCATCACACTACGGCGGCCGCCGCTGTTCTATATCTCACCAATAACACACCTATGACAAACCTTTTCTCTCCGAGCCGAAAAATTCGCCACAATCGGGAGCATATTTTTAAACCTAATCCACAGGTTTAAAGGTACTTAGCTAAGCATTTAGAAACGAGGAGCAGCATTATCTCCATAACCCCATGAAAAGTGACTTTATCCACCGCCTTTTACACTAACTAATTCCCTCATCGCCGGCCACCGTGGTGTGATGGTAGCGAGCTCCGCCTACCACACCGTATGGCCTGGGTTCGCACCCCGGCAAAGCAACATCAAAATTTTAGAAATAAGGTTTTTCAATTAGAAGACAATTTTTCTAAGCGGGGTCGCCCCTCGGCAGTGTTTGGCAAGCGCTCCGAGTGTATTTCTGCCATGAAAAGCTCTCAGTGAAAACTCATCTGCCTTGCAGATGCCGTTCGGAGTCGGCATAAAACATGTAGGTCCCGTCCGGCCAATTTGTAGGGAAAATCAAGAGGAGCACGACGCAAATTGGAAGAGAAGCTCGGCCTTAGGCCTCTTCGGAGGTTATCGCGCCTTACATTTATTTTTTTTTTTAATTCCCTTGGGGCACAGGAGAGCATAACACATTAAGGCAATTTGTTGAGCTACTTCCCTTCCTTCACATAAGAAATTGTCATCAAAAAATGGTTAAATTTGCAATTTTTTAAAAAGCATTTGCAGTGGTTTCTTGTCCACTTTTGTCACAGGCACATTTCTAATATCAAAAATATCATGTACCAGTTGAACATGAGTCTTTTGACATCTGTGTGGCGGCCAAGTTAGCACATGTGTGGAATGCGGCAACAATATGAATTAGGAATTTTATTGTGAAGCTGTGTAATTGAAAATGTTGCTTTTGATGTTGATGTTACCATTGCGGTTGAGTGTTTTGGTTTAGAGTGGACAGCTGTCGCCGAAAGAAATAAACTGTTCATGCACATGCAAACATACATATGTAGGCGAACAAAAACACACATATGTAGGTACGTGTTCGAAATTGTAAAAGGTTGTAATTTTATGATTTTTCTAAGCAAAAAAAAGTATTTATGGATGGAGAGCAAGTGAGTGCCATGTAGAGGGCCGCAGTATCAGGTAACGAAAATATTCATTTCTTTCGTAAAGCAATCATGTCCTAGCCGACATCGGTGCAATGTTTGCAAAACTATAGGACCCAACATTGGAAACTCCCTAAAATAGTCGTATCCCTCTAATTTTGTGAAGTTATACCCGATTCACACTCTTTCCTCCAATAAATTATTATACAGAAGCCTAATCAAGAAAGAAAACCAGAAGTGTTGTATCCATGATGACATAGTACTCACTGTAAATTTGGTAAGCTTGCGAAGAAAGTTCGTTATTTTGTTATATAAAGGTACCCGTTAGGACTAGCAGACCTTAGTATAGAGATTTAGTTGCCTTAATATACACAATTTCACTTGTTTTAAGGACTTCAAGGGAGTTTCGTTTTTTTCCACATAAAAGTTGTCTTGCCAACTTCGGAGAGGTCCAATTGTTGAAGCTGAAGTACTCTCCGCTAGTCTTCTCATTGCCGTGGACTTCGTTTTGGAAGAAACTACGTTATTCCAGTAGACGAGATGGTTGATGTTTCTATGGCATCCTAAGCTCAGTCTCTCTTTTAACTCTTAATTGATTAGCCTAGGGCGTACCACTTCCCATGTCCTCCCCCTTTTCTGCGTCGAATGGTAGCGACTGTCTAACATAATATGATTCCTCGCGAATTTTAAGTCAGTCTTATTACACTGAAAGAAAGACTGGTAAAATCAACCGATATACGGGTTAATTCAATCGAAATTTCTGTAAATTTTTATCCATCGCAACAAGATGTTGAATCAAGTGCGTACAAATCGTAGATTCGTAATTGACCGTTTTAGTAGTCAAATGAACAAAAAAAGTTGTTGCGACAGCTTTGTACGAAAGTACCTATGTTGCCATATACATACATACGTAAATATGTGAATATATACATAAATACGCATGTTTGCTACATATACAACTTCAATTGGGCGTACATCAAATATGCTGGCACTCATTAAATATTATACACTTTATTATTTTGTTTTATTAAACGCAATTTCACTAAATTTTATATTTTATAATTTACTAGCTTTACCAGGCGCACGTTGTAACGCCCGAGATCGAATGGATGTTGCGTTATTGTTTCTGTTTTGTTTGTTGATAACACAAATATACACGGTTTTGGATCTAGGCAGCTAAAAGTGGTTTTTAAGACAATTTGTGACGCTGAATCCGATACTTCATTCCGTTTTTTAAGATTGATTCTAGTTTTTAATACAGTCAATCAATTCATTTTTAAAGATTTTTGTCAAATAATATTAATTTTATTAACTTAAAAGTAACAAATCAGAAATGAAGATTGGTGGAACTTTGCCGTTTGTATTGTTTAGTATCTGTTTCGTGTATTAGAGTCCAACAGTAGTCGCTCATCATGCCTTCATCCCAAAATCCTGGGTATCGTCTTTCAATGTTGGATAGATCTTGGTGTAGCCGCTCTCCTTGTTCGTCGCTCGTATCACCCAAGTCTTTGGGAAAAAAATCGAGATGGGAATGCAGAAAATGCATCTTTAAAGACATTCTAGCTTCAATCTTTCGATAATTTTCCAACATATCGCCAATAATTTGCTTAAAATTAGAGGATTTGTGATTACCAAGAAAGTGGTGAACGATATTTTGAAAAAATGCCCATGCGGCTGCTTCATCTGGCGTTAAACATTTTGTAAATTTTTTATCAACCATTAATTTTCTAATATCAGGTCAGACAAATATTCCTTCTTTGATTTTTGCATATGACAATTTAGGAAACAGCTTGACGAAGTACTGAAAAGCCGGTCCTTCATGATTTAATGCTTTGGCGAAGTTCTTTATAAGGCCCAGTTTAATGTGAAGAGGTGGCAGGAAAATATCTTGTGGATTTACAAGTGGTTCAGCGGATACGTTTTGCTGCCCAGGCTCATATTGATTACGACTTTGCCATTCTTTCTCACATAATGATGTTCAGTTGCGCGGCTATCCCACAAGCATAAAAAACAAGAAAATTTTTTAAATCCAGATTGCATCCCATTTAAGATACCAACTACCTGTTGAAATAAATTTCGGTATCCATGACTTATGAGTGTCTGCTACTATGAAACCAAAGTAGTGCAGATACGCATCTTTGAGCGCATTTGTTATTATTTTGCCACTTTTTTAAATCATATAACAACCACAAACGTAACAAAAACACTTTGAATCAACTTTGCAACACTGTCTCTGCATTTTTATTTGCTCTAATCACTTATATTTTTTTACAGTTACAGTTGAAATTACTTATCAAGCAGTGCCATTATTTAAAAGCTGCTATAACAGCATAATGGTGCTATCATGCGAGAACTCGGAAACTAGAATCAATCTTAAAAAACAGAATGTAGATTCGAATTCAGCACATCAAATGTAGTTAAGAATCGTTCTTATCTTCTCAGATCCAAAAGTTGACCTGAATTTGTAAACTTGTGTAATTTAATGTATTGTTCTGTAATTGAATTGAATTTTGTACGCATATTTGGTTAAATTTTCTGTTAAAACATTTTATTCTTGTATCTTATTTTATATTATTGTATTGCTTTTACCGCTGATGATTGTTGCTTTGATTACATTCCGAAGAAGCATGACTGGTGAGCCAATTTTCAAAGTTGATATATGCGCAGGCATTCCTTTTGGTTCTAAGGAGTATAAAAATTCATTTGGATAATTCACAATTTTATCTTCATTTGTAACTGTGTCGATCGATTTATATTTCATAACTTCAACAGGAAATTTATTTTGAAAGCGATCATTGATTTTGTTAACATGATCATTATTGGGAGCTTAGATAGTTCTTTCGCATAGCCAAAAACAAAAACATTTAAATTTAAAATTCTTAATTCTGAAATATGAAAAACTTTCGTCTTGATCGAAGGAACCTCGAGCCAAAATTTGGTGATCATCGAAGTAGAGCAAACACGTTTTCATAGGGAACACACACACAGAATTAAATTTTTATAGAAGATGTAGATAGACTGAAGCTAAACAATTTTTTTAACAGCGGCAGATTACAAAACGTCCAAAAGGCATAACAGCTAAACTCAACAATGCAGTCAAACTTTAGGTGTTAAAATAACTTAAGTTTGTACGGCAGCCATAGTTTTTCCCCATTCCACATTTTACTGGAGGTTTTAGGACTTAACGTCACATAGCTCCTTACCAATTTTAATTATCTTACCATTACGACATCCAGATATATGCAGTATAATATATTCCATTTGTATGATAGGTGCCACGCTCCCTTTTTCCCAATTCCATATTTTCTTGGTGGTGTTAAGGATTGACCTCAAATAACTCCTTACTGAATTTCAATGTTCTGTCATGTATACCTTCAAAGTTATGCAGTACTAAAGATTCCATTTGAATGGGAGGTTCCACGCCCCCCTTTTCCCAATTCCGCATTGTCTTGGTGGTGTTAGGGATTGACCCCATATAACTCCTTACTGAATTTCAATGTTCTGGCATGTATACCTTCAAAGTTATGCAGTACCAAAGATTCCATTTGTATGGGAGGTTCCACGCCCCCTTTTTCCCAATTCCGCATTTTCTTGGTGGTGTTAGGGATTGACCCCATATAACTCCTTACTGAATTTCAATGTTCTGGAATGTATACCTTCAAAGTTATGCATTACTAAAGATTCCATTTGTATGGAAGGTGCCGCGCCCGCTTGTTCTGCCCTAAATTAGGTCTACCGGCATACATTTTAATAAGCTTTTTCTCTCTAACTCTGCTCTCCTTAATCATTTTATTCACTCCTCCCTCCGTCTTTTTCGCTTCATCTATATCTATTTTCGTCTCACTCTAACTCTTTCTCAGTCTCCTTATCTTTCCATCTTTTCTCTTCTCTCAAGTTTTTCCCATTCTTTTTCATCCCTTATTGCCGGTCCCAGAGGGTGGTATGTATTTTGTTCCAGTCCCATTCCGAGTTCCATTCCCAGTCCGAGTCTCAGTCCCAATCCTAGTCCTAATCGCATTCCCAGCCCGCCTCTGGTCTACTTCCCCGAAAAAGGATCGTAAATACTAATATAGGCAAATTTATATACCAAATTTCAGACAAATCGAATAAGACATATGTAAATAGGTATGTGGGTATTATCAATTCATGCTTTTTTTCGGCTTCGCTTGCATATTTATCAGTTTTGCCAGGTTGATTCGACTAAATCGAATATCACAATGAAAATTACTTTAAAGCTTTGAGCAACAGCTTTCATTTGATATGCATATTACAAACACATTCTAGGGGTATCCGGGTCCACGTTTTGGCCTATATCTCGAGACACTAGTCACCCAGCGGTATAAATTACTCTGTACTAAAGCACACATCAACAGCTTCAATTTGATACCCATAATGTAAAAACACATCCTAGTGTTACCCTGGTCCACGTTTTGGCCTATATCTCAACACCCTAGTGACAAACAGATATGAAAATTACCCTGTACTAAAGCACTCATCAACAGCTTTCATTTGTTATCCTTCTTGTATAAACACTTTCTAGTGGTATCAGGGTCCACGTTTTGGCCTCAATCTCGAGACCCTAGTCACCAATAGGTATGAATACTACCCTGTACTAAAACACTCAACAACAGCTTTCATTTGTTATCCATATTCTATAAACACATTCTAGGGGTACCCGGGTCCACATTTTGGCCTATATCTCGAGACCCTATTCACCCACGGGTACGAAAAATACCCCGTATCAAAGTACCCATAAACAGCTTCCATTTGATGCCCACATTTTACAAACATATCCCAGGATTACCCAGGTCCACGTTGTGATCTCAAGACCCTATCCAGAACGGGATAAAAAGTATCCTATGTCTGTCTCCTGGTGCTAAGCTACCCCTCCACCAATTTTCAGCCACATCTGTTCATCCGTTCTGGAGTTATAAATAGTGTAACTAACTCCACTTTCTCTTATATATGTATATACATCACATTAGAAACTTCAAAAATAACACTGTTTCTCCACTACTTAATGGATGTTATTATACAATCTACAAACTTCAATCACTCTATCTATTAAAAAAAGGCGCATGAAAATCCGTTGCGCAGTTTTAAAGGTTTAAGCATTCAAAGGGACATAGGGACAGAAAATGCAACTCTGTTTTATACTGCGTAGTGATAGTGATACATACAAAAATACCAAAAAATAAAACTTTTTTGAAGAATTTTAAGGAAATGTTTAATATTTTTAACGAAAGATTATTTTTCAATAGATGTATGCATTCTTAACCATTTATGTTACATAAATATGTATGTACATACCTATGTCAAGCTGATATGATATGAAAATACATACATATGTACATTCATACATGCCTATAAACCTACGCCCGAATTTAAATAACGCAGCGAATGCTATGTACATATGTACGTATGTGTCGCATCATACCTAACTCAAAAGCAATTAGCGCGGACAGTTCACAGCGACCAAACACACATACGCATTTTTTGATAAAAATGTTACTTTTGTTTAAACAATTTGGCTGATATAAGAAAGGAATCAAGTATTTTTTTTGATGCAGATCGAAGGTAAATATTTCAAGGTTTTACTGAAAAGTAGAATTTTTTAAATCCATCCATCCGTTTATAAGTTATAGCTGTGTAAACAAAAATTGTATGATTTTTTACTACATTTTGGAAATTTGCCACGCCCCTATAATATATATCTTCAAATGATATTAACTGTACCATATCACGTAGCTAAGCTTTCAAATGCAAAAAACCATTTTAAAATCGAAGCATTCTGTGTGAAGTTATGTGCATACATGGTATTTAGCGACTATATTTTATACGATTTACTAGCCTTTACCCGCGGCCCCGTCCGCAAGGAGAAAGTTAAATATATGGGCTATTCGCGTTAGCCTACTTATTATCTGTTTAAAATTTTGTTTTCTGTCTAATGCATTTTATTTTTGTAATTGAGTAAAGAAAAGAACTAAATGAACTGATAACCTTATAGGATCCCAAATGATTCCGAAATTATCTAGAAAAAGCTACGAAATGACCCCCACGCTATCGCGGACGGATCCCGAAAACCATCCAGAAATGCCCCGAAAGGGTCTCCAAAAGTTCACCGAATAGTCCCAAAAAAAACCGAAATGACAGCGACACGATTCTAGACGTATCCAGAGAACCACACAGAAATGATCCCTGAAGGTGTTCCATAATGAACCCGAAAAGGTTCCGAAATGACCCTGACGGGCTCCCGGGCGGATCACAAAAACCATCCAGAAACTATCCTGGAAGGGTCCCTAAATTATCCCGACATACTCCAGAAAAAGTTCCGAAATGGCTCCGAGGGGATCCACTACGGATCGCGAAAACCATACAAAAATGATTCCGGAAGGATCCCAAAATGATCCCGAAATAGTCCGGAAATTACCCAGATGGGATCCCGCACAGATCCAGAAATGATCCCGGAAGGGTGCAAAAACTATCCCGGAAAAGTAACAAAAAATCCCGAAATGGCTCCTACGGCATCCCGGACGGATCCAGAAATGATCTCGGAAGGGTCCCCAAATGGTCCCACAATGGTCCCGAAATGACCCTGATGGATCCGGCAAACCATCAAGAAATTGTGCCGAAAGGGTCCCAAAATGATCCCGAAATAATACAGAAAAAGTCACGAAACGACCCCTAGAGGATCCCCAAATGATCCCGTATTAGCCCCGAAAAGGTCCCGAAATAACCCCGACGGGATCCCGGACAAATCCCGAAAATCATCCAGAAATGATGCCGGAAGGGATCCCAAATGATTCCGAAAAAGTCCCGCATTGATTCCGACGGGATCCCGAACGGATACCGAAAATCATCCAGAAGTGATGCCGGAAAGGTGCTCAAATGATCACCTAATAGTCCCGAAATGAACCTTAAGGGGTCATGGACCGATCCCATAAACCATCCAGAAATGATCCCGATATAGTCCCGAAGAAGTCCCGAAATGACTCTGACGGGATCTCGAACGCACCCCTAAATGACCCTGACGGGATCCCGGACAGATCCCGAAATCCATGCAGAAATGATCTTGGGAGGGACCTAAAATGATCCCGAAAAAGTCCCGCAATGATTCCGATGGGATCCTGAACGGATACCGAAATCCATGCAGAAGTGATGCCGGAAAGGTCCTCAAATGATCACCTAATAGTCCCAAAATGATTCTGACGGCATCCCGGACAGATCCCGAAATCCATCCAGAAATGATCTTGGGAAGGTCCCGAAATAGTCTCGGAAAAGTCCAGAAATTACCCTGACGGGATCCCGGACGAATCATGAAAACCATCCTTAAATGATCCCAAAAAAGTCAAAAAAGTCCCAAAATGACCCTGATGGGATCCCGAAAGGATTCCGAAAACAATCCAGAAATGATGCCGGAAAGGTCCTCAAATGATCCCCTAATACCAAAATGACCCTGACGGCATCCCGGACTGATCCCGAAATCCATCCAGAAATGATCTTGGGAAGGTCCCAAAATGATCCCGAAATAGTCTCGGAAAAGTTCAGAAGTTACCCTGACGGGTTCCCGGCTGAATCCTGAAAGCCATCTCTAAATGATCCCGAAAAAGTCCCGAAATTACCCTGACTGGACCCCGAAAGGATCCCGAAAACTATCCAGAAATGATGCCGGAAAGGTCCGCAAATGATCTCCTAATAGTTCCGAAAAGGCCCTGGCGGGATCCCGAACGGATCCCGACAAATATCTAGAAATGATGCCGAAAGGGCCCGCAAATGATCCCGTATTAGTCGAGATAAAGTACCGAAATGACCCCGACGGGATGCCGGACGAATCCCAAAAACCATCCAGAAATGATGCCGGAAGGGACACCAAATGATCCCGAAAAAGTCCCGAAATTATTCCGACGGGATCCTGAACGGATACCGAAAACCATCCAGAAGTGATGCCGGAAAGGTCCTCAAATGATCACCTAATAGTCCCAAAATGACCCTGACGGCATCCCGGACAGATCCCGAAATCCATCCAGAAATGATCTTGGGAGAGTCCCAAAAAAATCCCGAAATAGTCTCGGAAAAGTCCAGAAATTACCCTGACGGGATCCCGGACGAATCCTGAAAACCAATCTTAAATGATGCCGAAAAAGTTCCGAAATAACCCTGATGGGACCCGGAAAGGATCCCGAAAACTAACCAGAAATGATGCCGGAAAGGTCCTCAAATGATCTCCCAATAGTTCCGAAAAGACCCTGACGGGATCCCGAACGGATCCCGAGAACTGCCCAGAAATGATGCCGAAAGGGCCCGCAAATGATCCCGTATTAGTCGAGAAAAAGTCCCGAAATGACCCCGACGGGATGCCGGACGAATCCCAAAAACCATCCAGAAATGATGCCGGAAGGGACCCCAAATGATCCCGAAAAAGTCCCGCAATTATCCCGACGGGATCCTGAACGGATACCGAAATCCATGCAGAAGTGATGCCGGAAAGGTCCTCAAATGATCACCTAATAGTCCCAAAATGATTCTGACGGCATCCCGGACAGATCCCGAAATCCATCCAGAAATGATCTTGGGAAGGTCCCGAAATAGTCTCGGAAAAGTCCAGAAATTACCCTGACGGGATCCCGGACGAATCATGAAAACCATCCTTAAATGATCCCAAAAAAGTCAAAAAAGTCCCAAAATGACCCTGACGGGATCCCGAAAGGATTCCGAAAACAATCCAGAAATGATGCCGGAAAGGTCCTCAAATGATCCCCTAATAGTCCCGAAATGACCGTGACGGGATCCCGACAACTATCCAGAAATGATGCCGAAAGGGTCCGCAAATGATCCCGTATTAGTCGAGAAAAAGTCCCGAAATGACCACGACGGGATCCCGGACGAATCCCAAAAACCGAAATGATGCCGGAAGAGCCCCCAAATGATCCCGAAAAAGTCCTCAAATGACCCCGACGATATCCCGGACGAATCCCGAAGACCATCCAGAAATGATGCCTAAAGGGACCCAAAATAATCCCGAAAAAGCCCCGTAATGATCTCGGAAACCATCAAGAATTTATCTCTCGAAGGTACGCAAATGACCCCGAAAGTACCCCCACGGGATCCCGGACTGATCCCGAAAACCACCCAAAAATGATGCCGGAAGGGTCCCCAAATGATCGCGAAATAGTCCCGAAATGATTCCGGAATATTCCCGAAAATGTCCCAAAATAACCCCGACGGGATCCCGGAAGGATCCCGAAAACTATACATAAATGATCCCAGAAGGGTCCCAAAATGATCCCGAAATAATCCCGAAAAAGTCCCGAAATTACCCCGGCGAGATCCCGAACCGATCCCGAAAACCATCCACAAATGATCCCGGAAGGGTCTCGATATGACCCTTACGGGATTACAAATAAGGTGAAGCTAATTATAAAACCATGTTAATAAGACAGCAGGCGCATTGGAGCGAATGAAAAGTTACATAGAAACATACAGGTAAAGCTAATAAAAGCGTGCTAATAAAAACAATTGAAGGAGGCGGATGGCGGGAGTAGAAGGAGAGGACCACTGATCGTTCCTCCAAAATTGTCTAGATCTCGATCTGTATGTGCCAGATACCAAAAACTATTGATTTAGGAGAAAAGTTATATTGAGTTATAACAATTTATAGATTTTACACCAGAGGGGGAGATATAGGGGGAGGGGGCGGATGTCACTGCTCACCCTCGACTTATTTGACCCCTTGAGTCTGTGATATTGGTGAAGGCCAGTATACGTAAAGTTATAATGTGTAAAAATTATTAAAAAGTAATTGCTCGAAGGGGTCGTGGGACCCCCACCCCTCTTTCCATGTTCGAAAGAATTTCGCTAGTAGACTATTGTCTGTGTCCCAAATTTCATCAAAATCCGTGTAGCCATTCTGGCGTGATTCAGTCGCAAAGACGAAAAAATATAATAATTAAATTATAACTGTTCCTAGGGGGCGGCGACCACGCCCCTTTTGAAAAATATATAGCTAGTAGATCCTTCTAGAATATTGGCTATATGTGTGCAAAATTTCATCCAAATCGGTCCAGCCGTTCTTGCGTTATTGAGTCACAAAGATAAACGTCTGGACAAACATCCAAACTTTGTCAGATGTGGTCCTTGACAATAATGAAATTACACTTTTAAACAAAGGTTTGAATTTCGCGTTACCTAATAATAGTCCACCTTTGCAAGAATTAATCGTCGATTCCGAGTTAGCTCTCGGAAGAGTAGAACCCGACGAGGCGGAGAATTTACGGTTTAATTTAAAACAAGTGTTAAAATCAAAACCAAGCTTTCATAAACACAAAAATTCCTATGATTTACATAGCGCCGTAAAGTCGCTTAACCGAAAAAATGTTTATATAACAAAGTCTGACAAAGGAAACTGTGTTGTTGTCTTGAATGAGGATGATTACAGGTAATTATGTAAAAGTGAAAAATCCTCTCCCAAAAATGAAAAAAGAGGTTGTTGTACGAAGAAAAATGTATGCTGATTTGTTTGGTCGCCGTTGGGACATTAAGATGCATAAGTCGTATGTACGGGTCCCATGCCTTTATGGTCTATATAAAGCGCATAAGCCGGGCAACAAGTTTAGACCGATAATCGCTGGGTACACTTCCCCGATATCTAATATTGCCAGATGGTTGAGCAAATATTTTAACGAGCTCAAGAGCTTTGACACCTTTTCTGTTAAAAATTGATTAGAATTGATTTCAAGAATCAAGGATGTTCGGCTGAATCCGAACGAATGTTTTGCTTCATTCGACATCAGCTCGTATTTTTCCAGCGTGCCAAAAAAGGGAGCCTTGGACGCGCTACGATTATGGCTCGAAAAACAGAATTTAAATCCGACGATCACTAACGCATTATTTGATTTAACTTTATTGAGGTGAATTTTTTGAGCAAACCGAGGGACTGCCGATGGGTTTAAATATTAGTCCTTTTTTATGCAATTTGTATATGAATACGATTGAATACCATTTAATTAAAAGTTCTTTGTTCCCACGATTTAATTGCCGATATGTGGATGATTGCGTGGTCATTATTGAAAAAGATAAAGTAAAAGACACGCTTAATTTATTTAATTCAATTGATGGTGTTATCCAATTCACTTATGAATGTGAAGAAAATATGGAATTGCCTTTTCTGGACCTTAAATTGGCACATAACGATGATGAAGTTATCGAATTCGATATTTATCGAAAACCAACAACAACTGATCGGTTCATCCCTATAGAATCCAACCATCGTTACTCCCACAAACTAGCGGCGTTTAACTCTATGGCTCATCGTCTTGTAAACGTTCCGCTCAGTTGCATCGCATTTGAAAGAGAAAAAGAGAAAATAATGAACATCGCTGAAATTAATGGATATTGCCGCAACAGCATCCAACAATTAATAAGCAAACACCAAAATAAAAAAGCAAGAAGAGATTGCGCTCATTTTTCGAGACAGTGGACAAAAAAGATGAATATCGTTTTTGTAGCATTACGTACGATGAACAATATTTTAAATATATTAAAAAACTTTTCAAGAAATCAGACATAAAAGTTGTCCCAAAAAGTAAGAATAAAATTAAATCTTTGCTAAAATCTACGAAAGACAAGTGTCACAGTTTGGATAAACCGGGGGTTTATTCAGTGACGTGCTCTAACTTTGATGACGACGGAAAGATATGTGGGGCAAAATACATAGGTCAGTCAAAGCTCACAATACGAACAAGGATGAACGAGCATCTGAAATATATTAAGAACATCGAACCAAAAAGTGGAATAGCCGAACATGCGCTTGAGAAGAAACATGCCATATGTGAAGACAATTTCAAATTAATTAAATCGGAAACAAACATTAATAAACTAAATATTTTAGAATCCTTGCATATTTATGTAAATAAAAATGTTGCTGTTAATAGGGATATTGGTCCACTGTACTCTAGCGTTTTTACCACTTTTCAACAAACTTAAAAATTATTTTGTTATCACAATTATTATTATTGCAAATTCTCTTATTGGTTTTGTTATTGTATTATTGTGTTATTATTTGTTGTATTGTTTTATGACAGACAACGGCTAGTTGAACGCTATCGACGGCACTATCGTTGTGAAACAATTGTATTATTTTTTATTATTTTGAATAATAAAATATAAAAAATATAAGTGACTAATAAGGTGTTTGCGTTTTATTTATTTCTCTTGTGAAAAAGTCACTTAGCACTCAAAACAAAATAATCATTTATAATATATATATTAGATTAGATATTAGATAGATATAGATATAGATTTAATTTATAGTTTTGAACTTCGCTTTGCAAATTGAAATGAAAATAGTAGTCTCAAAACTGATTCTCAATTGTTTCAGTTGCAGCTCAGCTTATTCTCAATTTCTTCTCTCGCATGTAGTTGCCACACTTGATTGTTTCGAACAAAACTTGTAGTATAAATGTTTGACATAACATTTTAAATAGAGAACTTGTAAGTTATAGAAAAGTAAATAATCAAATCGCAAGAAGGTAGTTCACCACTGGAGTAACTTTATATGTAATTCGGCAAGTTTAATTCTCGTAACACTTTAAGTTGAAACGATTCCAAAACAACGCAAACTTTTATGTTGTCGAAACATCAACATTGAAAAAGGATGTTTTTTATTATCTTATTAGACTCGTTCGCGTGAATGAAAATTCGTAAAAACCTGAACTAAATGTTACTAACTTTGGAAAAATCCTGTTCGTTCAAACAAAACTTTTGCAATAAGAGGGCGCAATTTTGCATTTCGATTGGAGAAGTTGCAAAATTGTACCCGATAAACAGGTGTCCCGGTACCTCATCATTTTTTGCACAGTAAATTCAAAAAAGCGCTTTTCCTTTTGTATAGATAACTGAAAAATTGGTTTTTTGTTGTTTTCCCATTTTGCGTGTTTTTCGATTTGGTGGTTTTGTTATTTTGGTGTTTTTTTTTTTAACAAGTTGCACCATCGTCATAAGTACAAAGTAGAGAGCGCAGTGAGCGTAAAATTCTCTTTGAAATTTGCTCATGTATTGACTATTGATCGCTGTTGAAATGACCAGTGAGTTCAGTTGTGTTAACATAAAAATCAGTTAGATTGATTAGGAATCTGTCAATTTTACAGAATTTTGTTAACTTAGGGGCGACAATTTCTCTTCTGTTAAAACGACTAAACTAATTTGTTGCTTGAAAAAGAACTCGGTCGAATTAACCATAATTCTATCAATTTCGCCGAATCTCCGTTAAGTCAAGAACAACAAAACCGATTTGTTGATTTTACTAGCACCATTTCTTTCAGTTTACACACAGAAAATATCCCACATTCATATCTTAGGTTGGGTCACTTGAAAACAATTCACAAATGCTAAAAAAAGGGGTCACTAAGGTCAGCTATAAAAAAGTTGAATTTGAAGGAATATTTTGAAAGTAGCGCACCAAAGTTTATTTTAACAACGCACAAATGGTTGACTTTCATTTCTTAGCTTCTCCTTTACCTACGTCTTAAACCACATTTCATACAGCAGCATAAAAAACATGGGCCAGATGAGCAACACATAGTAAACAACAGCTGACAACATCATATTTGACCAGAGTGCACTAAATTTTCAATATCAATACCACTAAATTTTGAATGCGGCCCAACTATGCTTGGCAGATGCCGTTGCCGGTTTGGAATAAAACATGTTAGTCCAACACAAAATTTTTAGTGGTATGTGGTATTGAAAATTTAGTGCACTGTGCCCAACTATGTATCTGACTTGCAAAAGCCAATAACATTTACCTAAAGTGTCAAATTAGCGTTCAGATACGCTGTCGCGTTGCAATGATCGGCATTGCAAAGCTATTCGTTTGATGTTTTCTCTTGGGTCTCCGCAGCTCTCGCCGAATGAGCACCTACTATCTACTAACCCTCGAAGATCTCCCAGTGCAAAAAGTTAAGGTATAAGCTTCCATAGCTCTTCATTTATTACCGACACTTCCATCTCTTATGCTCCGCCACTGCTTCAGAAGTTCTTGGGGCTCCTAAGTAGTTCGCGTACTAGTTTGCACACATTTTATAAATATGGTCACTTGAATAAATGTTTATTACAATTATTGGTTTTTTAGTAAAAAATTGAAAAAGTATGACAGTTTGAAATGAATTTGAAAATTTTAAAAATTGAAAAAAACTTTTAAAATGATTGCTTGTTGCTCTATTTATATCTTTTCTGTTCATGTAAATTTCAGTATCCGCTCACTTGATTAAATCAAAGTCTGTACAGTGTAACACTATTGAAGTAGATTGTTCTATATTACCACATAAACTACCGATTGTCTCACCATAGGGAAAATTCTTGACACCGTCTAGTCCTTGCTATTCGGTTTACCTCATAATTGTATTTCAATAAATTTATTTCTGCCTACTCTTTCTATAAGGAAAGCTGCTGTCGTTCTAACATCTCAAGCTGGGTGTGCGCCTATCTTAAGTGTGACTTAGATTGCCTCAAATCCGCCTCAAAAGAGTTCCAACTCCAGTTAAATTATCTAAATCTGTAGAAACTCTATTGACAATTATGCAATAGCTGCCAGCAACTTAAGCGAACTTAATACGAAGTATTGCGACCTGAGGCTCCCCCTGCACTGAATCCAAATTGAAGGGCGGGTAGAATTGAAAAGAAATTATATTAATGTAATTTAGAATGACATTAAACTTCTGTATACGAGGTGTATTCTCATTCTGCTCATATTAATTCATTCCAGAAAATATGCTAGCTTAGGGTTCAAGGGACTGAGTGGATGCTCAGTAAAATTATCATAAGCTGAAAAATTTGTTTTAAGAGGTAGTCCGTCCCTAATGTATGTCTTAGAATAAATATTATAAGTTATGCTTAATTCAAAATATTTTTAAAATTACTTGCTACTACAATTCCAATTTTTAATTCTTACTTTCAATGCAAAACTACCATTTTACCATATTATTTTTCCTACTTCATCAGCTATGTTGTTTTTGCCTACAAATTGTCATTGCAATTGAAGACAAGCTGACGCATGTTTACTCGACACAAACCGCAAACAAGCGTACCAAACAATCTCTCCCACCCACTCGTTGAAGTGGCAAGAAGTCAACACTACAAAAGAAGCAAACACTAAACAAGGAGCTGTAAGTACGCCCATCTAAGAGTGTAAACCAACTGTTTAAACAAGAAAACAAGTAAACGAATAGTTTTATGCCAGCACACGCAACACTCCTACATACATACATATAAACATATAACTCGTGCACAGTGTTGCACAGCGTTGTGAGAGTTTACACATCAAACGTTAATATGATTTTAAAACACCTGGAAAAACGAAACCTTGAAGAGAGCGAGGAAACATCCAGGGAAGATGATGAACCCGAGCACGCAATAGATGATGATCGAACAAATGTTCTCCCGCCCGACTATGACGAAGTAAGAATAGCGACTACCAGATTAAAAAACAATAAGGTCGTGGGCGATGATGGATTGTCCATCGAGCTTTTCATATACGGCGCCGAGAAGTTGGTTGGGCTCATGCATCAACCTCTATGCAAAATATGGTCGAACGGGTGCACGCCCGATGATTAGAATTTAAGTGCTCTTTGCCCAGTCCACAAGAAGGGGGTCCTGCAAACTGCGGCAACTATCGTGGAATAAGCCTATTATATATTATCGCATATAAGGTACTATCAAACGTATTGTGGGTAAGATTGAAGCCTACCGTGAGGCTTTGGGGTACGCACTGATTTCGTATGCCGAAGTGGGCAGCACCTGCCGCAAGTCTCTTGTGCGCAAGACAACAAGTCCACTCCTACAAGTTTGGCGACCACTAATATCTTGTAAGCTACGATAAAGTGCTTCAATTGCACGCTGGTGTGACATTGTACATTCGACCTAGTCTGACTGCTTTTGTTAATATTGAGAGTTGGAGTTTCTTAATTTGAAAGTTCAGGAGGACCATAAATATTGAATGCGTAATTCTTCTTCTACCTAGAGGAGTCCCGGCTATACCGGATGAGGCAACGTTCTTATCATTGCGCTACTGCGCCAGGTCTTATCAGTTCCACCTGGAGCATATAAGAAATATATACCACTATTCCCATTTCGTTCACAACTTCATTCAAAAGCAGCTTTTTCCTAGCAAGAATGACTTCAGCAGTCAAGGCTTTATGCCAAATTGGGATGCACGTTTGCTTGCCATGGAATGAACTCTTCCCTAAATAAGTTTAAATGATTCGTTTATTATTAAATCGCAGGCTTTTCTTCGAAATGGTTCGCAATATCTTCTGACAAGTTCACTTCGTACTTTTTCCATAGTTGAAGGGGATTACATATTCCGCAAATACTAATTGTTAAAGCTCTCTTTACTTTAAAGCTGATCTGTTCTTAATGCCTGAAAACTGGCAGGACTCCATATTTGAGTTAGTAGAAACCGTGTGCAAAAATAATCAAACTTTTTGAAACTTACTATGCTGATTGTACTTTTCTCACGGCGCTTCATTTATACGGTATCTTTTTCCAAGCCCCTGCAACTAAGTGTACCTAATTTCATTCAAAACAATTGAGATCTTTTCGAGATAGAAATGAATATACATAATTAGGTAAGATTACAACCCTATTGAAAAACTGAGTAAATGACCTTTTATTTGATACTCATATTGGCGTGGATCATTCTAAAAAAAATTTCAAGTACGTGGTAACCTCGCAAAGACATCCACAGTGGCAACACTCTTTAGTTCTTTTCCATCCCTTTTTCCCCACTGCCCTTAGTCCAAGTCCTAGTCCAGGTCCCAGTCCCAGTCTCAGCCGGGCCGTTTCCCGAAAAAAAGTGTCATAAATACTAATATAGGCAAAGAGCTACCTATATGCCCAATTTCAGGTAAATGGAACCAAGAACGGAATTCGTTCGAAAAGATTCGTTCATTGTGCTCTTCCCGGAAAAAAAGTATCTTAAATGCTAATCTAAGCAATTTCAGGCAAATCGAACCGTGAATAGAATTTGTTCGAATAAATCGGTCCTTGGTCCACTTCATAGGAACCCTATCCTATCTTTCAAGTTGGATCAAACTGCACACGGTGTGCAAATTTGATTGAAATCGGTTAAGTAGCTTAGGAGTCCATCGCGGACTCGTGACACGAAATTTATTTATTTTAAGAGGTTAGAAACAGACATAGCCACTATGTCTGCAAAATCGCTTACATTTCCTTACTAAGCCTGATTCCACACTCATCAAGGCTGATTTCACACTCAACATCATCTGACATTACTATTATCTATGTTTGTATGATACGAGAGGAGGGGGGTCTTTACCTTTTAATTGTTTAATCAGTTCAGGCAAGTGCTATTGCTGTAAGCATCTCAGATCACTCTAATTGAATAATAAACTGCAGCTTCTAGAGCGTCTCGTGTGCATAACTGTTGTAAGCACACGACACATATAAAGACAAACAAAATCATTGTGTTGAGTGTATAACGAGTGACGGCGACAGATTGTGAAGATGCGGTATGCTGCGACGTAAGTACGATGTTTTGGTTGGGTCGAGCCAGCGACAAGTTTTCCAAAACCCATTTGCTTAATGGATATAATAAATTTCAACTCTAAATTGAAACTCGTAATTTCTTTTGTCTTTTTCGTTCATATACTAATTTTGGTTATTTTATTTTTCGGTTTATTTCACTTACTTGAGGGATATGCCTACAAACAAACACCTCCACCCGTTTTCTTGTAGCGAAAGTTGTATGAGTTTGTTGGAAAGCTATATTTGTTTTATTTAAAGTTTTCAGTTTAACACTGGCTGGTCGCAACATTTGTTTGTTTTAGTCCATTCTTGTGCTTACTTTGCTATTTTCTGTTTTACTTCACACGGTGTACGAATAATTGTGTCAAGTTTAGTGTCGTCGAGTTCATTTGCGACGCGGCTAATAAGTCGTATCTTCTTACAACTCGTTTTCCTGCTTTTGCTTTATTTTTTCACTGTGTTTTATTTGCGAGCCTTTGGTTTCAATGTCGCTGCCCGGGGTGTCACACTTGTGGGACACTAACTTAAGGCTACATTTCATGTAAGTACAAACATGTGGCAATCTCAGTTCGGTTCTGTTATTTGATAACTTAAATTCTGTTGACTAACGGTGCAAGTTTTTGTCTATCCAGAAAGTTGCTTGCTCCATAGTTTCATGTGGTTAAGTGCACTTCTTTTAAAATTTCTTAGCTTTACACTTTCCTTCTCTGAGAGTGCAACTCATCTGTTTAACTGTTATTTAAATATTTGTTGTTGCAAGGGCAAGTAAATTTGAACTAATTACAATTAAGTACTTTAAGTATGTAATATTTATGAAGACGGTGGCATAGAAAGTATCATTTACAGACATTGCAGCCATTTTAAGAACATATTTTAGATTTAACCGTAATTTAATGTGGTTGGAATGCTCGTAATTTGTTCACATTTGCGTGTAGTTGATCCCAAAGGTACATACGACCCGAATTCCTTAACTTCTCTTCACTTTGTAAGTTAGCCAAAGTAATTGGAGTGAATTGGCAGTACATATGAACCATCCCAAAGAATGGCGGGATTTCCTAAATGAAACAAGGTCTTAAGTTTTAAAATATGTATCAAATTTTACAAAAAAAAAAAAAAAATTAATTTAAATCCAAGCTTTAGAGGTTAAAGAGATTGCCATTTAGCATATGCGATATGAGAACGTGATTGTTACCTACAATCTCTCAAGTTTTTTCGCCTCACGAACTCTGTCGACCTTGTTTACATAATGTAGATACATGGCAGATATCACCGATATTGGACATGAACGTTGATGGCATTACGCTGCCGACTGTTTTGCACTCTTACTTACGTTCGAACAGCATCTACAGTTTAGCGAGCATGCAACCGAAATTGTACCTTAAACCCACAGCCATAATAAAATCTACAAATCTTTTGCCGGTAGAACTTGAGGTAAAGTCAAAGAGACGCTTATTACCACTTCCAAAACAATTGGCAGCTATGCGTCCCCCATATGGTCACCAAGCCTAAAAGTTACTCACTGGAAGAAAATACAGGCCTGCCAAAACACTTCTCTCGGTATCGTCACGGGCTGTCTTCTTATTACCGAGACATTGCACAAGTTTTATACTTGGGTATATGTCCCAATTGGGATAATGAACTCCTGAATCTAAAATTAAAAAAGTTTACATCAAAAACGCGAAGGCAGTTATCGAGGTGTTGTGAGTACTTTGCTTTCTGTTTAGTATCTATGAAATATTAATCATGCAATAGATATGGCAACCTGCGAGTTGAATAAAAATAAAAGGAAGCTGTGGCAGCCCTGGTGGTATATGTCATATTGATTTTTGAGTTTGGGGAAACAAGAAAAAGTGGCGGTTAATTTTTTATTTCGTTGTTTTATGAGAAGTATTTTTGGTGAGATTTCTTGTTGGTTTTGAACAAAAACACTTTCTATGCCGAATACTTGGTTAGAGACATTGTCTTGTATAATCCTAAGGGGCATAGCCCCAAGTAAAAGATCTTGACGTTATGTCACTGCAGTTGGAATTATGTCGCTTCAGTGGGCGTGACATAATTCCAAGTTTTTACTTGGGGCTATGCCACTAGTCAAGTCACCCCTATATAAGATCGGATGTTGTTATTCCAAGCACCACTGTCATGTCTTGATCCCAATATGATGAGAGCACCCACATGTGACATCATTGCTTGTGTTAAGACAGCATCCCAGCATTACTTACGGATATACTATATATGTACGTATAATTAGATAATAGCTGAAAGGCTCACACATTTTTTTGCCATAATGAATTAGCTTAGTGTTCTCCATACAGATTCTTGCGATTGAAGCTACCGAAAAAGTATAAATTCTATACAGAAAACAAATGCACATATTATAGATATTTTTCCCGCGTAGATTAAAAGAAACAAGTAAGGGTCTAAGTTCGGGTGCAATCGAATATTATATATTCAGCGTGAGTTTCAATTGTACAGTTCATTTCAGATAAATTACTTTTTGTAAATTTGTTACAAGGGATTTTTTTTTTTGAGGCTATAGAAAGTTGTGTAGTGCTCGATCGAAATAGGGGCGTGGCCCCGCCAATTAAAAAAAAAATTCTCGCAATTTCTTCCTACAATAAAACTTGGTAAGTGAAATATCATTGATACAAAACTGTTTTTCGCTAACATATAGCTTATTTCAAACCTCTTTTATATAAAAGTGGGCGTGGTCTTTAACCGATCTCTACCATTTTGATGCTATAAGGAAAGTATGTATTATCAATTTTGTTACGATATCTTAATTTTTTGTCGAGTAATGACTTCCGAAACATACAAAATTGCTTCATCAAAAAGGGGAAGGCCATGCCTATTTTCAAAAACTTGAATTTTAGCTTTTTATACTCAGCGTGCTTTGCACACAAAGTATATTAACTTTGATTGGATAACGGTTGGTTGTACAGGTATAAAGGAATCGAGATAGGTATAGACTTCCATATATCAAAATCATCAGTATCGAAAAAAATTTTGATTGAGCCATGTCCGTCCGTCCGTCTGTCCGTTAACACGATAATTTGAGTAAATATTGAAATATCTTCACCAAATTTGGTACACGAGCTTATCTACACCCAGAATACATTGGTATTGGAAATGAGCGAAATCGGATGATAACCACTCCCACTTTTTATATATATATAACATTTTGGAAAACACAAAAAACCTGACTAGTTAATAAATAATACACTTAGAATGTTGAAATTTGACGTGTGGACTTATATTGAGACTGAGAAAAAAATTTTTTTTTTTTTTTTGTGATAAAATCCAGTTTACAAATATTATTAAACATAAATCAAAAAACGGTAAACCTATCGTAACAAAATTCGGCAGAGAGGTTGCATTTACTATAAGGAATGCTTTGAAGAAAAATTAAACAAATTGGTTAAAGACCACGCCCACTTTTATATAAAAGGTTTTTAAAAGGGTCGTAGACGAAAATAATAAGCTATGTCTTAGCGAAAAAGAGCTTTGTATCAATAGAAAACACTAAATTTTTTGAAAATGGGTGTAGCACCGCCCCTTTTATGACTAAGCAATTTTCTATGTTTCGGGAGCAATAACTCGTAGGAAAATTAACATATCGTAATGAAATAGTGTACACATATTTTCCTTACAGCAGAAAATATTTTTAGTAAAAATGGACGGGATCTGTTAAAGACTTAGATTTAAAAAAAGTTTTAAAGCTATAACTTAGCAAAAAATTGTTTTGTATCAATGATATTTCACTTATCAAGTTTTATTCTAAGAGGAAATGGGGAGACATTTTTCTAAAGAGGCGGTGCCACATGTTATGTAGAAAAGTAATTTATCTGATATGAAATGTACAATTAAAGTTCACGCTTAGTATATAATGTTCGGTTACACCCGAACTTAGACACCTTAACTTGTTTTGTTATAATTTCACTCGGGAAATGCATATAAAGCTCTTTTTTGCAAAGATATATCTTATTTATTTCATCCATTAAGACATTTTTTTTGTAAAGGTGGGCGTGGTTCTTAACCATTTTTTCTTTACCTTCATTCAGTCTGTATAACTTGGTAAAGATAGTGCTTCTGCCAAATTTCAATGTATATCTTTTACGGCTTTTTAAACATATACAGTTTCTTCTTTTAAATGTGGGCGGTGCTACGCCCGTGTTCCAAATTTTTTTGGAATCTATCAATGTTTTGCGTCATAAAATCAATCCACCTACCAAATTTCATTAGCTTATCGGTATTCGTTTTTGAATTATCCCATTTTTCTAAATTTTCGATATCGAAAAAGTGGGCGTGGTTAACTTCCGATTTCGCTCAATCTATTCTGGGTCCAGAAGATATCTAAATATTTGCTCAAGTTATCGTGTTAGCGGACGGGCGGACGGACATAGCTTAATTAAATTATTTTTCGATACTGATGATTTTGATATATGGAAGTCTATATCTATCTCGATTCCTTTATACCTGTACAACCAACCGTTATCCAATCAAAGTTAATATACTACGTGTGTAAAGCGCGAACGCATGCCCTTAAAAAGGAAAGTATATACCTAAAGTTATTTGTATTTATGCACGTATTCGCATATTCCTAGACTTTGATCATCCCTGTCTACTTGATATCTGAACGTTTCGTACACTGTGTGCGAAAATCCTTAAGGATTTGCTATGTTACGCGTTGAGGTAAAAGTTTTTGGTAGGCGTTTAATAAAAACGACTGCCATATTTATGGCTATGAGTTATTTTTAATTCTTTAAAAATACAGTGAGAAGGATAAATTTAGTGAACATATAATTTTTCTTCTTTTTGTGCTTACATTTTTTGTTTAAAGAAACATGAAATTCCACAAACAAAATACAGGTATAAATGCTGTTGCAATGGACGTGAATGTCTCATCATATCCGAAAAGTAGGTCATGGTGCTCGTCTTTATGAGAAAGAAAGATTTTCCAGTTCTTTTTGATTTAAATATCCAGCGCCAGTCGAGTCTGGAGAAAAAGAGTTCGGATTATGAAATAGCGTTGCGTGACAAACTACAATTAATCGTTTTGGTGACTTTTCGCGTTTCAACTTTAAACTGTCTAGCAAGGGGTCAGAGTTTTAACAATAAAAAAGGACGTGTGGCACTCGGGGACTGCCGCGGTAAAGCTATTGTATATTATCAACTTATGCAATTATAATATTTATGCCAATTTTTTAAATATTTAAATTTAACTTTAACTTTAACTTTACCTTTAACTTTAACTTTAACTTTAAATTTAACTTTAACTTTAACTTTAACTTTAACGTTACCTTTAACTTTAACTTTAACTTTAACTTTAACTTAACTTTAACTTAACTTTAACTTAACTTTAACTTTAACCGTAACTTTAACTTTAATTTTAACTCTAACTTTAACTTTAACTTTAACTTTATCTTTAACTTTACCTTTAACTTTAACTTTAAACTTTAACTTTAACTTTACCTTTAACTTTAACTTTAGCTTTAACTTTAACTTTAACTTTAACTTTAATTTTAACTTTAACTTTATCTTTAACTTTAACTTTAACTTTAACTTTAACTCTAACTTTAACCTTAAAATTAACTTTATCTTTAACTTTAACTTTAACTTTAACTTTACCTTTAACTTTAACTCTAACTTTAACTTTAACTTTAACTTTAAATTTAACTTTAACTTTAACTTTACCTTTAACTTTAACTTTACCTTTAACTTTAACTTTAGCTTTAACTTTAACTTTAACTTTAACTTTAATTTTAACTTTAACTTTATCTTTAACTTTAACTTTAACTTTAACTTTAACTCTAACTTTAAAGAGAAAGCGAGAAAGAAAGGGGCGATGAAGCGGTGTTCAAGAGGAGCACTAAAGTGCTGAGATCGCCGGTTTTAACAACCCCCGCTAAAGCGACCTTGTCGGTAATGCCCACACAAGGCACCGAATCGGCGGAAAAGACAAAGGCGGCGAAAGCACAGCTGCAGAATAACCCCAGCCAGTCAACACCTGCTACTGCAAGGGAAAAAGCGTCGGTCAGCTCACCCAGTGTCGTTGCACAGCGCGCTGTTGGGAAGGAGAAACGTGCGACTCCGCCAAGAGGCTCACTCTCATACACAAGCCTCGAAGGGAAGAGCCAAGACGAACTGCTGGAGTACGCGGTATCAGTGCTGCGCGAGATGCAGGAAACCGCTCTCAAGCAGAAGACCGTGTCCAAGGATATAAAAACCGGTATGGCTCTTCTCGAGGAAGCGTTAAGCTGCATGGGATCGTTAAGGGCCCAAAAGGTAGATGAGAGCAGAGAATCGGGCCGAAAAAGCAAGAGGGCACGAACGAGCTCAGATTCCCACTCGGAGGACTTGGAAGCCAAAAAGAAACGAGATGAAAGAACAAATACGCTTTCACAAGGTGAGTCTTGGTCCAATGTAGCGCGCCGGAGGCTGAAACCGCGGGCCCAGCCAGCCAAGCAGGCAACCCCCGTCCAAGCTCCTAAAGCTCAAAAACGGGCGAGAAAGAGGAGACAAGCAGCAACTTTTGTGGTAAAACCTGTGGAAGGCAAAAGCTATGCCCAGGTACTAGGGGCCATACGCGGCCAGCTCCGCCCTAATGACACAGGTACGGTGGTACGGTCAGTACGAAAAACCAAATCTGGTAACGTACTGATTGAAACGGCGCGCTGCAGTGACCAGACGGCCTTCAGAGCAGCTATAGGTAGTGCAGTAGGAGAGGTCGGTGAAGCACAACAGCTCTCCAAGCGGATGAAGTTGGAAGTACTTGGCATGGACTGTCTCACAACTGAAACAGAAATCCAAGACGCAATAAGGAGGGAGGTCGGAAAAGAAGAAATCACTAGACCTCTCCGTGTCTCTGTGTTCGCAGCAAACCAAAGAGAACAGAAAATGGCGGTCGTCGAAGTGGACGAGAATATTGGCAACGCCCTACTCAAAAAAGGTAAAATTCCTATCGGATGGATACAGTGCCGAATCAGACAGCGAGCAGAAGTACAACGCTGCTTTAGGTGTCTCGGCTACGGACACCGGAAGGCAGAATGCAAGGGTCCAGACAGGAGTACCGCCTGCTGGAAGTGTGGGCAAAGCGGCCACAAAGCTCCGGCCTGTACCGCAGCTCCAAAATGTTACCTGTGTAATACACAGAAGCTCGATCATGTCCCTGGATCTGGAGCATGCAGCATTTTCAGAGCGGCACTCGCTATTGCAAAGGCCAAAGTCTCAATTCAATAGTGATTAGTTTTATCCAAGGCAACCTAAACCGGAGCAGACTTGCTGATGAGCTACTACAACAGTTGGTCTTAGACCATAAAGCTAACAGCGTTATCATCAGCGAACCCTATAGAGCCCGAAATGATTGGCATATAGACAACACCGGCACCGCCGCAATCTGGATGACAGATGCAAACGCCAATATTGTGAACCGTGTTGCCGGACAAGGCTACGTCCGCCTAACTACGAATAATACCACAATAGTAAGCTGCTACTTGTCACCGAATGATCCCATTCAAACGTTCAGGGACAAGCTTGAACTTATTGAAGACGACCTGAGGGACTTAACTAGTAACCTGGTTGTGGCGGGAGACTTTAACGCAAGAGCCGTCGAATGGGGAATGCCGCAGACTAACACCCGTGGAAGATTAGTCCTTGAGATGGCAGCCAGGCTCGGTTTGAACGTGCTTAACACTGGTACGACCCCTACATACCGACGGCCAGGCTTTGGATACTCGATCCCCGATGTAACACTAGTGTCAGAAAGCCTGCTGCTGACCGCTGATGGATGGAGAGTCATAGAGGATCTGACTGGCAGCGATCACAACTACATCACTTTCCACCTAAACGATCCCGGTCAGAGGCAGATTCCGAACGGGCCACGCAGAACAAAAGCATGGGACGCATCCAAGGTCGACTCTGCCACGTTCTCCGCATCAGTACTGGGGGATGCCCGACGGATAATCAACAACTCCAGTCCGACGGAAGAGACGGTTGAAAAGACAATGAGCTGTCTTCGCCACGCTTGCAACCTCTCTATGCCACGGAGGGGAGTGTGGAGGGGTAAAAAGCAGGTATACTGGTGGAATAGCGAAATCGCGGAGCTGCGGAAAATATGCCACAGGATGCGAAGGCTAGCAACTCGCGCGCGCGGCAGGCCTGAGGCTCTAGAAAAGTCGGAAGCGTACAAAGGAGCGAAGAAAGCTCTTAGTGCTGCCATTAAGCAAAGCAAGCTTAAGTGCTGGAAAGCGCTTTGCGAGGAAGTGGATCGAGACCCATGGGGGCAGGGATATAAGATAGTAATGAAGAAGTTCCGTCCGCCAAACCAGCTGATGGATGAGAACCAAATAAGGAACATTGTGGATGGCCTGTTTCCCACCCAACTGCCTAGGGAGGGCGGGTACGTTACCCATGAAGATCGCAACGTGGAACCATTCCAAGAAGAAGAGCTTAAAACTGCCGTGCGAACTATGAAACCTAGGAAAGCATCTGGGCCCGACGGAATACCCGCGGAGGCAATTAGACTAGCTGCAAACGACTGCCCAGAACTTATGTTGCACATGTACAACAAATGTCTCGAAGAAAGAATTTTCCCCACCATATGGAAGACAGCACGACTAGTTCTCATTCCAAAAGGGAAAGGAGATCCCAACTCTCCATCATCCTACCGTCCCCTATGTATGTTGGACACAGCAGGGAAATTGATGGAGAGTCTCCTTAAGCAACGCCTCACCAGAGCGTTACAGGACGCCGGAGGACTGTCGCCCAGACAGCATGGTTTTCGGAGGGGGAACTCCACAATCGATGCCATAGCAGAAGTTGTAGACGCAGTCAAGAAAGCCGAGACAGCGTGCCACAGAGCAAGACCTATAGTGTTGCTGGTCACGCTGGACGTCAAAAACGCTTTTAACTCAGCTAGGTGGGAGGACATGCTTGAGGCACTAGAAAGCACTTTCAAAGTACCGCAATATTTGTTAGAAATTTTAAGGGACTACCTAAGAGAGAGGTACTTAATATATGAAAGTACTCACGGTCAAAAAAAGGTAAAAATAACAGGTGGAGCAGCCCAGGGTTCGGTACTAGGTCCCGATCTCTGGAATATAACTTACGACAGTCTTCTTCGATTAGACATGCCAGAAAGCACCTTCCTCGTTGCATTTGCAGACGACGTGGCAGCTGTGATAACAGCACCAAGCTGCGAGCTGGCACAGCTAAAATTAAACCAGATCATGCGTAATGTAAATAGGTGGATGACTGAGCACGGTCTCCAGTTAGCAACAGCCAAAACGGAGATCGTCATCCTCACAAAGAGACGTATTCCCACTACCAGGAACATGATGGTTGGGGACCAGCCAATAGAAACACTCGCTTCAACGAAATATCTGGGAGTGAGGTTAGACAGCAAACTCAACTTCTCGGATCACATACGAGGGGCCTGCGAAAGAGCTGCGCGCATAATAGCGCAGTTGAGTAGATTAATGGCAAACACAGGTGGCCCAAAGCCATGCACAAGGAAGTTGCTTGCATCAGCCTCGGATTCTATACTCTTATATGGTGCAGAAATCTGGGCGGACGCAATGAAATACCGGAAGAACCGAGTCGCCCTCACCTCGGTCCAACGCAGAGGGGCGCTGCGAATATCTTCGGCTTACCGCACGGTATCAGCTGAAGCTGTCCTGGTCGTTGCGGGAACCATACCGATATATCTTCTCGTTGAGGAAAGAAAAACAATATATGACAACGGATCGCAAGCAAGTAGAGCTGCTGTTGCCATGCAGGCTCGTGAAGAATCGATTCGATGTTGGCAAGATCAGTGGAGCAACAGCATCGTAGGAAAGTGGACTAGGGAACTAATCCCTGAACTGAATCCATGGTTGAAGCGACCGCACGGAGAGGTAGACTTTTACCTGACCCAGTTTCTAACGGGACATGGTTACTTCCGCAAATACCTACACAGAATGGGTAAAGTTAATAGCCCGAGCTGCCTGTACTGTGGGGAAATAGACGATGTACGCCACACCTTCTTCGAATGCAGGCACTTCTCCCATCAGCGAAGGAGGGTAGAAGAGGTACTTGGCGACCTATCCCCGGGCAGTGTCATTAATAACATGACCTGTCGAAGAGACAAATGGGATACGGTCAGCACATATGTGAGACATATACTTACCAGTAAACGAGAAGACGGATGCCTAGCCCATTAGCGTGAGAGTAGCCATAGAGCTCACGTAGCGCGCACCCGCACCCGAAGTAATGCTAAACGCGGTCCCAGGTACGGGGATTTGCGCGGGCCGTGGGAGGTTAGGTTTTAGTGGGTAGGCCTTCATGGAAGAAGGGAGTCCTACACTCGGAGAGTCTCGCAGTGAGGCTTAAATATCCCGGTCAGTGCATAAAGCATTTCCTCCTTCCACGAAACACAAAAAAAAAAAAAAAAAAAAAAAAAAAAAAAAAAAACTCTAACTTTAACCTTAAAATTAACTTTATCTTTAACTTTAACTTTAACTTTAACTTTACCTTTAACTTTAACTTTAACTTTAAATTTAACTTTAACTTTAACTTTAACTTTAACTTTAACTTTAAATTTAACTTTAACTTTAAATTTAACTTTAACTTTAACTTTACCTTTAACTTTAACTTTAACTTTAACTTTAACTTTAACTTTAACTTAACTTTAACTTTAACTTTAACTTTATCTTTAACTTTAACTTTAACTTTAACTTTAACTTTAACTTTAACTTTAACTTTAACTTTAACTTTAACTTTAACTTTACCTTTAACTTTAACTTTAACTTTAACTTTAACATTAAATTTAACTTTACCTTTACCTTTACCTTTAACTTTAACTTTAACTTTAACTTTAACTTTAACTTTAAATTTAACTTTAACTTTAACTTTAACTTTACCTTTAACTTTAACTTTAACTTAACTTTAACTTAACCGTAACTTTAACTTTAACTTTAACTCTAACTTTAACTTTAACTTTAACTTTAACTTTAACTTTAACTTTAACTTTAACTATAACTTTAACTTTAACTTTAAACTTTAACTTTAACTTTACCTTTAATTTTAGCTTTAACTTTAACTTTAACTTTAACTTAACTTTAACTTTAACCGTAACTTTAACTTTAACTCTAACTTTAACTTGAACTTTAACTTTAACTTTATCTTTAACTTTAACTTTAACTTTAAATCAGCTGATGGACGAGAACCAAATAAGGAACATTGTGGATGGCCTGTTTCCCACCCAACTGCCTAGGGAGGGCGGGTACGTTACCCATGAAGATCGCAACGTGGAACCATTCCAAGAAGAAGAGCTTAAAACTGCCGTGCGAACTATGAAACCTAAGAAAGCATCTGGGCCCGACGGAATACCCGCGGAGGCAATTAGACTAGCTGCAAACGACTGCCCAGAACTTATGTTGCACATGTACAACAAATGTCTCGAAGAAAGAACTTTCCCCACCATATGGAAGACAGCACGACTGGTTCTCATTCCAAAAGGGAAAGGAGATCCCAACTCTCCATCATCCTACCGTCCCTTATGTATGTTGGACACAGCAGGGAAATTGATGGAGAGTCTCCTGAAGCAACGCCTCACCAGAGCGTTACAGGACGCCGGAGGACTGTTGCCCAGACAGCATGGTTTTCGGAGGGGGCACTCCACAATCGATGCCATAGCAGAAGTTATAGACGCAGTCAAGAAAGCCGAGACAGCGTGCCACAGAGCAAGACCTATAGTGTTGCTGGCCACGCTGGACGTCAAAAACGCTTTTAACTCAGCTAGGTGGGAGACATGCTTGAGGCACTAGAAAGCACTTTCAAAGTACCGCAATATTTATTAGCAATTTTAAGGGACTACCTAAGAGAGAGGTATCTAATATATGAAAGTACTTGCGGTCAAAAAAAGGTAAAAATAACAGGTGGAGCAGCCCAGGGTTCGGTACTAGGTCCCGATCTCTGGAATATAACTTACGACAGTCTTCTTCGATTAGACATGCCAGAAAGCACCTTCCTCGTTGCCTTTGCAGACGACGTGGCAGCTGTGATAACAGCACCAAGCTGCGAGCTGGCACAGCTAAAATTAAACCAGGTCATGCGTAATGTAAATAGGTGGATGGCTGAGCACGGTCTCCAGTTAGCAACAGCCAAAAGCCTCACAAAGAGACATATTCCCACTACCAGGAACATGATGGTTGGGGACCAGCCAATAGAAACACTCGCTTCAACGAAATATCTGGGAGTGAAGTTAGAGAGCAACTCAACTTCTCGGATCACATACGAGGGGCCTGCGAAAGAGCCGCGCGCATAATAGCGCAGTTGAGTAGATTAATGGCAAACACAGGTGGTCCAAAGCCATGCACAAGGAAGTTGCTTGCATCAGCCTCGGATTCTATACTCTTATATGGTGCAGAAATCTGGGCGAACGCAATGAAATACCGGAAGAACCGAGTCGCCCTCACCTCGGTCCAACGCAGAGGGGCGCTGCGAATATCTTCGGCTTACCGCACGGTATCAATTGAAGCTGTCCTGGTCGTTGCGGGAACCATACCGATATATCTTCTCGTTGAGGAAAGAAAAACAATATATGACAACGGATCGCAAGCAAGTAGAGCTGCTGTTGCCATGCAGGCGCGAGAAGAATCGATCCGACGTTGGCAAGATCAGTGGAGCAACAGCATCGTAGGAAAGTGGACTAGGGAACTAATCCCTGAACTGAATCCATGGTTGAAGCGACCGCACGGAGAGGTAGACTTTTACCTGACCCAGTTTCTAACGGGACATGGTTACTTCCGCAAATACCTACACAGAATGGGTAAGGTTGATAGCCCGAGCTGCCTGTACTGTGGGGAAATAGACGATGTACGCCACACCTTCTTCGAATGCAGGCACTTCTCCCATCAGCGAAGGAGGGTAGAAGATGTACTTGGCGACCTATCCCCGGGCAGTGTCATTAATAACATGACCTGTCGAAGAGACAGATGGGATACGGTCAGCACATATGTGAGGCATATACTTACCAGTAAACGAGAAGACGGATGCCTAGCCCATTAGCGTGAGAGTAGCCATAGAGCTCACGTAGCGCGCACCCGTACCCGGAGTAATGCTAAACGCGGACCCAGGTACGGGGATTAGCGCGGGCCGTGGGAGGTTAGGTTTTAGTGGGTAGGCCTTCATGGAAGAAGGGAGTCCTACACTCGGAGAGTCTCGCAGTGAGGCTTAAATATCCCGGTCAGTGCATAAAGCATTTCCTCCTTCCACGAAACACAAAAAAAAAAAAAAAAAAAATAACCTTAACTTGACCTTTACCTTTAACTTTAACTTTAACTTTAACTTTAACGTTAAGTTTAACTTTACCTTTAACTTTATGATAGAGATCCAATTTTATATATTTGGCCTGTTGCTAACACCGAACCTTTTTCGAAACTTTTCGAAACTTTTTTGACAAATATCCGTTACGGTTTTTTTTTGATTTAGTCGCCAAGCCCGCGATAAAATCTATGCAATAGCTTAAAAACGCAAAAGTACTCCACCGTTACCGTCTTAGGGACTAACAATAATTTTCTCGTCTCATCTGTTTGACGTGAACTTAGATGCCGGTATCAGTGACTGACTGAGTATACCCTTAAGATGGTAACATGATAACATATCCACTTAGTTGAATTACTTTAGCTAACTCCTTCTCATTCAAAGAGTTTTTGCATCAGTAATTTCGATGTTGCCCGGGTTCGTTGACCCTTTTAATAACTTTCTGTGGTGGTGAACGCATGTCTATGTTGTTCTGCCTGAATTGCTATTAATTTGTAGGCAAAAGGAGATCGTTTTCAATATAACACATTTGTCAAAAGCAGCAGACACCTTGTCGATGTGTCTTAGCGGGTTGTGGATTTCATTATGGCACATCACTTGTACTGGATAAATTGCAGATTCTTATTTCACTACGTCCATTTATACTGATCCACTAGATGCCTATATTCCCTGCTGTAGTCTCTAAGTTGGGAATTCTTTCACTCGTACATGGCCACTTCTTCCCCCTTTGCCTGCTGACTGTGTTAAAAAATTTCTTTGGTTCAAACTACTGCTAATACAAATAGCCTAGTTTGCAGGAATATATTCGTGCAATCAGAAAATTTGGGACAAAATTATGTGCCTAGAACTCTGAGTAAATTTGTTAACCGGACTGGGCATCCGCAGAGCAGAGACATCAACTCAACTTCCTGATAAACCGTAAAGTTTGCAAAGAGGAAACTCAGAAACCTGTGATGATGTTTTTCAGAGCTTTAACTGCATAAGTTATTTTTGACTGAAACAAAGCCATTTTTCCTTGACCTTCTAGACATTACCGTAAAAGTATTTTAGATTTGTCTCATGTGATAACCCAATGGTGGTGATAAAAAGCGGCCCACCTGTTGTTGTTGTATCAGTGTTTCACCCCATCCAATAGGTGTGACCACTCACAAATTGGCAACAATATCCTCTACTGGGAGGAAACTTGCAGTTTCAAAAGGGCTAGGCCAGCGTAAAAGGGGTATTATAGGCATTGGCTCCAAATTGCAATTAAAAAGATGGTTGGTGTAATGTGGGGCACATTGAAAACAGGACATGCATTATGTATGTCAGGGTTGATCGAAGTTGAGATAGAGTGGCGCGCATCTCCCTAGATATATTGCTTTCCCCTTCTGCGAGTTCAGGCTATTTTACTTTAAGAACTGTGTTTGCCGGGCAATTCCTGGCATAGAGATCTTACGTTTTTTACATACCGCAGAGTTCTCAGGTGCCACATTTGCTTAACATGCTTGCGAAGATGGCTTCTTAAGCGGCCCACCTCATTTATTTTTATTTCCGAAAAATTTTCCATCATCCCATCTGAAAAGTGCTTAACTTTTTTATTTTGCTTGGGACTCACCGAAGAAACACAAGTGAAGCTTAATACTCAAGGACAATACCCAATTTTCTAAAGTTGTAGTGTACCGTATGGCGGAGACAGGCAATTGACTGACCAGTATAGATTGTTGAATATAGCCCAAACCCGGATTTCTTTTCCATTTCAAGTTTTTAGTGTAGATTTTAACATTACTATCACTGTTCTAGCCCTTCTGGAATAATACAATGGAGATTTTTGATCTTGTATCTGACACTTAGGTCGCTATCTCGCCTAGAGTTTATGAGCTAGGGTATACAAATAATAATTGAAAGTAGTCAGCAAAGTAAAGTCACAACCATACTCTATTCTAAATTTGCAACATTTTCTAGCGAATTTATTATTTTTTCCAAATAGACAAGCCAAAGGAACTTGTGAGACATGAGTTGTGTGATTGAAGAGTGGAAGCCTATATTGGGAATATCAGCTTCTCTCTTTCGAAACAACTGCATATGAAGGTAAATCAATGACTCATAAAAAGACAAGCAAAAAATTCGCTTACTTCATAAGTAAAATTTCCTTGAAGTATATCAAATAATTAAATTTTATAATATCAAGTCATTCGTCTCACCATTCTAATTCGCTCTGCCTTTGTGTCTTGTAAATCCCCACTCGCACTTGCCTAATGCTATCCCCTCTACACCCGCGACCACTGCTGCTTGCAGAGCATTGTCTCTTGCAGGCTAACAATATGACGAGCTCGCGCCTATCATTTTCCGCCGGTTGGTATCATAAATTTTCTGCTTGTAATGTTTAATTTTCCTGCCATAGAGAGGCGTATTGAGAACAATTTATGCACACTGTAACTGGCGATGTGAATTGAATAGTTCGTGTCCGGAAGATGGATTGTTATCGCTTAGGATAACCGCCGCAGACTACGAAAGCAATGCGGTAAATACACCTTTGTGCCTCACTTTCGACGTTCAGGTCAGTGGCTGGTAAATTGGCAGTAATTTCATTAGAATAAAAGTAAGATGGTGTGAATATTGGCATCTTAACTTTTGGCAATGCTGCTTACATTCAATGGATAGCTAAAGTAAATTGTGTGATAAGACGGTCGCGTAGTTTAAATTCCAAATTCATAAGCAACATTGCGCCTAAAAGTAGACTGCAAGTTGCTTTAAATATTATAATTTTCGCTTGAATCAGAAGCCTTAATTTAAAATTTGAAGCATAAAGAACTTGCTGAGCTTTTTAAAGTTGTTTGCTTCTCTTTCGTAATAACAACCCTTACTATGCGCGCAAAAATATGCAACAAATTGCTATGACACCTTGTTGAAGTAAGATTTAGTATGCGTGGTTGCATAAATTTAGGCAGCATTTTATTACACTTTCAACTTTCTCACCTTGCTGAGCCCAAAGCGTTAACAAGGCATTTTTAGTAAGTGGCATAAACTTAGAGAATTTTTAATTGCTTTCTATCGTACACTTAGAAGGGGTGGTGCTTTGGCGTGCATTAAAATCATTAGTTGCTATTCTAGAAGCGTTACACTTAAACACTTTATGAGCCTAAAATATGCAAGGTAAAAAGTGGACATAAAAAAAAGCAACTGACAGTTGTTCGAGAGGACGAAGAAAATAAAACGGGGTATAAGATTTTAGCTAAACATAACGCAGCTAAAGCTAAGTCAAAAAGAAATAAATAAAAACTAAAGACTATTTCATGTGGGGCTTGGAATTATATACCAAGTTGTTGGCGTCATCACTAAAAATTTAGCAATTTTTACCAAAGAAAAAAAAAAAGATTCATCAATGCTTGAAATTCTTCTGCCTTATTCCATGGAATGAAAAAATAGCTAATGGAAACAGTTATTTTCATCGCAACAACCGTGGACTGTTGTCACCTATTAAGTCTTTTGTGAATCCTGTTCCTCTTTGAGCATTTGAAAAAAGGTGGCTCCAACATTATCTTTGTCTGTGCCGACCCACATATATTTCGGGCTCCCTTAAGTTTCAATTCCATAATTTTTTTTAAGTACGGATGCCCAGGGAGCATTGCAAGTTAACCAAGCTCAAGCTTTTCAGTTCTTACGACTTAACATCTGTGTTCTGGGGAGCGGCCCATTTACATCCTTTTACATGTTTGTCCTTGTCTTCGTCTTGGCTCAGCACAAAGATTACGGGGTGGAACTAGATAGAAGAGTGAAGAAAATAACGTCCATCAGAAACTTATCTTTGTTTTCTGCTGGCACTACGATGTTTTTTTATCGGAAACTGCCTTTTGACAACAAGATACCTCCTTTGCCTGACGTTGAGTTTGAGCCCAATATAATAGTTTTTTTAGTGGGTGTAGACAAGAACTTTCAGCAATATGCCCCTCTCTGTAAATAGAAATTAATATTTCACATAGATCTGCTGCCATTCTTGAGTTGAGTTAGGTATATGATCTTGCCCTTAGATGATCTCTCCGTCTCTCTATCCCTCTCCCTCTCCTTTACACTCTCCCTATCTCTCTTCCTCTCCTACTTCCTCTCCCTATCCCTCTCCCTCTCTTTCCTTATCCCCCTTCATTTCCCTTTTCTATTCACTCTCCCTCTACTTCTATTTCTCAATTTCCCTCTCACTCTCCTTTGCCCTACCCTCTCGTGTACCCTCTACCTCTAACTCTCTTTATCACTCTACTTTCCTCTCTTCCTCTTCTTATTCTTCTTCCCCCGGTCCCTCTTCCTCCTCCTTAAAATATTTTGCTCACTCATCTGGGTAAAAAAACAAAAGTACACGACTTTCCCATTCCTCATAAATAAAAGGAAGCATTTAAATACGCTTCAGTGCTTTTGTTGCCAACAAACTAGAGCTACCCCAATAAATTGTCGCTTCTACTGCTGACTGCTTGAAAGTCATCCGACTAAGTTGGGAGAAAACTGCGACTGATGTTGGTTGACGCGACTTTAGGCGTCATTTGCTGCTGACTAATAAAATCAGGGTCAACATGATGTTTTTAGCTTCGTTGAGCTGGCAGTTATGAATCTGGGGTCAATTAAACCTTACGCAATGATACAAAGGGCGGCACAATGGCAAGTGTGAGAAAAACAACAAAAATTAAAGGGGCGTAAAAACTACATACAAAGCAGAAAATTTAGCCCTACATGCAGGAATGTGGTCCATCCTCAAAACCGCGCCATTGCCTTGTGAAAAGAAAGTGATGTAGAATGCGTATGCATGTGTGTGTGTGCAAATATTTGAACAAGGTCCTTATTCGCATGTTGAACTGTTTAACTGGTGTGATAAGCGAGCGAAAGGAAAATGATTAGAGTGTTAAGCTCGGATGTGCAGATGTATGTGTGTAATGGTTGCTAGTTTATTTGTTGGGTGGACGATTGTCATATGCACGCTGGCAGCTATTTTAGTACTTCACATAGTCGACCACCCGCCGGCAAAAAGGTGGAGTATAAAAAGAGCTACTATTTTGTTAAGGAATTGAGTTTACTTTCTTGACGGGGGAGACAAAGCCTCCAGTTTGTTCATAGAAAAAATTCAACAAAGTGAAGCAATAATTTCGTCCTCACGGCAGCTGAAGCCAAATAGAATCAGAAAAGGAAATCATCTTCTCTCGAAACCGTTCCGTTTTCCAGGTCAAATTTTAGAGCGGTGTTAGTCAAGAGAAGATTTTACTTTCCATTTGCCTACTCTGTTAAAAGTACCCCTTGTTGGCAAGAGTTATTCTCCGTTCAATTTCTAAACTAACATTGTTTTTGCTATTTAAACTGATTCCCAAAAAAATCGGTCAGTTTCGACCTTATGACTGTCAACAATGACCAGGCTACCAAGGCGCAAATGCGCCGAATCTGTCTTGCGTGACAGCTAGTACTTCGTCCTGTCCTCATTTACCGAAAACCTCGTTGGAATACCAAACTTTCTATTTAAGAAGCTTTCGATTTTTTAAAGTTTGACCCTTTTCTCTTCCAGCATGAGGCATGTCCCAAGGCGGGGTGCTATCGCTCTCCTCTGGATACTGGCGGTCAAGGAAGAAAGGTAGTTTCGTACGCCGATGACTTAGGGATTCCGATCACAGGAAAATTCTTGCCAACAATCAGCGAACTCATGGAAACGACACTTTTCGACATTTCGCGATGGGCAGGAGAAAATGGGCTGGGGGTAAACCCAACAAAACCGAACTTGTCCTGTTCACGACAAAGACAAAGATAGCCTCCTTTAACTTAACGAGGCTAAACGGCACAACGTTAAACCTATCTTCGGAAACGAAATATCTTGGAATTATAATCGATTCCAAATTAAGCTGGAGAAGCAACGTTGATATGAGATCCAAGAAAAATCTAGCAGCATACTACGACTGCAAAAGGGCTTTTGGGTGGAACTGTGGATTGGCATCACATGTCATTTATGGCATGTAAAGCACTGTCATTCGACCGATACGAACATATGGAGCTTTGGTCTGTATCGGGAAAGTACAAAGGCTGGCATGCCTGGGAATGTCAGGCGACGTGATAAGCGCACCTCAGGAAGCGCTAGATGTAATCTTTCACTTGACGCCTCTGCAAATCTTCGTGCAGGGATTAGCCGCTAGAGGAGATTTGCGACTAAGAGAAGCCAACATGTGGAAAACAGCTAAGCACGGACACGCGACGATTCTGGACGATATGATAAGGGGCAATTAAACGGAATAATAACTGACCTAACATCCAAAACAGATCACATTACAGGGGTTTTGACTACCAGGCTCAGAACATATGATATCCTTCGAGGGAGGAATGGGAAGTAGGCCTATACAACGGTAGGGGCATCACAATATACACCGTTGGCTCGAAACTGGAAAAGGGAACTGGAGCTGGAATGTACTAAACACATCTAGATTTAAGCCAATCATTCCGACTTCCTGATGCATTAGTGTATTCCAAGCCGAGGTCTATGCCATAGACAGAGCGGCAAAGCTGCTCTAAGATAGTGCAATCAATCTTTGTTGACAGCCTAGCCCCCTTAAGGGCTTTAGAGACCAACATGATAAAATCGGACATCGTGCGGAGGTGTAGAAACTTTCTGGCTTCTATAAGCCATCTCAATATCTCCGTTTGCTGGGTGCCTAGGCACAGCGGCATTGAAGGGAATGAACTCGCAGATGAGATGGTTAGGAAAGGTTCCGACTTAGACATAAGTGAGGTGAACAGCTCCATCCGAATCGACGAATATGAGAACAGGGCAACGGCCTTCTTATGGACCAAGAGGGTTGACTGCGAAGTCTCAAGGTCCTTATGGCTTTGTGTGGATAGGGAAGGTACCAGCTTCCTTCTAAAACTGAAAAAATCTGCGGGAGGGTACTTACGGGTATCATCACAGGTCATTGTTCTATCGCCCCAATGCTCCGACGGTGGCGAATACGAACAAGCTCCCTCTGCAGAAGCTGTCAGGATGAGGAGGAAGAGGAGTCGATCTGCTACTTTCTCCGCCGATGTCCGGCGTTTCAAAGAAGAATGCTCAGATTTATGGGCTCATGCTTCTTCGACAGCCTGGCAGGGGTTGGGAAGGTGGACGTCTCGCTTCTTCTTGGGTTCATCAAGGAAAGCAAGTGGTTCGTTGAGGACCACTAGGAGGTAATGGGGCTAAACGAATTTGCCGCCCCCTGTACTTACTGAAGGCACTCACAATGCACAAAAATGTCTCCGAGTGGAAGTGTGGGTAACACTCATGCACACCCTCTTAACCTAACCTAACCTTCGGTAAATGAGGACAGGACGAAGTACCTGCTTATATATATATATACCCTATATGAGTATGGGTATACTCCTACCGTAAAGCTCACAGCTTACCCTCCATTCTTGCGTTATAACGCCGAGTCCGCTAAACGTTTATGTGGAGGCCTCGAAATTTCTTTGAGTGGATAATCTTCCTCTTTTGATTTCTCTTGGTTTATAAAATGCTCGAAAACCCTCTTTATTGTTTTGCAGCCACGATATTCCTCGTACTTTTGCTTTTCAGCTTTAGATGTTTATAGACGCTGGTATTCTGAGCTCCTTTCACACTGTTAGCAGCTGAACAGGTATATGCCCCATCGCTGCAGCCCACAGCACGCCCACAGTGCAGCCTCATATAAGCAGGATAGTCGCCTTCCGCCATATGCTGTCTGTTTTTCCATTTGAGATCCTATCTAATAAATTACGTGACGGAATGTAGGATTAATCGCAGCAAAGTTTTTTTTAATGTACTGCTTTAGATCTACTTCTACTATCACCAAGGACTTGCTCGTCCAACCGGTTGGAGCGACTACGGCTCCCAGGCGTTTGATAGTACACGCTGCTTTCCATTGCTGTTAAAACTTCTTCTCTTCTCTGTTTCGTACCCTTCTCCCCCTTAAATTCTTTCTTTGGGCGCACCAGTTGATGCTCCTTCACCGAAGTCACTTACTCCTTGCTTTCTTCGCTTTTGTGGTCCATGGATTGCGAATTTATTTAATGTCTCACCTCATAGTACTCTCCATTAAGGATTTTTGTACAATTTTTCTTAGTCGCATAAACGCTCGCTCAAAAAGAAGGCTCAGCGGTCTAACAGTGAGAAAATTAGACACATCGAACGCCATGCCTTCCATGGCCTACGATCTTATTCTTATTCTGACTTCATACATTTCCCCATTAAGCATTTTTGAGCAATCTTTCTTAGTCGTACGATTATTTGCTTAAAACAAAGAATAAGCTGTATAACAGCGGGAAAAAGAGCTACCTGTTGTGACGCTCTTTGCGGTAGTAAACTTGATGCCGTGATTAGGATCGGATATGGAAAACTGAAAGCTGGCACCAAACCAATAACTAAGCATAGTACGCAGAATACCCTTGATTGGAGGGTTCGAAACCTTTTGGCAGCGAGTTCCTACAGCTCTCGTAGTCATAGAAATATGTACTATGGAAATCGTTTAAGCTCTCTCACCATTGCCAAGGTACCTTCTCTAGCTTTGAAATTTTATTTACCTATCAATTTTGAATCAAAACGACCTTCACAGCCAACCGAGTTCTATTCTCATATGACCCAAACTTAATTCATTTATCATTTCTCACTGGGATATGAAGGAGTTTATGCTCACATACACAAGCACATAATCACTCATACCCCTGCAGCTAATTGCGTATTACAATGCTGATAACAGTAACACTTCCGACGACACAGTGTAGTACTGAAGGAAAGGCGATACCATTGTTAAAGCAGAACTCGCTGCCAAAATAAGGAAATATAATGAAAAGTACAGGTATACACACACATACACACACACGCAAATTACCTATGGTTAAAGTGTGGTGGTGGAGGTGATGTATGTGTTTTCTTTGGTCATTTAAAGGGTTTTGAATTTTGACGTACGTAAACTAAAAATGGTTACAAGCACAAACACACGAGCACAGATACCTGCAGCATGGCAGTTATTCATGTAACATAAGCAAGGGTCATCTTTCTGGGATGCACATATGTAAGTGTTTGTATGTATACCTTGTCTGTTTGAGAGAAAATAAATTTGCCAACACTTATGCGTTGGCATGTAGAGGAGAGGATAATAGCAAACACAGAAGCAGCAGTAACAACAAGACTAAACAGAAAACAAAACCAGTATCAAGCATCATCTACAACAACTATAGCCAATAAGCGTATAAGTAGATAGAGCCACAACAACCATAACTCGTATGTCCAAACAGCTGCCTTCTGTAGCTGTTATGCCACATACGAAGTGAAGCAACAACAATTACAGCATAACTTCCGACAACATTTTGACACTTGGCCGAAAACCATAAATGTCAGTTGAGATGAGACTTAGCCATAGTTTAAATACCAATAGACAGATTAAAAGTCTAACTAGTTGACCGTAGGTAACACAAGTCATTGTGGTACAACGTGGCGTATGAGCAACGTGTTCGGTATGTCTGTAAAGAAGGGCAAGTTAAGGTATGAAAGCAAGAAAAATAATGTCCTTAGTTATTTATAAACATATGTATGTATGAATGTATGTCTGTATGTACAGTTCCATGAAGCTTTAAAACTCAGGAAAAGCTGTGTATGTACTCTTTGACGAAAGTGTGTGATTTGGTTAGAGCAATTACATAGTCCTAGCTACATATATTTAGTCAAATTCAAATACCCACACACACACTTGCTGTCACTTGAATGCATTTAACAAAATTGAGAAATTACTTTGAAATTTTCCCACATACGTATACAGAGTTATTAGACATTTTAGGGTCACTTTAAATTACTTTTAAGAAGGTCAACTCTAATGAGTGTCATTTTTTGATGCAATTATACATAAATCTACGTGTGCTATATGTTTGGTGCTGTATGTTTAGTCTTAACATATGTATGTTCACACCAGTGTTGCTGTGGTTAGCAAATATTTGGAATAATAGTTCTTTTGGTTAAGTGCACATAAACTGGTTGTAATATACGATTATGTATTATGTATACATATTCACACTTATATACCCAGTCAACATTTTAAAGTATAAACCCTTTGAAATTTTTTAAGCCATACACATCAAAATAAATTACGAAAAGAGGGAATGCTCCTTAAGTGATACGGAACTGAAAGCTTAAAATTTTGTGAAAAGCTTGTGCATTGTTCACTTTTTCACCAATGTTTGGACCTCCATCTGATTCACATAGAAAATATTCCTAGTCTGTGTGGAATTGACTTAGAATAGTAACGACTTAAAGAAATGTGATCAAAAAATCATAAAAACTAGTCCTGAAACCATTCTTAAAGAATTCCGAAATACTTACAAAGTTCAATAAATAGTCCCTAAATGATTGAAATAAAAAAAGACAAGCTAAATAGAAATCGCTCCGAAATAAAATAGAAGTAGTCCTGAAATGTAGAGTAGAAGTAGTACCGAAACCATACCGAAGAGTTCAGAAGTAATCCTGAAATATTATCAAACCAATTACGAAATAGCCTCCAAAATATAAAGAAACGTTTTCGAAATTACTGGGCATACAATCATGAAATGATCCTGGAATTATGCAAAGACATTATCTCGATATGGGGTAAAAATTAATTCTAAACAAAACATAATTAAAAATACTAGCGAAATAGCAAAACATCATTGGTCTAAGTAAAATAAATGCAGAGCTTAATACTGTTTTCACACAGAAGCTTAATGGTCTCATTTCACCTTCTAATGAAATCGTAATTTTTTTGCTTTCACACAGAAGTAACTGCTCGATTAGTATGAAGGATGAAATGACAATGCTATATGACAGACAATCATGGTGGAACGATACAAGGTGGCATCATGGTGAAATACCTACAAACAAAAAAATTTCCATGTACTTGCAAATTCGATGGACAAATGTCACAATCGTACTGCGCCGGAAATTGATGTAACAAATCAAATAAAAAAGGTTATAATTAGCTGTTCGATGCGGCCACCTTTTATCGTTCCGCCATGCAGGCAATGACATTTACTTTGACAAATGACATTTTTAAGCAATGAACACACCAAAAACTAAGAAGCGGAAGGTTGCCAACAGAGTTGCATTGTGCTTTTGACTTCATTAGGCATTCGATTAGCTACTAATGAAATAATTATAGATTCGAATTTTGTAGGGAAGATTGAGCTCAATAAGCGTCTTAATGTAGAAAACTGCCTTTATTATTCAATAAGCCGTCTGTGTGAAAACAGTATAAGTCCAAAAATGACCTGGAAAACAGTCTAATATATAAAGTACTAGCTGTCCCGGCAGATGTTTTTCTGCCCTAAATTTTGTCTATCTGCATACATTTTAATAAGCTTTTTCCGTCTAACTCTGCTCTCCCGCTACTTTTTCTTAATCTTTGTGTTCGCTCCTCCCTCCGTCTTTTTCGCTTCATCTCTCTCCATCTCCATCTCCTTCTTATTTTGTCTCTTTCTCAGTCTCCTTCTCCTTCTCTCTTTTCTTTTCTCTCAAGTTTTTCTCATTCTTCTTCATCTCTTATAGCCAGTCCCAGAGGGTGGTATGTATTTTGTTCAAGTCCCATTCCGAGTCTCAGTCCCAGCCCCACTCCGAGTCTCAGTCTCAGTCTCAGTCCCAGTCCTAGTCCTAATCCCAGTCCCAGCTCGTCTCTAGTCTACTTCCCGGAAAAAAGCTTCATAAATACTAATATAGGCAAATTTATATACCAAACTACCCTGTACTAAAGCACTCATCAACAGCTCCAATTTAGTGCCCATAATGTAAAAACACTGTCTAGGCGTTCACGAGCTCACGTTTTGGCATATATCGCGAGACCCTAGCCACCAAGGTCCATACCTCAATTACCCTCTACTAAAGTACTCATCAACGGCTTTCATTTGTTATCCATATTCTATAAACACACTCTAGGGGTACCCTGGTCCTCGTTTTGGCCCATATATCGAGACCCCTAATCATCCAGCGGTCTAAAACTTACTCTGTACTAAAGCACACATCAACAGCTTCAATTTGATACCCATAATGTAAAAACACTACCTAGGCGTTAACGGGCCCACGTGACCTGTATCTCGAGGCCTTAGTCACCCAGGGGTATGAAAATTACCCTCTACTAAAGCACTCATCAACGGCTTTCATTTGTTATCCATATTCTATAAACACATTCTTTGGGTACCCGGGTCCACGTTTTGGCCTATATCTCGAGACCCTGTGCGTCGATCGCAACCTAACCAATGTGCAAACCACCGCGTGAGGTATACGCAACTTACGTGAAAGTTTGAACAAAATCGACCAGATAGTTTTTGATTCTATAAGCCTCAGAAAAACGGACATTCATTTATATATATATAGATTATAATAAATTATACCGAAACATTCCGAGGAATTCCCAAACAGGTTCGGATTAAGAGACTTATAAAAGTTTTTCTGGGTAGAGATGAAGAAGTGTCTGGGTAGAAGGAAGGGTTTTCTCAACTTCGCTTTTAACTAAACCCATCTTTATAACCCCAAATACGAAACATAATTCGTTTAGGTGACAAAGACTTAGACTTATACCAATTTATGACAAAACTACATCCGTTTCTTGATATGCTTATATGGGAAGCGTCTGCAGCACCAGAGAAGAAAGCTTTAAAGTATTTTCAATCAAACTTCCTCGGAAAACTTGTTACAACTGGAATGTTGCCTCCTACGCCGAAAGTCAAAGTAGAAACTGTCTGTTAGCGAAGATACGCAGATTTCAGCTACAAAATTTATAAATAAGAAGAAATATTTCTTTCTATACTTGCATCTTCAATATATGTACGTGTCAGTTTTCGACGCAAAAAAACGAAATTCGTTAGTCTTCAATGCAAATAACGAGCTGTGCCAGTTCTTTACACAAATAACGAAAAGTGTAAGTCTTTTACGGAACTGACGATGCATTATATGAACGCAGATTACTTTTTGGCAATCCGAACGACAAAATTGACAGGATGCGCTTGACCAGCCTTTCAAGGTGGAAGTAAATATATAAAGTTCGTATATAACAAGTATCGGTTGATCAGAATCACCCGTAGAGCCACGGAGGGAGCAATGCTTTCTAAGGATGCGCAAGAATCGTTCAAAAGTGTACCACATTGACGCAAATCTTTTAGGATTAGTATGCTTTGCTTCTTATGACCCTATCAAAATATATGCTTAAAAGGTGCGTGCATTCTTGAATCTTTTTTAAATGTAATATTTTCCGAACAATCTTCGAAATGCTGACTGGGCATTAAGTGAATGTGAATCACTTTCCTACGCTCATTTGAGTGTTGACATCCTTTATTGATCAATTTGCCACTGTTGCATGTGGAATGGCAGAACTGGGTGCAGTTATTGTTATTGCCGGCCATTGTTCTAATTTAATGGTTGCGTAATTAGAATTAAAAGTTTTTACATTTGCTAAGCGTTTTAGGCAATGCGGCTGGGTAAGCTTTTACTTACTTATGTGAAGGAAATTGAATTATTTTTGTTGAAAATCAAGTTTAAAGAATTTTTTAAATTTTACTTAACTTTGTGCGAGTGGCTTAAAAGGTTTCCTAATTGGATTTTAAAATCGCTTACTTGCTGGGAATATATTTTTTTAGTATTTACTCTCGATTTTCGTTTATGACAATTCAAAATAGATTTTTTTTATAAAAGTCAAAAGTAAAAGCTATAACCAGTATTTTGATAACAAGGGACCTAAAGATTACACATACACATCACAAATGCAGTGACAACCCTGCAGAAAATTTTGGAGACTTTCACTGTAAACTAATTAATCAGAGGCGTTAAAAAGGTCTGGCATTTTTTAGGACACCATAATGTCAATAGTGCTAGTTGAAACCCATGCGAGAGGACAAAATTAGAAATAGTACCATCCCTTAATGCGATAGTTCTGAATTAGTTCGGGCGTAGTGCGATTCGTTGCAAGAAATTTCTCATATTAAATAGTACAAAAATGAGGCTACCGGTGCGTATACGTAACATTTTGATGTATAAATTCTCCAGGTGGATTTAAATCGTTTAGTTACTTGGTGTAATGCGAATTGTATGCCTCTCAACATAGAAAAATGTAAATCCATGTGTTTTTTCACGTGGGAACATACAGCCAGCTTCCTACACAATTAATGGCCAAACTCTGGAAAGCGTTGATGTTTTTGTCGACTTGGGAGTTACAATGAGTTGCAAACTTAGTTTCAACCCTCATATTAATGCCACAGTAAATAAAGCGAGAGAAGTTTTAGCATTTGTGAAAAGATGGGCAAACGAGTTTAGTGATCCTTACGTTACAAAAACCCTTTTTACATCATTGGTGAGGCCGATATTAGAATATGGATCGATAATTTGGAATCCGCGTTATCAAGTTCATGTGGATAGACTAGAATCAATTCAAAAACAGTTTTTACTTTTCGCCTTTAGAAATCTTCAATGGGACTCTCCGTATAATCTTCCTCCTTGCACTAATCGATTAAAACTAATAAATCTTCCTACCCTTGCAAGTCGTAGAGAAATGCTAGGTGTACTCTTTATGGCTAGACTTTTAAATGGATCGATTTCAAGCCCATTTCTATTGAACGAAGTAAACTTGAATGTTCCATGCCGAGTTTCAAGGCATTATAAACCTATAATTCTTAAACAATGCAGAAGCAATTTCCAACTACACGAACCTTAAGGAGTGTTATTGATTTACTTGTTGGCGACCGCCGTGGTGTCGTTGTAGCGTTTTACGCCTACCACGCTGCTGATAATGGGTTCAACTCCCGTGCAAAATAACATCAAAAATATGGAAAAACAGTTTTTTCAATTAGAACAAAGTTTTTCTAATCAGGGTCGCCCCTCGGATGTGACTCGGCAAAAACTCCGAGTGTTTTTCTGCCACTAAAGGCTTCTCAGTGAAAGCGCATCTGCCTTGCAAATGCCGTTCGGAGTCGGCAAAGAACATGTAGATCTCGTCCCGCTAGGTAGATAGGTTGAACTGGATGGTCCATGAGGACCTCACATAGACTGATTGAGTACATAGTGTCACCAGAAGTTTGTTTTAACGACCAAACTGAAAAACCCTATCAAAACCAGGACCTATGTTATAAAATAACTCCGTCCTCTTGGCAAATACTAGAAGCTTCCTAGGACTTAAGCCACTTGCTGCTTCTAGATCTGAGAGCTGTATCACTCCTAATAGCTGGAGTCTTAGCCTGGCAAGTGCAGGACACGAGCACAGAACTTGCTCGATCGTTTCCTCCTCCAACCCGCACTTCCTACATCTGCTATCACTGACCAAGCCTAGTTTAAAGGCATGTGACGCCAGAAGGCAGTGTCCAGTCAGAATACCCGTCATGAGTCTACAGTCCTCTCTTTTTAATGATAGGAGCAACTGTGTTAGTCTAAGGTTGTAAGACCTACACATAATCTTCGACACTTTACAGCCCCGCGTTTGAACGCACTCCTTTCCCGCTTGGTCGATCATGTGCACCTCTCGCCTTCACTTAATCTCGCCCAATCTAATTGGGACATCTACGGAGCAAGCTTCAAGGGATGCGCCCTTTTTAGCTAGTTCGTCCGCTTTTTCATTCCCATCTATTCCCATATGCCCTTGGACCCAATATAGATGTATGCTTCTCCCTGTCCCGATTCTCTCCAGAGACTGCTTACACTCTAACACGCATTTTGATGCTGTGCTATGCGAGATTATTGCCTTAATTGCTGCTTGACTGTCAATATAAAAGCTAACACGGTTGCAGCTTAAGCTATTCTCTTCCAGGGTTTCTACTGCTTTGGTTACGGCTAATATTTCCGCTTGGAAAACGCTACAGTAATCCGGCAGCCTGTATGATCTGCTTATTTCCGGATCAGCGCAGTATACCGCAGACCCTACTCCTTCCACTACTTTGGAACCATCGGTGTACACATGTATCGCCTCGTCCGCCATTTGCGCACCCTTGCGCCAATCCTCCACCTCTATTGTGGCCTTAAGATCTCCCTCGAAGCGCAGATAGGGAATCATGTAGTCTGTTCGTCTTGTGATTGATGACGCTATACTACTGTGGCCATATGGTCGGCGCTCAAGCTGCCCCGAAGCACCGAGCCACGTTGGACTTTATGTACACATCTATCAGCCTCTCAAAGGTTTTGAGCAGAAATAATGTTAAGCTAATGGGTCTATAGTCAATGGAATACATGTGACCGATCTTCCCCGCCTTTGTTAGAAAAGCTACACGAGCAGTTCTCCAAGAGTGCGGTACATGATTCAGTCGTATGCACCCATCGAATATTATTTTAAGCCATTCCACGACCGCCCTACTTGAGACTTGTAGCACGGCCGGGAATATACCATCTGGGCCAGGCGATTTAAACTTAGAAAACGTCTACGCTGCCCACTCGATCTTGGTATCGGTCACCAAGCCCGGCACTACTAGCTCCGTGATCGAAGTGTGACTGATGTCTGCTGGCTCCTCTAAACCGTCTCCCGATGGGAAATGTGTATCGAGAAGCACCTCAAGGGATTCCTCACTATTACGTGACCATTCCCCGTTCTCTTTCTTTATTAGTCTCTGGACTATGTTTCCTTTGCTAGGACTTTTTTCAACCGTGCTGTTTCGCTGGAGCACTCTATGTCCGTACAGAAACTTTTCAATGAGTTTCTCTTCGCCCTGGTAATTTCACACTTGTAGATCCTCAGTAGATCCCTGTACTCGTCCCGACACGCTTCGCTTTCCGCGGTCTTTGCGAGCTTAAACATTTCTTTTACCTGTCTTCTTAGAAGACTCAGCTCATTCCTCCACCATGGCGGCTTTGCTTTCCCTCTGAATCTTCTTAGAGGGCAAGCTTTGTTATACGCAGTCATAAGCGTCCTTGTTAGGATCTCATTCGACTCCTCCAGTTCCTCTACATTAGCAACCTGTTTGGGTTGTCCCAGTTTTGCTTCTACATGTTTCTGGAATTTAGTCCAGTTCGTTGACCTAGGGTTTCTAAAGGTTCCTCCCTTCTCTACCCTCTTTAGGGAGATGTTGAAGCTGATATACGCATGGTCGGAGAAGGATGGTCTATCAAGAACTATCCAATCATACCTTGATATATCAAGCTCGGAGCTCAATGTAATATCCAGAACATTGCTGGATGTTGGACCAATGTATGTAGGGACATTTCCCCTGTTGGCTATCTGCAAATTGGTTTACAGGATGTAACAAAACAGAAATTCGCCTCTCTCGTTCGTATCTGCTCTTCCCCACGCATTGTGGTGCGCATTTGCATCTGCGCCTATGACCAACCGCCCTTTGCGCCCTTCCTCCTGTACTAGCCTTTTGCACTCCATCGGTGGGACCTCCGCAGCATGGGCCATGTAGCAGGACGCCAGGATAAATGCCTGCTTATTCTTTTGCTCAACGGCCACCGCTACAAGATCCTCAGTGGTGTAATTAGGCAGCATATATGAATGCAGCTGTTTCCTTACCATTACTACAGCTCGCACCCGTCCTTCCGTTTGCGCGTAGTAAACGCCAAACGCGCGCGCGCTAAGTCCAGAAACCTCTCCTCCCGATGAGAGCCACGGCTCCTGGATCAGCGCCACGTCAAACGAACCCTCCTCAAGGGTTCGGAGGAGTTCGCTCGATGCCACTTTACTGTGTTGGAGGTTTATCTGTAGGACTCGCAGCACCATTGGGCTGTTTGTCCCCCTCCAGCACCTTTATCTTGACGTCGTCGTCCTCCCCTTGCCCTTTTGGTTTAGAGTATTCGAGGCCCCCTTCAGCCTCTCGTGACTGTTGTGCAGGGTGTTCCTCTGCGCGAGTCACAGCACCATTTAGCGGTTGGTCCTCTTCTAGCACGTTCGTGGTGACGTCGGGGACCTCCACCTGTCTTTTTTCCCTTAGGCTTTTGAGGTACTTTTCGACTTCGCCCACCTCTAGCGTGTTAGGGTTTTTATCCTCGGGACTTCTTTTCCTGAGGCGCATGTAAATTTTGCCAGTGCCAAAGGACATTTTACCAAGCTGCGTGTACAAAATATCCTCCGCCTGCTTGTTTATTTGGAAGATGTAGAACTGAACATCCTCGGTAGGCCGAGATACAGTAAGTACCTTCCAATCCTGTGTCGGTATGTTCGGATTCGGATTCTGCAGAAGTCGCAGTGTATCCTCCGACTTCATCACGCATGGTATCCATACCTTAACTTTTGGTACCGTGGAGATTTGCGCTTTATCCACCACCTTTGGAGGTTTGGAACCACTTCCTCCAGCCACTGCAAGCTCGCGATGTTGTCGCACGCTATCATCTTCACACCGTTATACCATCCCCCCGAATCAAAGGTTGGAAAGGGCTTACTTGGTTGTTCCCGCATCATATTAAGCATTAAGCTGATAAGCTCCCTTTCCACAGATCTCCAACTTTCAGTAGTCATTTGTCCGAGAGGACTGCTACGATCGAGAGGAGCGCCACAGTCAGTGACTGCTTTGCCACATTACTCATCTTCTCGGGAAAAGCAGGAGTCTTAGTGTTATCTCCCTTTGGCACCTCCGAGAAAGCCGGAGTCTTAGCGTTAACTCACTTTAGTGCCTCCGAGAAAGCCGGAGTCTTAGCGTTATCTCCCTTTGGCTTTTCTCCTACTTCCTTAATTGGAACTTCCCTCTAACTCGCAGCTTTCGAGGTAGTTGCTACCTCGCTATTGGAGCCCATCTGTATTACAGCTTTGGGCCTATTTGTCTTGTCTATGCGACTGCCCTGCCTCGCGGCTCTAGGACTGGGTCCTTTCTGCCTCTTGAAAGCAGGCTTGTCGCCTTCCGCCGAACGTTGCCTCTTCATTTTGCCATTCGACGCTTCTTCCTCCTCGTACCGGTTGCAGAAACGAGGGTTTCTCGCAGCAAACCTTTTGAACTGCCTTCGACCTACTTCTACCGCTTCATGGGCCCATTCCAAGCGCTCGATCTCCACTTCTGTTGGGTCGACCACTGCTCCCAAGCGTTGAACAATTCTTAGTGCTGCACGGTACTGCGAGAGAGCTCTTTTACTTCCTCTGCTCCGTACCCTTCTCCACTCTTCTACTCCGTTTTCATTTGTGTGCTTCTCCAATACGGAGTTCATTGAATCAGCACTACTCTCGCTCCCCGAGTCCGACGCATCGCTTAATTCGTATTTGTCGTCCTTGGATTGCGACTCAGTCCTCCTCTTTACATCGTCCTTATTACAGTCAGTTAATGAGTCGTTCATCTTGGTCGTACGACCACCTGCCCGACAAGGCGTGCTCAGCGGTCCAGTATTATATACGGGGAAAGAACCGTCCGCCACAGCAGCGCCCCTAGCTGTGGTAAGGCCATTAATAATTCCCGAGGTGCCCCGGTATCGGGAAGGCTCCGTTCGAGTACAGCCGAATTTATCCTCTGGCTGCAAATCGTCCAATAGGCACGGTCCGCATAACACCCTGAATTAGGGGGTTGGATTAGGGGGTGTGTAGGGAAAATCGAAAAGAACAGGACGCAATTTGGAAGAGAAACTCGGCCTAAATCTCTTCGGAGGTAGTTCGCGACAAGCATTTATTATTTATTGTTATCGTTGACTCTACAAAAAACGACAAAAAAAACTTCAATATTAAAGCGATGGTACGTCTGTTACTCGTTGGTAAGTAGCCGATGATTTGGCATAAATAATCGATAACTCGACTATAATTTCGCTTAGAAATTTGAAATTAGTTTAAATAACATAATTATCGATTAAAAGAACTAAAAAGCACGCCATAGCATGGAGGTACGTGTCTCCGCTATTAAGCACAACTCGTTTTGTAGCGGGTTATTTAATCACTGTCGCGAGTCTTCAATAATGCCGCTAGATGGGTCTAACTCTCCTCTGTCCCCCTAGCTTCGAGAGTTACGAACAAGTGGAGCTAATATAAGCGTGTTAAAAAGTATTATAAGATAAAATGTTAGTGGAAGTTTTTCATACGAAGCCCTTATTTGTGGTCACAAATTTTCATAATCTCAAACTTTTCAATGGAAGTTAGGCGATAATCGCATGCAACTATAGACTATATATCATGTCATAACGATTGCTGCCAGAGAGTGCAAAATTCCATCGACCCCTAAACATTGTTTCATTTCGTGAACTTGAAATACGAGGATACGGTGATATTGCCATTCTCATCTTCATCGTCGGGTAAGTGTATTCTGTCGTCCGTTTCGAATTCTCTATCTCGCTCTCTCTCTCTCTCTTATAAGTAACGTTGGTTAATATCCCCTCCCTAAAAAAAAAGTGCTGTCTGTTCTCCAATTTTGTGGTTGTTGTTGTCGTTCCTACACAAATTTGTTTGTAATTTGTAATTTATTAATATGGTTATCCTGACACAACAATTTAACAAAAAATTATTTTACAGTGTCAGTCGCTTATAACATAAATACGTTTCCTTAGATTTATAAGTAGTTAATATAATATTAGCAAGGAAAGAGAAGGGAAAGAGAAACAGATGAATGTAACAATGGAAGAGGGAGTACAAGGGAGAGTAGAGTACAGTATTTAATAATAATAATAACAACAATATGAGAACACGATTACATAAGTCGTGGCAGGTTCGAGAAAAGTATATATAGCTAGGGGAGGAGTGATGCTTAACGAGTATGAAAAAAACTAGTCACCTTATTTTTAAATTGCAGTATACTAGAGAGAAGTCTTAAACTAACTGGGAGTGAGTTCCAAAGACGTACCGCATTAATAAAGAATTGACGTTCAGATGTTAAAGTTCTTTGCCTAGTGTAAACAAGCTGAGCTGACCTTGTTGATTGTAGGAACTGAAGCATTCGGTATAAATAGTTAGGTTCCTTTGTATGAATAACTTTGTGTTTGCTTAAATTTAGAGCTGACTGAATACTAACTTTAATACGCTTCAAACTAAATCTTATTATTAATCAATTTGGGAAACATTTAAACAAGGCGACAGCTGTTTCGATTATATCTTGTAAATCTCTTCAAAGCCTTTTCTCCCGAGAGTGGGAGTCGAACCCGCACTCCAACGATAGTTGAAATGGTTATAAACGCATTCAGCTACGTCATGCCTTAGTTGTTGTAAAGTTTTTCCCAATTGCCTTCTTTGCATATATTATCTTCCACACATTACATAATTCGTATGTAGTTATGTGTTGAAGTTATGTTTTCATACATTTAAAGCGATACGGGCAATCCCCGGTTAACTCATATAAATCTTATTAATTACAGATATGTATATGTTCATGTCTTTATACAGTTCCATATGCAACTAAATGATAATTATGATAATAAGCTTTTTTTTGGAGTTAATTTATACCATCAATAAATCTTACAAAAACATAATATTAAATCAACAAGTATTTATTGGATTATTTTATTTTTCATACATACATATTTGCTTTAGTGCGGACGTGTATATTCACATATGCCCATATTTATATGCCATATGTAAATATATTTAAATTATATTTCCTTTAGCAAATTACGACATAACGCAGAATTGGTTGTTGTGGTTAAATGCCACATTTAATGTCAATCATTTTGAGTACATTTTTCTTTGAAAAAGTGACAAGCATAAAAGTGGGATGGGTAAATATTTATACCCCTCAAACATTCTCGAAGCGCTTTTAATTTAGAAATCCAATATGAGTCCGAAATATGTGAAAACCATGAGCCTCAGAAATACCAACATATATAAGTCTTTTGTGACTCCGCTATGATGAAAACTAACAAATATTGATATTTTATTTTGGAAAAATGTTCATTCACATTCAATTTGAACAAAATTATAGCTTATAATGTATTTTTATGTTTTCGTTTTGAATTGGCATGGACGCTTCTATCCAATCATCTCCATAATAATTCGCATTATCGTAATGTTAGTATTTCGAGTAAAACTCTGTGGTATGCCCTGATTGATCTGTTGAGCCAGTCTTTTTTAATTACGGCTGACATTGGCATGTTCTACTTTTAAAAGTTTCCTCCGAAATTCCTGTTTCCCAACCCATATTGAAGGTATGCTTCACCATTTTTAAAGCCATGCGTCCCAAATCCGCCCTGATATAGCCAATCTAATGCCTTAACTCTGTTGTTTGGCCAGTGAACTACTTCGTAGAGCTTGCGCTTGACGGATTGGCTTTGCATAATCAGTATCGTTCCCACGTTTCACTAAAGTAGTGCGCCCTGGCTTGAAACTACACTCGCATTTTTTCTGGGAAATTCTTTCCGTCGTTTTTGTGGGTCCATTTGGTTTTGTCAATGCCAGTGTTTCTACCGCAAGTACCTTGGATCTCGCTTTATTTTGCCTATTCGATCCATCAACCTTTGCCCGATCTATTGCCTTTGACTTTGGTGGTCTTTGTTCAATCGCCTTCACCAGCACTCGCTTACTGCTGAACCCTTTCTCAAAACTGAAGTTGAGTGGTACATCCTGGTTCTTATAATGAATAACCCTTCTCTGCATATCGATCCTGATGTCATGGTCAACTAAGAAGTCCACTCCCAATATGACTTCATCAACAATCTCCGCCACACGAATTTGTCCATGACCTTCCCAATTAAGACTTCACAGATCACTTCTCCCCGGACTTGGTTATACTCACTAGTGACCGTACGCAACCTTGCTCCAGATAATGACTTTACTCTTCTGTTGACCAAATCAGATCGGATCAAGGAATGAGATGCGCCCATATCTACAGTCAGTACACGTTCTTTGCCATTCACATTCCCTCTGAGGATAAGACTGCTTTATTTCATTCCAATTTACGACACATATATCACAGGACATTCAATAGCTGGAGCTAGCTCTCTATCTCTACATCTTACTCACAGCTTTGTTATTAAGACCACCCATGCTGTTTAAACCACTAGGATCAAGATCACAATGACGTGCAGTGTGACCGGCCTTCTCGCATTTGAAGCATTTGATAACTCTTTCACTCCGCTTTTGCGATCCTTTCAGCGCCTCCAATATTGTGTTCACCCAGTCAGGTCTTTCTACCTCCACACGGCGTGCTTTGAACGCTGGCTTCCTGAGTTAGAGCATGTGATACCGTTTTTGTGAATGTAGGTTTTGGGTTAGGGTATTTCGCTCGTTTCGTTTCGATATCTCGTATTCCATTCATAAAGCTCTGGGTTTTTACCCTTTCGGTGTATTCCACGGGTGCGTCCGCATTCGTTAAATGTGCCAGCCTTTCAACACCCGACGCAAACTCTTGCAATGTTTCACCAGGCCTCTGGAAGCGGTTCAGTAACTCCATTTGGTATATCTGTCTCTTATGCTCGATTCCGTATCGCCTCTCTAGTGCGCCTATCAATGCTTCATAACTGTTACGTTCGTACTCTGGGATGGTCTGTAAGATTTCCGCTGCAGACCCTTTCAATGTCACGAACAGTGCAGCAAATTTATCTTCAGCACTCCAGTTAAATACCTGGAAAGGAACAGAACCGTCAAAGGGTGGTGTTTTTACCTTTGGATTACTCGCTGGAACAGCTGGGCGATTTAGTTGCAACTGCTCCATACGACCTTTCAATTTTGTCCTCGAATTGTAAAATTTTTGCATCCTGTTCTTCAAGTTTAGCAAAGAGCTGCGATGATATCTGTTCCGAAATTTGTGCTGACATTTCAGATATACGTGCCTCTTGCGTTACCAGTTGAGATGCCATATATGTCTTCTGTTCCTCTAATTGTGCTTCTCGTAGTCTTTCCTGAAGTTCGAGTTTATTGCCAGTTGTATTCAATCCACGGCTCTCCAACTCCTTCTTCAATTGCTGGATCTTCAATTCACTCCACTTTGCCATGTCCTTGTTGTACTCGAAATCTTAGGAATTTATTCAACCATTCCTCTTCTGACACCAATTGTAACGAATTTAGTTCACTTCCGCTTATTTGCTAGCTTCTACTAACGTTCGTGTCGCTTAACTGTTGAATAAATAACTCCAATATTCAATAATGCAAAATGCTCTTTATTAAAATACTTTGAAAATACTTCACAATAACACTTATACTTCGCAACTGATAGCGTGCTTAAATCAAACAGATATGTTTACTCAGCTTTTGCCCCTTTTATACTCTCTGCTGTGTCGTTCACATACTTCTAGGCGTTTATTCTTCTAGAATTTACTACTTGTTTACCAGCTATAAACTCACCAGCTATAGACTACAGATACACGTTTATAGCCTCTCATATGCGGGTGTATATGTGAGTGATACTTCTACCGATGATTGTATACTTTTGTGAGTATCTCAGATATATGCATATGTTTGCGCATATCTCTCCGCTTCTCGTATGTACATATGTGTAGACATAATGATTGATTTGTTTATGTACATACAAGTGACTGCTTAGTATCGGCTTAGAGATGATAGTATGCCTTAGTGTTGCTAATATTCGTCACAATATGTATGCATATAAATATGTGCTTATGAAATTCAATCATTTTGTCGAGGTCAGAAAGCTAATAAGCAAATTTTAATTGTTGAGAGCTACTGTGTTATGCGATAGACTTAATTTGATTAACTGATTTTTAATTGACTGTATGAAAAGCTTGTAAACAAACATTATTGAAGTTTGTTATTATGTATGTACAGTGTTGAGCAAAGCGAAAGCACCAAAATCAGTGGATAGTAAAAATTTGTCGGAATGGCTCTTAAAAATCATGAAATTGTTATTTTGTTGGTAAATGAATCATATAAGAGGCGTGTAGGGTTTTTACTATTTTTATTTAACTTTGTGTTTAAGTTACTTTGAACTTTGTAACTTTAATATGTTTTAACAATATTTTAATTTTCAATATTGATTTTAAATTATCAAAAATTTTCATAATATAAAATTTGGAATCGATAGAAAGGATTTTAAATAAATGTAAACATATATAAATCAACCACGTTACACATACTACAACAAGGAGATTTATCGAAGGCTGGGTTTACCCTACACCTAACTACAAGTTCACATATTGGTGTTATTTTTTGGTCAGAACTGTACACAGAGAAGGGGTTGAAAGGATTGTAGCAAGTCCTGTAGCAAGTCTTTATTATTTAGCAGACGAGCAGTTTAAAACAGGTTGGGGGGTAAATCCAAAAAAATTAAAAATTTCCTCCTTCGACTAACGAGGCTAAGCTGCATGACGATAAATCTCGTCCCCCAGCGGGTTGGGGGTCAGAATGTACCCGCGGTAGGTATGCCTGTGGTAAGAGGCGACTAAAATACCAGATTCAAGGGGCTGTGTAGCGCGCAACCCTTTCAGGTTACCGGCGCAATATATAGCTTCTCCAAACCCAATTGTCAACCTCACCTATCCGTGACGAATCCTGTTTCCCCTAGAGACGAGGCTCTGGCGATTCAAAACTCTTTATGGAACTTGGGGGTGGGGAGGGAGGGAAGGCCAGAAGGTTTAATGTGGCCATATAAATCATTCCCGATATGGTAGGGCTAGCACCTTTATGGTGCTGTGTTACCGGTTCGTACCGGATCTGAATCCGGCAAAGAACCACCACATTGATAACAATACCGAAAGCCTTCGGAGAGTAACCTTTTCGCTACAACAACAACAACAACGATAAATCTCGTTTCTGAAGCTAATTACCTTGGCATGATTATTGACTCCAAATTGTGCTGCAAAAGAAACGTTGAGGTTTGACCAAAGAAAGCTTCGAGAGTACACTGCACCTGCTGAAGGGCTTTCGGAAGGAAATGGGGACTGTCACCGCGTATCATCCTTTGCATCCTTAACACAGTCACTTCACAGATACTAAGATATAGAGCTCTTTTCTGGTGGAAAGCACTGGACAAAAAGAGCAATCAATAAAGGGTATATCAGGCTCAGAGAGTAGCGCACCTCAAAAAAAGTTTAACGTAATTTTTGACTTGATGTTTCTTCAAGCGGCCGTGCAGGGATTGGCCGTGTAAGGGGTTTTACTACAAAGAGAACCCGTTGTGCGGAAATCAACTAAATACAGGCATGCGGCGATGTTAGATGACATGACAAAAGACGAATCAACTAGATCATAACTGGTCGTCAGAGAAAGACCATACTATGGCAGCTTTTGATCCATATTTTAAAATACCCTTCAGAGGACAGGTGGGAAAAAGGCCAGAAAGTGAAAGCGGCATAACAATTACAACAGGTAACTCGAAAACGGAAAATGGAATTAAGGCTGTAATGTACTCCAAGCAAGTACAGGTAAATCAATCATTTCCTATTTCCTGACCCATGCAGTGTCTTTCAGGCAGAGGTCTATGATGAGACCGAAGTCAGACTGCTTCAGGACAGTGTGGTCCCAGACAATATGGTATCGATCTTTGTCGAGAGCCAGGCTATTTTAAAGCCACCAGAATTCAACGTGATAAAATAAGGACAAGTTTCGAGCCTAGGCGACGTCCATGAAGCCTTTGTTGGGTTTCGAGGACAGAGATATACAGATGGTTCGAAAACGGAAAGTGGAACTTGAGCTGTAAATTACCCAAAGCATCCACATGTAAATCGGTCATATCCACTTTACGGCTCATGCAGTGCTTTCCAGGCTGAGGTCTATACCTTCGAGAGAGCAACTAGACTGCTTCAGGATAATACAGTTCCAGACACCATGGTAACGATCACTGTCAGGCTACCTTAAAATCAATAGAATTCGATTGCATAAAATCAAGAAAGGTTTCGAGCCTCGGGGAAGTTCGTAAAGCATCTCAGTGTCTTCCTTTGCTGGGTACCAAGGCACAGCGATATTGATAGGAATGCATGTGTAGATGAAATAGTCAGGAAATATTCCGAAATGGACAAAACCGAGGCCGGCAACTTCTGAGGAAAATCGGGGAATATTAGGTTAGGGAAACGGACTTGCTGTAGACCAACCGGGATGTTTGAGAGGTTGCGATAAACATATTTGGATAGGAAAGAAACTAGCTTCTTTCTCAAGCTAAACAAATCTCCAGTGAGAATACTTACGGGTAACAGCTCATTGCGTTATTATAGTGATATTTAAACGGTGGCGTATACCAAAAATCTTCCTTTTGCAGAAGCTGCCAGGATGTAGAGGAATATAAGGTGGTTCGTCACTTTCTCTGCCGATGTCTACAACTACAACAGAGACGAGTTAGATTTCGTGTCGAACCATTGACTCATACCCAAAATTGGGAACGGTGGTTGGCAATGGAGTGCAACGGAGAGGAGTTATATGGCAGCAAGCAGTTATTGTAGCATTGCCAAGCCCAATACCCCCCTCCACAATCGATTAAGATGATATAATCCACCCGGGTAACTCTTAGGGTCTTGGTAAAAAGGAAATGAATCTCAGTGGGTGGGTTTGCAGTGATTACCCTGCTTAACAGCTCGCCGAAGTTTGCACCATCTGTTCAACAAGTGGTTGAGCTAGGTTTATCTTTTCACGTTAAATAGGAAAGTTGTTTAAAAATTTTCAGCCTAAAGTTTGCTGCATTTATTTTGAACAAATCTGTACATAGGTATGTTTTAACTGACTTAATGTTAAAAATGTGAGAACTCATATACATAAGCACATGTGTTTAAAATTTATTTATAATTATTTAAATTATGCGTAAAAGATTTATCAAGTTATTATTAAATTTTGCAGCAAAAATTAATTGCTATGCGTTTTTAGTAAATTTATTCATTTACATGAGTAGATGCGTACATTCGTATATACTGTATGCCAATATGCATGTATATAAAGTTAATTAACAAATTTATACTCAGCTAAATGTTTTATAACCAGTCATAATTTACATATGATGGAGAATTTGTGATATAGATCACGTTTTACTTGTATGAAAGCAAAAATAGAAATTCTGACTCTGACCAGACTTTGAAAACGATTTGCCTTGACTTTACCTTGATTTTACATAACAATTTTGCTTTGACTTTGACTTGATTTTGACTTAACTTGGACTTGACTTTGACTTAGCTTTGAGTAGACTTTGGTTTGAATTTGACATTTTGACTTTCACTTTGCTGTGACTGTGGCTCGGGTCTGTCTAGATTTTGACCATTCATTTCTTTGACATTGATTTAACTTAGACTTGACTTTGAATCGAGTTCTGTGAGACTTGACCTGCTTTCAACTCAACTTTATCGTGATTTTGAGTAGACGTAGATCAGGTTTTTTCTTCATTTTGACTTAACTTGAGCTTACCTTTGACATGACTTTGACTAGACTTTGTTCAGGCTTTGCTTTAGCTATAACTTAATTTTGACTCGAGTTTACATTGATTTTGACGTGACTTAAACTTTACGTTGACTTGAAGTTGACTTGATTTTGGCCTGACGCTGACTATAATTTGGCCAAACCTTGCCTTCACTTTGAATTGAATTTACATTCAACTTGACTTGTCTATGAATTGCCTTTGACTTGAATTTCCGTTAGTTTTACTTTACTCTGACTAGAATTTGATCAAGATTTGCCCTGACTTTGACTGGACTTTACTTTGATTTTGAGTTGGGTTTGTTTCGACTTTGAGTACCTTGGTCTACTTTGACTTTGACCTGACTTCGGCTTGACTTTGACTAGACTTTGGCTTGGCTCTGACTAGATTTTGACCAGGCTTTGCCTTGCCTTTGACTTAACTTTTACTTGACTTCACCTTCACCTGACTTTGGGTTGTCCATTACTCGAACTTGACTAGTTCTTTGATTGAGTCTGACTTGAATTTAAGCAGGCTTGACTTTGACTTTACCTTGATTTAGAGTTTGTTTTGTTTTGAATTTGACTTTGACTTGACTTTGATCTTACTTTGGCTCTACTTTGGCTTGGCTCTGGCGAGACTTTGACCAGGATTTGCTTTACTTAATTTTTACTTAGCTCTACCTTGACTTTGATAGCTTTTTACTGAACTTTGATTTGACTTTGAGTTAGCTTTAGTCGATGTTTGACTTTAATTGGAATGGACTTTAACTAGACTTTAATAGTCAACAATAAGAGCAGAAAAACAGCAATTTTGATTTGATTTTCGAAATTTATTATGTTATGCTTTATGAAATAAAAAAAGCTTTGTAAGCTTGGTGAGTACAATAGCACCAGAGGGTATTAATTTTGTGCACAATAAACCAAAGCGTTCTCACATTGTGCCCTGTTTTTTTCAAGATCATTGCTCTATATCTACTAAGATTCGTTTATGTCGTAACAAAATAGCCCTGGGTGAACAAAATTAACAAGTCTACATTGTGCATAGTTTTCTTATGTATTCTTGATTAATTCAGTATTGTCAATATATTCAAATATGTTAGAAAGCTATCGCATTAACTTGTTCACATATACATATTGTGACGAATATTAGCAACACTAAGGGATACTCTCATCTCTAAGCCGATGCTAAGCAGTGCCTTGTATGCACATCAATAGATCAATCATTATGCCTACACATATGTAGGTACACGCAGCGGAGAAGAGACGCACAAGCACATGCAGATATCTTATCTGAGAAGCTCCCAAAATTATGCAATTGTAATTGTGGAAGTGTCGCTCACAAATGCACACGCATATGAGAGGCTATACACCTGCATCTGTAGTTGTAATTATATGGCAGTAACTAAGTAAATTCTGGAAGCGCCTAGAAGATGCAACGAGGAAATCACAGAGTATAAAAGTACCAACAGTAGAGGCGCGAGGATCAGTTTGATGTAAGGCGCTATCTGGCGAGCAATAGTAGTGTTATTTTGGAAGTAAAGGCCATTTTGCATTATTGAATAGTGGAGTTATTTATTCAACAGTTTAGCGATACGAACGTTAGTAGAAGGTTGCGAATAAAAGGATTTGTAGAAATTCGTAAATATGAACATAATATGTAGCACAGAACTTACCTATAAGCTCTTTTTCATAGAAAAGTATAGAAAGATAGAATATTTTTTTATTATTGCAGTTATACTCATTAACCTACAACAAGAAAAGTCTTCCACATGGCAAGCGCAGATAAATGTAATGAGAATAATCGTCAAAATGATGATAATAATAACGCTATTTGCCGACAAAGCAATAAGTAAGTGGTTGGACAAGCAGAATAATTGCAGGAAAAATATTTCAAAAAAAAAAACAAAAATATTTTTCTTCTTCAGCTTACATTTGGCTGGCATTGACAATATGATAGCATTTTTAATTGCATTTGGGGATTGCTTTCCAAGTTGTTCCATTCTTAACCGCAAATGATGGAATTATTATTTTTTACTAGCTCCGTGAGATTCAAGTAAAAAAGAGCAAAAAATGTGTTTTTGAAATGTAACTAATGTGGTTTATGGTATAAATTGTTTTTGATATGTAATTAAAAGATCATACCTTATCTCACCATACAACCATATTATATGTAAGAAATTTATGTTTTAGGCTTTTACTTATTAGTGTACTTATATAGTACAATTTGCACTTGACATTTTGTTTTCAGTGGACTTATGCCACTATCAAAAATGAAGGTTTTTATGTGCCTTCTTGTAAGTGTGATGGGAATAATAAACTAATACACTGAAAGAAAAATACTGGTAAAAGCAACCGAAATACGGGTCAATTCAACCGAAATTTCTGTAAATTTTTATCCAAGATATTGAATCAACTGCGCACAAATCGTAGATTCGTAATTGACCGTTTTAGTAGTCGAATGAAAAAAAATTTGTTGCGATAGCTTTGTATGAAAGTCCCTATATTGCCATATAAATATGCAAATAAATGTAAGGCGTGATAACCTCCGAAGAGATTTTAGGCCGAACCTCTCTTCCAATTTGCGTCGTGCTCCTTTTGTAATTTTTCTTACAAATTGGCGGGACTGGACCTACTTGTTTTATGCCGACTCCGAACGACATCTGCAAGGCATACGAGTTTTCACTGAGAGCATTTCATGGCAAAAATACACTCGGAGTGCTTACCGAAAACTGCCGAGGGGCGACCCCGCTTAGAAAATTTTCTTCTAATTGAAAAAGCTTGTTTCTAAAATTTTGATGTTGCTTTGCCCGGAGTATGAATCCAGGGTCTTCGGTGTGGTAGGCGGAGCACGCTACCATCACACCACGGCGGCCGCCATATAAATACGTAAATATGTGAATACATAAATACGCACGTTTGCTACATATGAATATAGAAATGAAAATAGTAGTCACAAAACTGAATTTCAATTCTTTCAGTTGCAGCACAGCTCATTCTCAATTTCTTCTCTCGCATGTAGTTGCCACACTTGATTGTTTCGAACAAAACTTGTATAAATGTTTGACGTAATATTTTAAAAAGAGAACTTGTAAGTTATAGAAAAGTAAAGAATCAAATCGCAGGAAGGTATTTCAACACTGGAGTAACTTTATATGTAATTCGGCAAGTTTAATTTTCGGAACGCTTTAAGTTGAAACGATTCCAAAACAACTCAAACTTTTATTTTGTCGGAAACATCAACATTAAAATATGATGTTTTTTTTTTATTATCTTATTAGATTCGTTCGCGTGAGTGAAAATTCATAAAAACTTGAACAAAATGTTACTAACTTTGGAAAAATCCTGTTCGTTCAAGCAAAACTTTTGCAACAAGAGGGCACAATTTTGCATTTCGCTTGGAGGATTAGTTGCAAAATTGTACCCGATAGATAGGTGTACCGGCATCTCATAATTTTTTGCACAGTAAATTCAAAAAAGAGTTTTTTCGTTTTGTATTGATAACTGAAAAACTAGTTTTTTGTTGTTTTCCCAGTTTGTGTGTTTTTCGATTTGATGGTTTTCTTATTTTGGTGTTTTTTTTAACAAGTGGCACCATCGTCATAAGTACAAAGTAGAGAGCGCAGTGAACGTAAAATTCTCTTTGAAATTTGCTTATATATTGACAGTTGATCGCCGTTGAAATGACCTGTAAGATCAGTTGTGTTAACAGAAAAATTAGTTAGATTGATTAGGAATCCGTCAATTTCAAAAAATTTTGTTAACATAAGAGCAACAATTTCTCTTCTGTTGAAATGACTAAACTAATTTGTTCGCTTGACAAAGAACTCGGTCGAATTAACCATAATTCAATCAACTTCACAGGATCTCCGTTAAGTCAAGAACAACAGAACCGATTTGTTGATTTTACTAGCACCATTTTTTTCAGTGTAGATTTAATATTAAGGTCTCATTTGCTCCTTTACCATATGCATACAAAACACCAATTCTGTTGTTTCGCATTTAGATGAAACGTGACTTTGAATTAAATACACTACTCAAGTGAAATGCAACTGAATATCTCAAAAAGGTTTGGTATATTTCATTACATTGAGGATATTAACTAGACTTAAGGGCGGACTTAGAAAAGTATTTAAAGGGGAGAAGACAATTATGTCTCGTAAAAATTTGCTATTGGTAGTACGAAAAAGAACAACAATTTTAAATTTTAAATAATAAGCTGAGACTGTTCGGCCGGAGCCCAAAAAAAGGGCATATCCAGCAAAATGTTTAAACATAAAAAGATCCATCGGAGAATGAACTTGTTAGAGAACGGTATAACAAAAGTGCTTTAAACGGGCACACGATTCGAAGTTCCAAAACCATGTCGAATGGCTGTTTTGTTGCAGCCTAAATCAGCACGCCTGCTCTCTGTTCATATAGGACAACCAGACATAATGCATGATATAACGTTGATCACACGAAAATACACCTTGTTCGATAAAGAATACCTCTCAGTTGGCCACCAAGAATGCCAAACCAATCATAACAGTGGGCCCGGACGGTATTTATTGTGCATAAGCACATTCGTAATGAGGGATAAAGTTGCATAGCGCATGTTTTAAATCTTTCATTCTACCTTTATCATTTCTGTAATAAATTGCGAGCTAAATCAAAACCCTCACACACAAAACTGAACTGGTTTCCCTGAGTTACTGCAAGATCTAAACTAATCCTTATTCTAAAAGGCGGACCACGAATTACTGGAGTGGTCGGCAGGCAACGGGTACAACTTCAGAATGAAACATCTAACCCTTGCCTACTAGAGGGAGAAGTTTTAGTTTTCTAGAGCTCCCACGGGATGTCTTCTTATGACATAACAGCACCATTCACATAATAAGGCGGAAATCCTCCCCATAAGCGAGAGAAGTAAAATGCTGCAAAAACACTTTCTGTTAAGTTTCCGGATGCATTGTTATTGTATTAACGATAAAGATACTCCGCGAAGGCTTTGGATCCGGTACGCTTCGGTACCAAAGCACCATTACCTAGCCCGACCATCTCGGGACCGATTTATATGACCAAAATGAACCTTCAGGCCATCTCTCCCTCCCCACCCCCTAGTTCCATGAGGACCTTGGGGTCGCCAGAGCCTCGTCTGTTAATGAAACAGGATTCGCCGCGGGTAGGTGAGGTTGACAATTGGGTTGGAGATCTATATATTGCGCTGGCAGCCCCTTGAGAAGGTTGCGCTACACAACCCCTTGGATGCCTTCGCAGTGTTTTCCGAGATGCCCTTTTTATTCTTGGGAGGCGAGATTGCATCAATCAGCCCAGGGTATGCGAAAACTACTGTTAGTTCAAAGAGAGAAAACGGGAAAAGAGACGCAAAGTTAGTGTTAAAAGTTTGAGGTACTATCCAATAGAAACAGTGCACGGGATTGAAAAGGTTGCTTAGCGCAATCAAAACGTTAAAGCTACGCAGGTTTCTTTCCCAAACCAATTATCATTTTGACTTTGTGTGGCGAGTTCTACAAATATGAATGTTTCACACATATATTCAGAGGGGAGGACTTTGCCGGTCCAAGCTTCTCAAGAAACTAGGGGAAGCGCCCTGCATATTGTCGGGTTAGTACCTTAGTAGAGCTTGTTACGGGAATGTGCCAAATCTATATCCAGTAAAGTCATCAGCATCAATCAAACTCCACAAAACCGTCGGAGGATATCTTATCGAAAAATAACGAGAAGGTATAAAGCCTATAAGTGTTACCAACAACTTAGCGAAATACGGAAGGCTTCAACCCCGGGGTGTGTTCCGGTAAGTGTAACTAGTAACCTATGACCAGGAGTGCCCAGTTTATATATATCTCTGCGGAATAAAGTCAGGAGTGTGCATGCTAGAATGGGTCAACAACAAAAGTCCGCCTATAAAATGAAAACGTTTTTTGAGGTGTTTGGAAAATTTTAAGTTTAACCTTTTTTGATACCCAAGGGGATGAATGATGCCTCGATGTGCACAGGCTGCCAGATTATTGCAGCGTCTTTCAGGCGGAAATTATAGCATTTAAGAAAGCAGCAGAAATGCTGGAGGAAGCGTGCTTAAGCTGCAGTCACGTCAATATATATTGATGATCAAGCGGCGATTGAGACAACAATCTCATACAGTACTTCATCAAGAAGCCTTTTGGAATGCAAAGAAGCAATGGAAACATTTCGCTCAGGACGAATCTATACTGGGTTCCCGGTCATAAAGGGATAGAAGGTAACGAAAAGACCGACGTCCCAATCCGTTTGGGAGAAATCAAAAGGAGAGAGGAAATGCATATGATCCATCAAGCAGGAAAGGCGTGAACAAAAGCGCGGGGCTTCAAAATTTCTAGGGTCATGTGCTATATGTAGACTCACAAAATGGCTCATATATCTGAAGAGAAAAGACTAAAAGCTCACGATGGGCATATTAATTGGACACTGTCCTCTGGCGTCACATGCTTATAAGTAAAGCTTCGTCAGTAACAGCAGGTGTAGGAAGTGTCAGTTGCGGGAAGAAACGGTTGAGCACGTTCTGTGTTCATATCATACGGTCGCCAGCTAAAGGCTCCAGCTATTAGGAGCGGCAAAGCTGCCAAATGTCGAGGTAGCAATTAAACTAGGTCCTAAAAAACGTCTATTATTTGCCAAGAGGAAGGAGTTATTCTATAACATTTGGGACCTGATTGGGGCTACTCCGTTTGGTAGTTAAACAAATTCTAGTCACACTATGCACACATTTAGTCTATGTGACGTCTTTATTGACCGCCCCGTTAACCTAACTTCTATCATCACATTAGACGCTCTGTCGAAGACCCCTCTTTTTAGGGTTGGTTGGTTTGTTGGTTGCCATGCCGCCTGGTAAGCTCAAAGGGACATTCGCAGGAGTAAAAGCAGAAGATTATTTCTAGGCAAAAGGAGATGCATTTTACTTCATGACCTATTTTTTTCTCGATACGATCTGATGCATATGTGTTGCGCGATCCTTTCAAAAAAATTTCTTTGTATTAGAAGATATTATGATTTGCAGTATCGAACTAAGCGACTTCGTAAAGAAGAGCTTTAACATTCATACTATCACAATTTCTATATATTCAACAACTCATTTTCAATATCGTAACAACAAAAAGCCTTTCAGAGAGCTTTAATCAGTACTTGCAGTCAAAATACTTATTGAAATATAAAACAAGTGGCCACTGCGAGGTCAGCAAAAACACAAATACCATTGACCTTCAGTTTTACCAATTTTTCGCCTTGCTTCGATTGAACTGCTTTTATTGTATTTTTGCAACGAATCGCTTTGTATTTTTCTACGAATGAGCACTAAAAAAACTTTTCTCATAAATTTCGAAACATCTGCCAAAAAAAGAGTCTGTTCAAGCAGACGTTACGTTTATGGTGTGAGAATGGAAAGGCGCATTCATATTTGCTTTATATTCGTAATATCTAGAATATACTTACGGTTAACGTCAGCAATGATTGTATCAACAGATATTCTACGAGAAGTGCAATATGTAGTTGGCAAAATGCCGCACAATTCAAACACCAAATCAAGTTGAACAATCGAAATGTGTACGTTATTGCACAGTTGAATGCGTAGTAATTTCTCTTATTTCACGTAGTTAAAAATAGGAAATGCTTATGCACGGGTGGAAGGGAAGTTTTGTGACTTAAATTGAAGAAAAGAAAATGTGTTTAAAAAATGATTCGCCTTTAATTCGTTCATGAGGAAGCAATTTCATCCTAGACAGTAAGCTGTTGCGGAAACTCAAGGTGGAGGAGAGGGTAAAGAAGACACCGACGGCACTTCATGCATGTAAAAGAATGCTGGGGTGTACGTGGGGTTTATCGCCTTCTCTACGTCATTGGGTATTTACAGCGGTTGTAAACCCTATCCTATACTATGGAGTTCTTGTTTGGTGGAAAGCCACACAAAAGGGAACATACTGACACCAATTATGTATGCAGGCTATCAATGCTTATCCCCGACGGCTGCCATTCTGCACATTCCACCTGTAGACCTTATAGCAAAGAACATAGCGTTAGCAACTGCAACAAGGCTCAGTGCCTCGTGACAGGTTGAGAGCAGCCCATACGGCCATAGTAATATAGCTTCATCAATTACAGGAAGAGCAGACCACCTGATTCCCTATCTGCGATTCGAGGGGGCTCTTAAATCCACAAAAGAGGTGTATGATTCGCTAAAGGGTGCTCAAATGGCGGACGAGGCAATACATGTGTACACAGATGATTCCAGATTAGAGGAAGGAGTATACTGTGCTGATCTGGAAATAAACAGATCCTAAAAGTTGCCAGATAACTTTAGCGTTTTCCAAGTGAAAGTATTAGCAGTGGAAACACTGGAAGAGAATAGCTTAATATGCAGCCGTGTTAACTTTTATATTGACAGTCAAGCAGCAATTAAGGCAATAATCTCGCATAGCACAGCATCTAAAAGTGTGTTAGAATGTAAGCAGTCCGTGGAAAGAATCGGGACGCAAAAGGCATGCATCTACATTGGGTTGCAGGGCATATGGGAATAGATGGAAAGGAAGAAGCTTTCCAAGGCAGCCGGTTCCATGTACAGGAGCGACTTGCGATTTTTTCCCGACCAAAGGCTATCATTTCAGTGTACCCCATTTAATTTGTTGGGTACTTCCCAAAAATTGTCATCCCCCAGCATATCCTTGCAGCGGAATTGTGCCATATTCTCCTGCTCCGGGAAGGTATCGAACCCAACCCTCGACCTGCACCTGACCCCGGTACAGAAAAATGGTTTTGCTGCGTTTGCCGGAAAGAAGCAGATGAATTAGCTAAAAAGGGCGCATCCATTGAAGCTTGCTCCGTAAACGTCCCAATTAGATTGGGAAGGCGGGAGGTGCCATAACCGTTTAAACGGTTAAGCGGCAATTAATTAAGTAAGTGGAGAGGTTTCGAAGATTATGTGTGTTACAACCTTAGACTAACAAAGTTGCTTCTATCATTTAAGAGAGAAACCTGTAGACTCATGACAAGTATTCTGACTGGACACTGCCTTCTGGTGTCACATGCCTTTAAATTAGGCTTGGTCAGTGTTAGCAGATGTGGGAAGTGCACGTTGGTGCAGGAAACGATCGCGCACGTTTTGTGCTCGCGCCCTGCGCTTGACAGGCTAAGACTCCAGCTATTAGGAATAATACAGATGTCAGATCTAGAAGCAGCAAGTGGCATAGGTTCTAGAAAGCTTCTAGTATTTGCCAAGAGAACGGTGTTGTTTTATAACATAGGTACTAGTTTTTGATAGGGGTTTTCAGCTTGATTATTAAACACACTACTGGTAGCAATACGTACTAATTCAGTCTTTGTGAGGTACTCATGGAACGGCGAGTTCAACCTAACCTAATCTAAGGGATTTTTAAAGTAATAGAATGATCCTGCTACAAATTTACATATTTAATGATTTACCGGTAAAAAATTTTAGGCCTCTCAAAAGAACTTCTAACTAAAGTAGATTTAAACAGAGCTGTTCCAATATAGGGAAATTAAAAGAGGAGGTGGAAACTGGGTAAAATCGAGCATTAAGGAGAGGCTAGAAGGAAAATTTAATGCAAATAAATATTATGAAAACTCAGATATTGTATCGAATACTAGCAGTATCGATACGTCACTACATTTCTCATACATATACACATCGTATGGCCATACATTAACTGTAGTTATACATGTATGTAGCCAAAGTCAATGTGAGATACAGAAACGAGAAATAAATAAGCAACTGTTCGATACTGCTGTTCGCGAAAAGATTATACCGCGGGAGAAATAGGTGAGCGTGGCGAAATGAAAGTATAAAAGCGGCGCATTGCAGCTATGGTTAATCAGTTTGATTTTAAAACATTGTAAGTGAAGTACTAGAGTAATCTAATTGTGAAATACTACTACCATACAAGTATAATATTTGAGTTATTTATTCGACGGTTCAGCTATTCGGACGATAAAAGAAGGTATAAAATAATCAAGAATTTTCTAAGACTCTTTACAATTTGTTGGGTGGCCAAGAAAAAGGAGCTAGCTTCAAATTAACAGGAAGTTAGCTCAGAATAAACCAACATGCGTTATTTTCTGTTTATTTTCTTTGTAATAAAGCTTACATTGTGCCGTAAGTTCTGCTTATTTGAAACTGCAAAAAAATGCGGAAAAGATGGGTTTGATGGTAAATTAGTACAATAAGAAATACTTGCTGTCATCGAGCAAAGAGTCAGCGCATTTGCGCCTTAAAGTTATTAAGCTACTGTTGCCAGCCATAATTCCGAAAAAGTAAAATATTTCATTTATTTGGGAACCAACATTAACAAAAACAACAACAGCAGCTCTAAAACCCAGCGAAGAATCACTCCTACCAACAAATGCTACTTTGGACTAAGTAGGCAATTGAAAAGTAATGCCCTCTATAGGCAAACAAAAATCATGCTCTGGAAGTCACTTATCGTACACGTCATGTGGTGCAGAAGCATGGACCATGAAAACATCGGCGGTGGTGGCTTTGGGAAGAGAAAAGTTCTGCGAAATATTTACGGACCTCTATGCAATGGCAACGGCGCGTACCGAAGAAGATTTAATGATGAGCTGTATGGGCTTTACACAGACATCAACAACGCATCGGTTACGCTGGCTAGAAAATGTTTTGCGAATCTAAGATGATGCTTCGGCTATGAGAACATTTTTTTTACGAACGCGCCTATGGAAGCAAACAGAGCAAAGGGGCAGCCAGTTAATTCAACGAAGAAGCGACTGGCGCGCCTTGTTGGAGCCGAAGACGAATCTATACGAATTAAGGACAAAGCGAATTCAACCCAGTTCCCCGGGCAGAAGAGTGCTAAATAAAAACAAGTAAGGACGGGACTGTTTTTGACTGTGCCGAAGACTTCATACCTTTCATGAATGGGACTGAACAATAATCTTATCCTATTCGCAATCTCCAAATAATACGCTGTATAAGATAAGAAATATATAGTGAACAGATGTGCATACGTAAACGATTTTAAGATAAATATAAAAAAAAAAAATGGCAAAAAACCCCCTTATCTGAACGATCGGTTGTATTGGATATATATTATATATAGCTCCGATCGAAATGATTTTTACAGGAAATCTTCTATGATATATTAGAATATATATCACCAAGTTTCAAGTTTTTATATTGGAAACTAAGGGAAAAATGGCCAAAAATCTTTCTATCTGAACGATCGGTAGTATTTGATATATACTATACATATATAGCTCCGATCAAAGTGATTTTTTCAGAAAATCTTCTATGATATATTAAAATATATATCACCGAGTTTCACGTTTATACTTTCTAAATTAAGGGAGAAGTGGCCAAAAATCTTTCTATCTGAACGATCGTTTGTATGGGATATAACTATATTAGCTCCGATCAATGTGTTTTTTTCAGGATATCTTCTATGATATATTAGAATATATATCACCGAGTTTCACGTTTATATTTTCTAAATTGCGGCAGCAATGACCAAAATCGTCTTATCTCAACGATCGGTTGTATGGGAGATATATGTTATAGTGGTCCGATCCTACCGGATCCGACAAATGTCTAATATAATACAAAAATTCATCCTTTTGCCAAATTTCATTGAGATATCTCGAAATTTGAGGACTAGTTTGCGTTCAAACAGACAGACGGACGGACAGACGGACATGGCTATATCAACTCAGTTCGTCGCCCTGATCAATTCGGTATACTTAATGGTGAGGTTATTTTCTATATTTCTCAACGTTGCAAACATCGGACCAAAGTTAATATACCATTTCATGTTCATGAAAGGTATAAAAAAATGTTCTGATTTTGATTTGCATACATCTTTTTGTACCAAGTCGTTGTATGGAAAATACTCACGAAGAAACAATTAGCTGTTGTGATAGCAACAACTGGTATTGAACTCACTTTGTCTAAACCTCTGCACAAAATATTCACATTTTTCGACATAAGTACTCCAATTTATAAGTATAAAACAAATTAGTATGTATTTTTTTAATAGCGTTAAATTTATATACGCTGTCAGCGCTCGTTAAGAAAATGAGTAGTGTTTCCTTATTATTTCGAGAATTTATTCTCCATATTTTTCTCACAGTAAATTTTTCGTTCTGTTGAAATCCCAAATGGCTTGACAAACCGACAAATAAACTGGTAAACCAAAACGAACAGTCAACGAAACCACCAGAAAAATAAACATTTTTCCAACCAGCCGAATAAATGGCGGTTAAAAAAAAAAGACAACAACAACAAATAAAACCGAAAAAATAAATAACAGCAAATGCAAGCGACTGAATTGAAAGAGTCACCTTGTTCGCATGACCCATCCCTCCTTCGCCATCTACAAAATGGCTTTTATGAATGAAAACAAGTCAGCACTCGCCGAAAAAATCCCGCAGGATAAATAATTTCAATTTTTCTTCGCTTATTCCCATCACACGCTGTATTATTCTTTACGTACAAGTTTTTTATGCAAAATTTTTACTTTTATTTTTTTTTCATACAATAACAGAAGTATGTGGCGAGCAAGTAAGAATGAAGATGAAGGGAAGCAGGATTGTGAATAAGGTTTATTTAAGTGTGGTAAAAGTTGCTGTGCTTTGTTGTTGTTGTTAGCGTAGGGCGCAAATCAGCTTAAGCAGAGTTTATGCATGTTTAAGCCATTAATATGCGACGCGTTGACGTACGGTGGGAGAAGAATGCTGGAGGGCGTGTGACATCATTTGTAAACAAATAAAAGTTTGAAAAGCGAGAAAAGTATGAAAAAAAAAATGTTGAAGTATAACAAGTAAGGACGGACTATCCCTGTCTGTGCGGAAGACTTCATACCTTTCATGAATGGGGCTGAACAATAATCTTATCCCATTAGTAATATCCAAATAACCAGCCGTATAAGATATGAAATGTGTATAGAACAGATACATAATCGATTTTTAAGTTGAATATAAAAAAAAAATAGGTAGGTAGTTTTTGTGAGGATGCAAAGTTTCAAGTTTTTTGTGTTCTACATGAAAAACTATGACAATGAATTACTTATTTCAACAATATATGACGTAACCGTACGTATTCAATGAATTTTGAAGCTCCTAGCCGTTAAAAAGGGTGTAGAAATGACAGTTTATATGGGGGATATACTATATATACCACCAGTCTCTATATTTTTTCAGACAACAAAATATCCTATATGCGTAAGTATATCTGAAGCTTGTAGCTGTTAAAATGGTGTAGAAATTGCGAAATGTTTCATATCTCAACAATCGATTGTAAGACCGATCTCTTAAAAATTTTCAGACAAGAATATGTCACACAACACAAAAGTATATTAAGTTTGAAGCTTAAATCTGATAATTTGAGGAAGATATGACAAAAATCTTCTTTTCTGTACAATCGGTTGTATGGGGGGTATATGCTGTAGTGATCCGATCCGGCCGGTTCGGACAAATGTCTAATCGGATACCTAAATATACCCGCTCACCAAATTTTATCAAGATATCTCAAAAATTGAGGGACTAGTTTGCATACAAACAGAAAGACGGACAGACGAACATGGCTAAATCAACTCAGCTCTTCATCCTGATAATTTCGGTATACTTATTATCTATTTTCCTTTAAGTACTTGCCATTTTGAGATTCCTGACGAAGTTAATATACCATTTCATTTTCATGACAGGTATAAAAAGAGAATTGTGGATAAATGTAGCAGATTGGACTCAAAAACGGCGGAGCCCAACAAAGTTAAGTAGCCGCTGAACAAATGTACTTACCTAAATAGAATGGACACTATGGTAAAAGGATGATTTCAAATTTTGTGGAAAAAAGGGAGAGCCAATACAGTTGGCGTTAAAGTGTAAGCAAAGCAAAGTAGAAAACTCTGAATAAACAAAAGTGATTGGAATGAAAGTTAAAGCAATGGGTAGGCAATTGGCTTGAATAATAGATTATGCGCTTTTCACTTGAGCACTTGATACCCACACCGAATAGTGGAGATTTATATGAACGAGAAGTTGACAATTTCTTAACTTATATTTATCCGTCCATTTCAATAATTTGTCAAATAAATACATGCAAATATTGCAGATAGGTTAGGCTAAATTGACCGGTTGAAAAAAGATCTCTCATAGAATAAATGTGTTCATAGTGTTACCAAGATTTGCTTTATAACAAAAGAGGGAACCCTAATCAGGTGCAAGGAATTGATTTATAGAATTAATCTGTATTCCTGGCAAATACTAGAAGTTTTTAGGATTAAGCTTAATTGCTGTGTAGAGATCTCGCAGCTCTGCCCCCTCTAATAGCTAGAGTCGTGCTCGACCATTTCTTCTTGCAGCTCGCACTTCTTATATCTGATATTAGACCTCAACTTATAAGCATGTGACGCTAGACGTCAGTGTCCAGTTAGTATGCCCATAGTGAGCTTTAAGTCTTCTCTCTTCATAGATATGAGTTACTTTAGGAGTCTCGTATCGTAGGATTTGCACAAGATCAACAAATTTTGCAGTACCGCGACTCTGTCCATGCGTTTTCTGCTTGCCGGATCATACACAACTCCCGTTTTCTTTTTGATTTCTCCAAAACGGATTGTGACGTCTACCCCTTTGCCAACTTATCGGTCTCTTCTTTACCTTCTTGGTAACCGGGATTACAATAAAGATCTATGGTCGGCCTGAGTAAAGTTGTTCCAATGCTTCTTTGCATTCCAGAACCATTATTGATGCAGTACTGTTGTGGCATTACTAGAATACACCTTACATACAAGGTATTTGTATTTATGTATATACCAGAATGAGTTTCACTTTCTATGCACTTTTTTGCATAACCAAATATTGACCACACGCAGGCAAGTCGTAGCGGCATAGATAAGTTATGTTGAACTCAGCGGGGAGTCGTACCTTTTTACAGTTGTTAACCCTTAATGTGCACTGCCAAGACGTGCAGACATATATCTAATTGCATTATAGTTATAAATAGGTCAATGGAGTAAATGCTGATTTTACATATCCACATTAGTAATGTAATTACTTTTAGTTTAATTGTATTAGTATAATCGTGTATGCGTAAGTTAAGAAATTTCTTTATAAAAAGAAAGGCATTCCTTTAATAAAAGCAATAATTTTCTAACGCTTTACTTGAGGGAACCTTTTCATTTTATTTAGTACTTTATACTGTGTGAGATTATTGCCTTAATTGTCACCTGTATAATTGTCAATATATATACTGACGGAACTGCATCTTAAGCACACTTCTTCCAGAATTTCTGCTGCGTTTTTTATGGCAATCATTCCCGCATGAAAGACGAATGTCTATCTAGTCAACTTCAAAAAGCATCTTGATCATTTGCGTATCACATTCTCTAATATTTCTATGGGGAATTGAAATCTGCTCATTACCTTTTTTCGTTGACGCTCTTAACCAGAGCGTATATCTTTCTAACTTGTGATTAAGTTGGTTTTGTAGCAGCGTTTGATTACTATCGGCAAGCGAGTATAAGTTGTAAGACATGTGCGAAGTTTGATAATATTAGTTGAAATATAATACGATTGAATAAGTACAACACTTGATATTGTAATGTCATTGCCGAGATCCAATGAAAAACTATCGAAGCAGACGAAGGGATATTGAAAGTGTTCAGAAAAGCTATCATGCTTTTATGATCATGGCATATTGAATAAAGAATCTTGCGGTGTTAACTAGAGTGACTCGAGAGGGAAAAAGCGAAGCACGAAGTCGTGCTGTGAGATATGAGGTGTGAAAGATACTTTGCCGCAAAGAAATGACGCTCTCTGCTGTGAACGAGAGCATCACCGCGATACGCATCAATGAGAGATTCTTGGACATATTCTGCTCTTCGTGTAGAAAGAGAAAGTGATTGATGTCACTATGAACTCGCTCCGCTATGCCACTAAAATCATTCTTCTTTTTAGCGCTGTGAACATGTTTGAAACCGGGGACCCTTTTTTTCAAAACGAGGTACTTTCTCTAAATCGGGTACTCTTTTGAACCGGATACTTTTTAGAACTACCCGTCTATTTTTGAGCTGGGAAATTCAGAACAGGGTAATTTTTTGAACTAGATAATTTTTTGAACCGGGTACTTTTTCAAAACCGACCAAATACTTTTTTTGAAAAGAATACTTGTTTAACACCGGGAAATTGCTTTTAAAACCAGAAAATTTTATGAAAGGAATCATGAAATTTTTTTGAGCCCTGTACGTTTTTGAAACGTTTTTGATACGGGTACTTTTTTGAAACGGATACGTTTTTGAACAGGGTACATCTAAGAACCGGGTACTTTTCCAGATCAGGATATTGTTTTAGAGCAAATAAACATTATGGGGAAAATCTCTAGTTCAAAACTGGAGCGGCTCTAGTGCATTCGGAACCGCTACTAGTTCGCCATCTATCTCTTTTATACGCTTTCAACTGACGAATGTAACATGGCGAGGGGGTGTAAAGTGACCCCGCTGCGTTACCGTTTCGCTAGTTTCGAACTAGATACAAATTTTCAATTTAGAACTCGTTCTTTATTAGCACTTTTTCGATAGTTCCGAACTGGGCTAAAAATTTACAGCTAAGATTTAGTTCTTCCCTTTGTACTATTTAGTTGGCTACGAACCGGACCGAAATTCTCCATGTTTCGTTTAGTGCGATATTATGCCCTTTTTTGATAGTTCCGAACCGATGGGTGGTGTGTGTGTGTGCTTTGCCCATATAAGCATACTTCCGCAAAGACCATATAAGTATTGCATTACGTAGTATGAATTTGAAAAATAACACCCTACTTATAATTTTATGAATTCGAATTGTAATTTTCTGAACTTGAATTGGAAACTCTGAACTTGAGTTGTAAATTTCTGAATTTAAATTGGAAATTCTAAACTTGAAATGTAATTTTCCCAATTTCAATTGTAATTTTCTGAACTTAAACTGAAAAAAGTGTATTAACTAACGAACGAACCAGAACTTTGTAACATTAATCACTGACTTCTATTCAGGGAAGCAACTCGGCCAATGATCGCTTTAAAAGTGGTTTGATATACCCCTATCTCTAAGTACGAAGTCGAGTTACATACAAACATCCAAGTGGAGCCAATATAAACGTGTTAAAAAGGATGCTAATGCAAAAATTATTCCATCTGTTATTCTAGAAAGTAGTCCATACAATTACAAAAAAGTATTTTTTACCTTCACTTGTAGTTACCAACATACAAATAGACATATAAAGGAAAAAGTGAAATAAGACTGACCTGAAAAGTAGTGATAACAGGAAAGTAACTATGTATGTACTTGTATACTTATTTATTTGTGGCATCGTACTTAAGAATTTCTTCGTATCAGCCGCAATTGATTGCACACATGTGCAAGGCGATGATATCGGTAGCATAACTTATTTTGTTCATCTTTAAGTTTTCTAGAGGCAAAATGTTTTGTATAGTAAAAACACTACTACTCATGAGCCTATTGCACAAATTCCTTCAAAAATTTATGTAATCATTGAGTGTATGTAAATAAGAAGCCGAGCCTAAAATAGGCGAATAGAAAGGCCAACAGCGTTTTCTCCTATGCATATGCGGATTTTAATTTAAGGTGGGACGCTACAAATCGATTTAGCATAGTTTTTTATGAAAAGATAGGTAAACAATTATTTGAAATATTTTACTGCAAACATTGTGAATTCACACAAGTGGCGAATGTTTGACAAAAACGTTCACAATAGTAAACAGCCTCGGTCACCTATTCAATCGCTGTTCGATTACTTAAATTATTTGCTCAATAGTGTTTTTCAAAAATTTTTGTAGCGACTGGTTTTTTGCATTATTTACATATTTTAACAAGTAAGGAAGGTTAAGTTCTGGTGTAACCGAACATTACATACTCAGTTGAGAGCTATGGTGACAACATAAGGGAAAATAACCATGTAGGAAAATGAACCGAGGGAAACCCTGGAATGTGTTTGTATGACATGTGTATCAAATGAAAGGCATTAAAGAGTATTTTATGAAGGAGTGGGCCATAGTTCTATAGGTGGACGCCATTTAGGGATATAGCCATAAAGGTGGATCAGGGTTGACTCTAGAATGCGTTTGTACGATATGGGTATCAAATGAAAGGTGTTAATGAGTATTTTAAAAGGGAGTAATCCTTAGTTCCATAGGTGGACGCCGTTTCGAAATATCGCCATAAAGGTGGACCAGGGGTGACCCTAGAATTTGTTTGTACAATATGGGTATCAAAAGAAAGGTGTTAATGAGTATTTTAAAACGGAGTAATCCTTAGTTCCATAGGTGGACGCAGTTTCGAGATATCGCCATAAAGGTGGACCAGGGGTGACCCCAGAATTTGTTTGTACAATATGGGTATCAAAAGAAAGGTGTTAATGAGTATTTTAAAAGGGAGTAATCCTTAGTTCCATAGGTGGACGCCGTTTCGCGATATCGCCACAAAGGTGGACCAGGGGTGACCCTAGAATTTGTTTGTACGATATGGGTATCAAAAGAAAGGTGTTAATGAGTATTTTAAAAGGGAGTGATGCTTAGTTCCACAGGTGGACGCCGTTTCGAGATATCGCCATAAAGGTGGACCAGGTGTGACCCTAGAATGCGTTTGTACAATATGGGTATCAAACGAAATATGTTAATGAGTATTTTAAAAGGGAGTAATCCTTAGTTCCATAAGTGGACGCCGTTTCGAGATATCGCCATAAAGGTTGACCAGGGGTGACCCTGGAATTTGTTTGTACAATATGGGTATCAAAAGAAAGGTATTAATGAGTATTTTAAAAGGGAGTGATGCTTAGTTCCACAGGTGGACGCCGTTTTGAGATATCGCCATAAAGGTGGACCAGGTGTAACCCTAGAATTTGTTTGTACCATATGGGTATCAAATTAAAGGTATTAATGAGGGTTTTAAAAGGGAGTGGGCCTTAGTTCTATATGTGGACGCCGTTTCGAAATATCGCCATAAAGGTGGACCAGGGGTGACTCTAGAATGTGTTTGTACGATATGGGTATCAAATTAAAGGTATTAATGAGAGTTTTAAAAGGGAGTGGTGGTAGTTATATATGTAAAGGCGTTTTCCAGATATCGATCAAAATGTGGACCAGGGTGACCCAAAACATCATCTGTTGGATACCGTTAATTTATTTATATATGTAATACCTGCCAAGATTTTAAGGGTTTTTTATTTCGCCCTGCAGAACTTTTTCATTTTCTTCTACTTAATATGGTAGGTGTCACAACCATTTTATAAAGTTTTTTCTAAAGTTATATTTCGCGCCAATAAACCAATCCAATTACCTCACCATGTTTCATCCCTTTTTTCGTATTTGGTATAGAATTATGGCATTTTTTTCATTTTTCGTAATTTTCGATATCGAAAAAGTGGGCGTGGTCATTGTCGGATTTCGTTCATTTTTCATACCAAGATAAAGTGAGTTCAAGTAAGTACGTGAACTAAGCTCATTAAAGATATGTCGATTTTTGCTCAAGTTATCGTGTTAACGGCCATGCGGAAGGACAGACGAACGACTGTGTATAAAAACTGGGCGTGGCATCAACCGATTTCGCCCGTTTTCACAGAAAACAGTTAGCATCATAAAATCTATGCCCCTACCAAATTTCAAAAGGATTGGTTAATTTTTGTTCGACTTATGGCGTTAAAAGTATGCTAGACAAATTAAATGAAAAAGGGCGGAGCCACGCCCGTTTTGAAATTTTCTTTTATTTTTGTATTTTGTTGCACCATATCATTACTGGAGTTGAATGTTGACATAATTTACTTATATACTGTAAAGATATTAATTTTTTTGTTAAAATTTTACTTTAAAAAAATTTTTTTTTAAAAGTGGGCGTGGTCCTTCTCCGATTTTGCTAATTTTTATTGGGCATACATATATTAATAGGAGTAACGTCCCTGCCAAATTTCATCATGATATCTTCAACAACTGCCAAAGTACAGCTTGCAAAATTTTAAATTACCTTCTTTTAAAAGTGGGCGGTGCCACGCCCATTGTCCAAGATTTTACTAATTTTCTATTCTGCGTCATAAGTTCAACTCATCTACCACGTTTTGTCGCTTTATCTGTCTTTGGTAATGAATTATCGCACTTTTTCGGTTTTTCGAAATTTTCGATATCGAAAAAGTGGGCGTGGTTATAGTCCGATATCGTTCATTTTAAATAGCGATCTGAGATGAGTGCTCAGGAACCTACATACAAATTTCATCAAGATACCTCAAAATTTACTCAAGTTATCGTGTTAACGGACGGACGGACGGACGGACGGACGGACATGGGTTAATCGAATTTTTTTTCGATCCTGATTATTTTGATATATGGAAGTCTATATCTATCTCGATTCCTTTATATATGTACAACCAACCGTTATCCAATCAAACTTAATATACTCTGTGAGCTCTGCTCAACTGAGTATAAAAAGATTGCTTAATTGGCTGCACAGATTTTATCTGTTAACTAGATTTTAGAAATGAATAGAAATGTGTAGTCTGATTTTCAGCATACACATTTAAAAGAAAATCTGATTTGAGATAAAAATAGGATATTCAATTTAATAACCGCGAGCAAAAAACAAACCAATCTTCCGTTCTCTGGCCATTCTCGACAGCCGTTCTCCCTGTCAGCAATTATTTGACAGGTAGGTATGGCAACGGGAGAATAGAAAGATTTTTCACTTGTATGAAATCACAATGATTGCGATCAACTAAATAAATTTATAAATAAAAAGAAAATCAAAAATTGTAAGCACTTCCTTTATATAAATGGACAAATGTCAGCGAAAAATGTCTCCTTATATAAAGACATATTCTTGCTGAGCTTTGATTTTAAAATTTTGACATAGAAATTGTAAAAATATTTATGAGGGATAAAAATATTACAATGGAGCGCACATTAGCTGGATTGTAAAGTTGGCAGAAAAGGAGTTAACTTAATAATGCTTAAAATTTTTTAATTTTCTTTTTATTTTCTACTTTTCAGTTTTAGGTGGAAAAGAGCAGGGGCTTATTTATTACAAGGTGAAGAACGTGAAAAACTCACTTTTATTAATTCAGAATGCATACTTGTATGTATGCAATATAGTACATAGCAGAAAAATATGTCAAGCTACGCTTGTTTTTAAGCGACTTGAAAATTGTTCGTATATGCGAAGTTTGAATTGCTACAAGTGAGTACATATGTGGATGAAGTTCCAAGATTGTAGCTAAATGGGAAGCCTCTTGAAAATTGATCGCAAGATTCCGTCCGCTCCGTACGATTTTTCTTAATATCCCAATTTGTGCGCCCCCTATCGAAACTTTTATATAATGTTTTATACTGTCATCGGCCTCTGAATTAAGTTTGAAATTTCAAACCTTTAGCTCATCAAGAAGTTACTCAAAAGCCAGTTTCAAATTTCCAAATTCTTATCTAATTATTTCTGCGCCACCTAACGAAATGTTTACCCTTTTGTTGCATTGTCCCGGTGTCTTAACCTATCTGTAAAGTTTCACGTTTGTAGCTTAATGAGAAGTTACTTAAAAATCTATAGCAAGATTTGTATTGAAAATGCGTGCAAACATGCATACCGACCCAAAATAAAGGAAATAAAAACTAGCGACTAACGAAAATTTCCTTTAAACGCTTTTGAGGTCCAATGAATAACAACACATAAAATAATAAAATCTATAAAAAGGTTATCAATTATTCTTATATAACTTTGGTCAGTCTTTTAAAATAAGCCGAATAAAAAATATTTAGTAAAAGCAAAGAATTTGAAAGGTTTGTTATTTGGATCATCTCCTCTTATCTTCAGTTGGTACGATTAAGCCCATTTCAATGAACCACCTTAATAAGCATACACGTTTGCACAACAATATGAGAAATTAATTCTACACTGAGAAAAACCAGAAATTCAGCGAATACCCTTTTTCAGGCTAAACCAGCACCAAGCACTCACACACACATTTTCGTCATTACATAAAAAAAAAAACAAAAAAAAGAATATATTCTTCACGTCATTTACCTCCGAAGATATTTCGGCCGAACTTCTTTTCGAATTGGCGTCGTGATCCTTTTACTTTTTCCTACAAATTTGCTGGACAGGGCCTACATATTTTATGCCGAAACTTGTTCCTAAATTGTGTGACTACACATACGTATCGCATAATTACAAGTACAGAGCTTAATGCTGTTTTGAAAAACTTTAAAAACCAGCTAATAGCTTTGATTGAGTATTTTTAACCCAGCGGATTAGGTGATCAGAATATACACGCGGTTGGTATGCCTGTCGTAAGAGGCGACTAAAATACCAGATTCAAGGGGCTGTGTAGCGCAACCTTTCAGGTTGCCAGCGCAATATATAGCTTCTCCAAACCCAATTGTCAACCTCACCTATCCGCGGCGAATCCTGTTTCACTAACAGACGAGGCTCTGGCGACCCTAAGCTCCTCATGGAACTTGGGGGTAGGGAGGGAGGGAATGGCCTGAAGGTTTAATGTGGCCACATAAATCGTTCCCGAGATGGTCGGGCTAGCACCTTAATGGTGCTATGGTACCGGAGCGTACCGGATTTGTATCCGGCAAAGGACCATCACATCGACAACACTCCCCAAAGCCTTCGGGAAGCAACCTTATCGCTACAGCAACAACAACAACATTGAGTATATTTACTAAAATGCGTTTCCGTCGTTCAAAACCAAAGCATTGATAACTTAGTACTGGTTCCCCCCCTTGGTAAAATTTGGAGCCTCGAGCTCTACTAGCTTGACAAAGATATAAACATAATGTCGGGAAATAAAACCATAGAGCTTCACTGCCTAGTTAAGGTTATATGAAATGGACGAAAAAGATCTACTTCTAAATTGTTCTTATAGAAGCCCAGTTTTGACAATACTGGAATGGGTGGGGTCCACTTAGTTGTTTAGAGCAGTGGTAGCAAGACCAGCATACCACGACTGGTTCTCACCGTTGGTATTTATTGCTAAACTGGCATCCGTATCATGGTGGAAACTTGTTGTTATTATTGGTGTTACACTCGCTCGCGTTTAAGCTGGGCACGGTACTCCAAAATAACATAAAATTTAATAACCCGCTTGAACGTCTGTGGTAACAAACTCGGGAAAACGATGCGCAACTACATGAAATGACCAAAAGGAAGAGTAAATTTTTCGACTGTTGGCCGGCTTACGAGTATTGGAGGAAAGGGGAAAATTCGTTCCGTATTTAAGGAACCTTTAAGCATCATCAAAAACAAGATGGTTCGACTATGGTCTTTATGCTGACACCTCTGACCACAAGCGAGGCAGTAATTATCATAAGAAAAGTGTGCAGTTGTAACTCTGCTGGAGTAATGATATTTTAGGCCTTAGATACAAGGAAATTTCGTGGTGTTATGCCCATAACATGCGGAAGGGCAGGGTATAAAGGTAGGGCAGGGTATAAAGGGCGCATTTCTCGAAGCTTATACCGTAATAAAAGGTGTGCTAGCAATCGCGGGGTCTTAAACGTGCATAGTTAATCGAATCATTGAAAAGAGAAGACTGTAGACTCATGATGGGTATTCTGAATCCACACTGCCTTCTGGCGTCACATGCTTTTATGCTTCGTCAGAGATTGCAGGGGAAGAAGAGCGGTTTCCAGGAGAAAACGGTCAAGTACCTCGTGCTCTGCACCCGCTAGCTATCAGACGTCACACGGCCTTCAGATCTAGAGGCAGCAAATTAAATATGTCCTTGAAAGCTTCCAGAACTAGTCGAAAGGATGGAGGATATCTTTCGATCTTGGACTTTGGAAGGGGTTTTCTGTGTGTTCGTCGAGCACCATTCTGGTAGCACTATAAACACATCCAGTCTTTTTGGGATGCTCGTGGACTATACAGTAAAATCTTACCTGTTGGTTCACAGTGCACTCTATTTTATTTCAACACTTATAGCATTAAAACTTCATAATATTTTCTTCAAGTGTATATTAATAACTTCAACAAACACTCGTGCATTCGAGAATATCTTTTTTACTTTTAGAACTAAGTAGTACCGTACACGCATTTTAGCAAATTGAAGACAACTACTGATGTCGTTGCCAGTAGGAAGTGCGCATACACACACAAAAAAAGTGACAGCTGAGAGCTGCAAAACAAGTGTTGCTGAGTTGGTTGGTTGAGTGTTGTGACCTGTTTCCAGACGTCGACATTATTTATGACCTAAACTTTTTCATACTTCATATCGCTGATTACTGCAAGTGCAGACATTGGAGACTAAATTTTAGTTTTATTGCGTTTTTGTTTTTTTTTTTCTTTTCTTGTATGTATTTCTAAGGCGTTGTAAGTGGAGTCAGCTTATGTCTTACTTTATTTAGTTGCCTGTGAGCACTGTAAGGATTACTTATGTATGTATTCATGGAAATTTCTTTCATGTTTACTGCATACATATCTAACATTATTATAAAGTAAAAAAAAAATTAAATTTTTCTTACAACATTTGCTTTTTTTTTATTTAATATAATTTTTTACTTTGACACTATATCTGGAGCCTAATGTGGGATGTTGGTATGAGTTACTCACATAAACAAATTGAAACATTTTCCCTGCGCACATATTCATACATATTAGACGGGACCAAGAAGAAATTTTCTTCTTTCTTTTGGTATAGTAAAATTATGATTCAGGATATAACCTCACAAAATTTCACTTTTTTGTTTAGTGGTGCCTCATAGTAGTTTTCCATACAAATTCTATGGGAATTTTTCAAGTTTTTATAAAAAATTGTACCAGAGCTCTAACCCCTAGTGCCCAAATCACTAGCTGGACATATGCTTATAGGAAATTAAACGGTCTGCTAAAAAGGTCAAACACAATATTTTACTAAGCTGACTCGCTTAGTATCTGTTCGAGGTTAAAGGCCAATCTTAAACTGTATAAGACATTTCCCGCTAATTAAATACAGACGATAATACTAGGTTCAAACACACACCAAATTGGCAATTTATACTATTTGGGCAATTTATTAAGTAATTTGTCATATAATAAATTGTAATAATAAATTGCCAATTTAAAAAAAAATTGCGTAATAAATTGTTTCAAACTGCAAATGCAACATTGTAAAGTGTGTTTATTGAGTATATTTAAACGTTAGTTACGCATGGCTGAACTATATGGTTGGCTCACCTCATCAGCTGATTTTATGTCTTTCATTTCACTGGAGAAGGGATTGTCAAAAGAAGATGGCAAACTCAAAATGAAACCAAAACATTGAACACATTTTCTTACAACACACAAAAATTTCAATTTGCGTGTTCATTTTGACAGTCTGAACAAAGGTATGTTCTTGCTGTAGAGATGAGCCAACCAGCTATCAAATTGCTAAGCTAAATCGAGTTGTATGAACAGCACTCAATTCAAATTGAAATTTCCTCAATTTATTTTTCTGTTTGAACATAGTATAATATTGATATAATAGTGAACGGCGGAAGTACTGCTAATAAAAACAATACTGTAAAAATCCAATGGTATTGAGCTTTTAAACGCCCCTAAAAAATTCCAAATAATTAGGATTAAATAACATATAGAATTAGTATGTATCTAAATGGTGAATAAAAAGGTATATTACCAAAAAAGCAACACTTGGAGATCAATTGCAAAGCGAGCAGCGGGGCATTCATATGGCTGAGTGGTTAAAGGCATCTTCCTTAACACTAGCATGAAGTATGAATGTTGGAGATTCGAGTTCAATACTCAGCTTCCGAGAAGCTAGCTGATGGAGAAGTGAAATACAGAAACATATCCTAGTAACCATCGCCCTTTGTAAACTTTGCAAATTTTCTCTAATATCAATAACAAATTATACGAGCATGTCTCGCTTATTAAATACAAATTTTTTATGGAAAAAAATTATCAAATTCGAAAACAAACTTTTTTGATATAAAGGGAGTTCGGAATTTAGTGTATTTGGTGTTGCAAACGTTGCTATAGCAAATGAAAACTATCGATTGTGAACAAATTTTTTTCGTTTTAAATTTTTTCTTTGCATATTTTGTTTTGTTTTGACATTTGTTCATTTGCTATTCAAAATTGAAAAAATAAACTACGGTTTTTGAGGTTGCGTATTTGCCATGATGTAGCAAATGCATAGCCGTATAATTTTGGCGTTTTGTGTAAAAATACTACACCAGTTTGCAAATGCAATGATGATAGGCTATTTGCACAGAATCCCGAACTTCTTATTGTTTTTTTTTTTTTTTTTTTAATTTGAAAGGATTACTTTGAAATTATTGATAACTAATCGAAAATAAAAGTATTTTTATGTTGGTTTATAACAAATAGATTCAATAAAAAAAATCGATACTTACGTACTTAATTGGGGCTTAACCGTCTAAACGGTTATGGCCATCCAACAAGGCGCGCCAGTCGCTCCTTCGCTCCGCCAACCGGCGCCAATTGGGCACACCAAAGGGGTTTACATCGTTTTCCACCTGGTCCTTCCAACGGAGTGGGGGCCGCCCTCTACCCCTGATTCAATAGGCGGGTTCCGATAGAAAAACTTTCTTGGCCGCTGCGTTTTAATTCGCTGGACTATGCGGATGTCTGCATATAGCTCGTACAGCTCATCATTAAATCTTTTTCGGTACTCGCCATCGCCAAAGCGTAGAGGTCCATAAATCTTTCGAAGAACTTTTCTCTCGAAAACTCCCAAAACCGCTTCATATGCTGTTGTCATGGTCCATGCTTCTGCCCCATATAGCAGCACGGGTACGATAAGTGACTTGTAGAGTATGATTTTCGTTCGCCGAGAGAGGACTTTAATTTTCAATTTCCTACCTAGTTCAAAAAAAAAAATCGATAAATTCTCGATTAAAATCAAGACTTTTGATAACAATCCCATAATTTATCGAAAAATAAGTGGTAATAATTCGATAAGAGTTCAATAATAAGTTGTCGATAAAATTTGGTCTTTTAACTTTTGTTATCGATAGAAAATTTATAAGACTTCGATAAAAATTAATAAATCGTCTTTAGCTCGTCGATGCGTCAATTTAATAATCCGATAACTCGTCCGCCCATCAAAACCAAACTGTTAAACCTTAGATAAAAAATTGACAAAACACTGTCCGGTTTGAGTTCCGATTTAGTTCTTGGCCTACAATATTTCTTAAACTCAAACTTTCCTTTATTTTCTTTTCTTTTCTTTTCTTTTCTTTTCTTTTTTTCTTTTCTTTTCTTTTCTTTTCTTTTCTTTTTTTTTCTTTTCTTTTCTTTTCTTTTCTTCTCTTTTCTTTTCTTTGCTTTTCTTTTCTTCCCTTTTCTTTTTTTTCCTTGCCTTACACTTATCTTACGATTACATTCTGGATTCCCCCATACCTCGAGCAAAGACATTTACATATCAAAATGCTCCATATGCCTGTATATGTTTCAGGCACCTTTTGGCCCGAAAACGGCTTGCATAGTAGAAGAAGATGTTTTTTAAGATGTAGCCCTTCTTATTGTTTTTAATTGCCACAATAACCATCTCTTGCAACCGCATACCCACATAGATATCGCATTCTGAGTTCTTACAACATCTTTGATTGTTTCTATATGAATGACTCTCCCTCACTTTTAAACGAACTCAGGTCTTTAAACAACTTCAGTAAATATTTATGAGTAACAGAGTGAAAAAATACTTAACTAGCGTACTTTTTGGTGCATTATTTATTTTTGTAAATATATGTACATATGTACGTGTAGGCGTAAGAAAAATTTGCATTTGAGTAGCAACATGTTAAGGAATCACAAGATGTTCCATACTCAATTCTATATAAATCCCTTCGTTTGCATATGCATTCACTCGTTTCTCTCTTCACCTTTATTTGGCTAGTCTTACATCAAACGGACGCCTGCCTCGATTCAAAGAGATAAACAAAATGCAACAATAATATAAAGGCTACCAAAGTCTTGGTACCCAACAGATGGACTCTTTCACATGCAGCAATATATACACGTAAATATATTTATGCGAATGTACATAAATGTAGCGAGTTAAAGACCATAAAAATAACAATAACGATTGTTCGATCATTCAACTCAATGCGATGCCACCAACCAGATTGTTGCCTTGCACCCAACTCCAGTGCGGAAGAGGTGTTAGTAAGTGAGCTCAATGTTTTTGGGGTATGCTTAAATGTATATGCATAAACATACTTATGCACTGCATGTACATGCAGGGTCAGATTGGCCAGGGCGTTTGTACCTACTATGAAGGCAAGTTTGGGCAACCTGCCAGGTTTTAGATAAACAAAACTGCTAAGGGTTATACAAGTCAAAATAGTTAATATGTTGATATCTAGGACTTTGCCCCTTTCTTCGACCATTACAAAGTTATCACCGATGATATTTTTTAAACGTTTATTATACTGTCGGTCCTTTCTGATCAGCTAATTGATCTCGCTTCCTAATTGATCCCGCTCTAGAGAGCATTTTAACTTAAAAACCGGAGCGTTTAAGTTCATAAAAGTGTGCAAAGGTCAAGATCGATTCCTTTGCATGCGGCTCAAGCAGTTCAATATTTCTAGAAGCTCGCGGCCTTTCTTTTGGCAATTACATTCTTTTTGCTGTAAGCCAGCGTGAGAAGGTGACAGCCTAGCAAGAACACTTCAACACATGATTAAGGGCTTGGGTGGCACAATACTTACAGGGGTTGCTGGCGAAATTAATGGTTTATTCAACTCAGTTGTCAACATCAGCTTCCCTTAGCGAATCCTAATTTTTCAGCAAGCGAAGTTATGGCAACCCCAAACTGCGCATGGAAGAAGGAGGTTGATGACCTGGAAGTTTCAACGTTTTCTACAATGGTCGGGTTAGCTCTTCAGCAGATCAATATCCGAAAAAATACCATCGACATCTACAAAACTTCATAAAACCTTCGGGGACTCTCCTTATCGCAAAAATAAGTAGAAAAAGAAAGACCACTTAGACAAAAACGGTTAAGGGGCTAGCTAGAGGACTGCATTGACAGCGTCTGATCACCATGAATTGTCTCGGATCAATAAGGTCTGATATATTTAAAAAAAAAAACGTGTAAAGACCTACGATTTGACCTGGAATGTGCGATTATTTATAACATTGAGTGCGCATATGAGCGTTGCCATGACGCTGATATGAAAGTTGTGCCTGGAAACTTCAATGCCGGGAATGTTGTGGTGCCCCCACATACCCAATAAAGTAAGCCTGATTAGTTTCGCCTGATCGATCATGTAGGGAGTGACTGGGAGCATGCCCCTTATAGTAAGGACGTGCGTACGATTCAACATCCCAGCATCGACTTGATTTAATTCCGCATGCTCTTCTTCTCGACTAAAGTGATCGAAGTAAGTCTGCTCGCACACAAGTTAAACAATCCGTGTTTCCAGGAAAACAAAATGAGTAGAGACTGAAAGCCACCAGTGCGTAGCAACAAATTTTCCCAGGCAGTGGCAAGTTATCGGATTGATATTGGCATGCTATCGCCGAGTAATCGACGTCTTGTTTATTCCTATACGATTTTCGGCGGGTTACTGATGTGTCATTGCTTTTATCGGACTCTGTTGCATAACAAACCGATGGAACGTCGATAATGAACCGATGACCCCCTGATAAAAATTCTATGAGATATCTTTAATTTTTCGATCGAAAATCTACAACCGTTTGATAATACAGCGATCAGAAATTTATAAAAAATCTATACATTTTCGATAGTAAATCGGTAACATGCCGATAACACGTTGTTTATACTCTTATAATGAATCGATAACTTATCAATGGAGAATCTATAAATTTTTATTAACAAACCGATAACTTTTCGATAACAATTTTGATAAATACTATTGTTGTTGATAGCAAATTATAACAAATCTTTAGCTCATCTATACCTCGTCGTCATTTAATTTCCTTTCTCTTCTAAACTAAAAATTTTAGATCCACCCCTGTACAACATGTTTGCCATTAGCAATACTTGCAATCTGCATTGGAGTTTGTTGTGAGTGCACTGACTCAGTGGCATTCACTGTGGTTTCTTGCCTTGGACTTGCACATTTCCGTTTCCGGATTGTTTTTATTGCTTGCCGCTAGCTCCTGCTGTTGCTGTATTGTTATCTATCGACCACTGTCAGTTGTTGTTTATTGTTGACGTTATTCTTGCCACACATAACACACAATGGTTTTTGCTGTTGTTGTAGCATGTCATTGTTTACATGCATTGATTGAATTTGTTTACACCATTAAATTTGCAAATTGCCATTTTGGGGGAGAATTTTGCATAAACTGTTTGGAAAATGTTTTGTTACCACAGAAAAGCAGAGTCAGGTGCACCAATACCAATGCACAAATACATACATACAGACATATGTGAAATACTTGAGGTGATGTTGTGGAAAGATATGTATCTTTATGCCTTATTGAGTTGGAGAGTGTTAAAGCAATTATACAGTTTATCACAATCGGTTTAGCATGAACTTAGACGTACATATATCTAAAAATATTTTCGTATGTATAGGGACTTATGCAAATAGTCAGGTGTAAGAATGTCTATGGAATTTAAAGATATGCCATAAATGCAGTAAAACTTATTATGTACATCCTAATGAAAAGTTGCGATTGTGAGTTTGAGCATTTGAATAGACCACTCGCTTTTGACTTCGTGCAGCTTTACTTGGCCCATATAGTGGAATTTGCTTAAAATTATTTTTATAATTTCTGACAGAGATTAAAATGCGTGTAACCAGAGATCGCAAATAACAGTACCAAAATTAAAACCGTCATCTAATGAATACTCTTTAAATTACTGTTAAAAACAAGTCATGCTGGTGTCGAAAGGAAAGGAAAAATAAGGGAAGGAAATGGAAAGAAAAGATTCTTATTAAGGTGTTACCAACGAGGCATAGACAAGTTATCGATTTTTCATCGAAAATATGTTGATTCGTTATCAAAAGGTTATCAAAAAAGTTCCTATTTGCTATCAAAATATTATGGATATGTATGGATTTCTCGCTAAAAAATCGATAAATTCACGACAAATTTTCGATAGAAAATTGATATTTTTTCGATGACTTTACGAAAATCCGATAACAATTGTTTTTGTTTTATCGGCCTATTGATAAAGGATTCAAGGTTCGATTCGAGCTCAAGGCCAGAACAATAACTTTTTTAATGATAATTATTGTTTTTTTCGATAGAAAAATAATAATTAAAAAAAATCCATATTTTTTTGATAACACATCGACAGCTTTTTGATAGGAAAGAGATATATTTTCGATAACTAGTCGATAACTTTTTGACAATAAACCTACAAAAAGTCGATAATTCCCTGATGATAAACCGATAACACTTCGATAACACACCGGTAGCAAAACAAAAAAGTGCCATTAACTGAGCTATCGATAATTTTCCTTATTCATACATAAATTAATATTTTCGCACAATCAAAAATGATTCCAAAATAGGCCTAAAATTGGCGCTAATTGGTTACTAATATTATCCTAAATCATCTTAAAATGGCTCCGGAATACTCCGAAATGTTCGCAGTACACTCCTGATCCCACCCATGATCCCAAAATAGACATGTTAGGCTAACATTATGTTAATTCTAACAGAGCATACGGGTGATTTACCATTACCTGAACCAATTTCCGTCGCGAAGTAACACTTTTAATAAACCTTTGGCAATAATTCACACTATACGATTTTAGTAATGGTGATAAAAAATTTAAACGACCGAAAAAATTCAAAAATTAAGATATCTCACTGAGAAGGTCTCTTTTTGTTTTTGTTGTTGTTGTTGTACCGATAAGGACAGTCTCCGAAGGCCTTGGGGAGTGTCATCGATGTTGATGGTCCTTTTCCGGATGCAAATCCGGTACGTTCCGATAACAAGCACCATCAAGGTACTAGCCCGACCATCCCGCGAACGATTTGGCATGACCATATGAAACCTTCTAGGCCATTTCGCCCTTCCACCCCCTAGATCAATAAGGTACTTGGAGTCGCCAGAGCCTCGGCTGTCAAAGAAACAGGATTCGCCACGGGTAGTTGAGGTTGGCAATTGGGTTGGAGAAGCAATATATGCGCTGCACAACCCCTTGAATCAATTTGGTATTTTAGTCGCCTCTTACGACAGCATACCTGCAGCGGATATATTCTAGGCCCCCTAACCCGCTGGGGTCCTGCGGGTTCTTGGATATCGGTTGTTATCCGCCCTAACCTGAACTGCCTCTCTGCTTAGCTCAGGTCAGAAAAATGTCAATTTAATCATGGTTTAATTATACAAGGTTACCCATGTAGTACAATGTCACCCTGTACTTTTCACCTTCCAAACTCCCACATAGCTCCTAACACTTAAGGTGTTATTTTTTTTTAAATCCTTTCAGAACATTGAACAACAATTTTAAAAACGTATTTAAAGTTTAACTTTTAAGGAAGAAGTACAAGTTGGGTACACTTATATACTTTTGATATTTTATTTTGTTCTCATCCGTTAAAAAATAAAATATTTTTCTGCAAATCTGAGGTAAGTCAAAAACTAAAATTTAATTTTTTAATAGTTTTAATTGTTTTAACTCTGAATTTCTTTTGCAGGTGGGGTTAACAATACACGAGCATATCCATATTAAGGTTTTACAGGACTTTGTAGGAACTATTGGCTTTTCTTGCAAGAAATTAATCAGAAAAAAGTAAGTAAAATCGAAAGTGATTTAAAAATAAAGTAAATATGTCTTCTGTGTTGCTATTCTTATTTTCAGCACTTTGTATCAACTAGTTGTTTTTCATATACCAGGCTTTTTTTGTAAAAGTAAGATTTTATACAATACCAATAAACATATTTGCATTAGTGATCAAGCCAACCTAACACCTCACTTTTCATACGTTTCAAAAGAAAGTGCTTGAAGGATGAGCGATAGATAGTCCCTGTTGGCAGCTCCCCTTGGTGAGTTTTGAGGAATTACAGAGTTCAGTAAAAATATGGTGGATCATCTAATGCGGTATTGTAAAATTTCAAAGAAGATCCTTTTAGCCACTGCTCAGATGGTTATACTTTCGGATAAGGCAACCATCGATCCCAGAAATTTCCTTCGGGTATTCGTGTACCTCTCATCCGAGATAATAATGCCTTGTCTTTGCAAAAGCTGGACAGATAAGAATAAATTGATAGTATGACTCCAAAATTGTGTTCCCAATGCAACCAAAACAGAGATTTCAATTCTCCAATTACCGTTAAAAACCCTAGTAATATCATTGAGCGTTTGTCATCAACTTTTTGAAGGATCTTGACATCCATGTTCTTTCACTCTAAGGACCTTTCAGTTGTAAACTAGAAGGTTTAGTTTGCAGTACTGCAACATCTGTAAGGTGTTGACGAGTCGCGCTTGTTCAGCAAGTGAGCCGTTAGGCGGAGAGGGAGATTTCCACCATACAAACACAAAATAATAGTCCTTACCCTGATTTCTCTACTAGAGAAACGAACCTCATGAAAAAGTTTGCTGATCGCTCGCAAGGGCATTCTTTCGCGAAACTGTGAATCCACTCCATAGCGGCAGTCACGTAAACCGCGGATGAAGCAAAAGAGTAAGGTAAAGGGGCTTAGGTTACTCTCGCGATATACACGCCTGCTGTAAGATGCCACTAAAATCCAGAGACGTGGAAAGTTCGACGTATGACGTAGTCATACAATATCCTTCCCGAGATAGACGGGCTGGTGCCTAAATTATGCGAATTTCCGGTATACTCCGCATATCCCGCAAAAGGCTAGGAGTCTAGAATAAGAGGACCCCAAAGGTGATGTAGTTGACCCTTCTAGCAATTCGACAAACGTTTTTTGACCAACTCCGGGCTTTCCTGTTCAGGGACGCAGCTCTTTCTAATATCTCTCCCTCTTAATATTTACATCGAAAACCCGCCAACCAGACTCCCTCCCGCTATTCGGAACAGAGATATGATCGGCACTGTTTAGGACATTCGTGGTTCACTCCAGCGTTCGGGTGTGTTTTTTTAAAAGCATCCCGACATAGATGCTGCTGAGATACTATTTTTGTAACTGTATTCTCCCCTTCCATAGAGCTGATTCAGACTTCTGGGGATTCGTTGATTTTGCCAAACCCTGGCAGCCCACCTCTATTGTTTCATAAGGCTTCTCTTCGGATGGCGGGCAGGATTGGAAGTCGATTTCGACACCGCTTTAAAAACATTTGGGCTATTCACGTGCTTATCAGGTTATCTGCTTATTGTACTCATAACTATCACACCAAATTTCATGAGTACTTGGTATTGACGACTTTTCCTAGAGCCTAGCTTTTGCACAAAACATAAATTTACGTGCAATAACTTATGGACTTGACTTGCTTTAGGGAGTTAAAACGCCTAAGCAAGTTGCGTATTATGCCACAAAACATGGGCAAATGAAGGCTTCAAGCTATTCCATGTCCCAAGAAATGAAATTGAAAGAAAAATCTGGAGCGAATCTTGCGGTTTTAATTTAAGAGCTGGTTCGAAATTGTGTATATCACATTTTTCAGCCGATGACTTTATAAATTTTGTTAATTTGAGCGAGGCGAAATTATCATACGCAGCCCTTCCAGTGGCAATAGAAGTCCTTGAATTTTGGGATAATTTCGAGCAAGATTTCATCGATGCCTCAGCACAAACAGAGTACTTTCATTATTAGTTGTACACAATTTTTTATATTGCTCTTATTTTTGGGGGTTAGGTCGTATGTTGACAGTCGGGTCTCAAATTTGGAAGAGGAACTACTGGATTGTAATAAGAGGCTCGTGAAGCTAGAAATTCGACAAGAAAATTTGGTGTCAATTTTTACCAATAAACAAATACGTAAAATTGTAAAATTGAGAATCCATCAAAAAATGTACATTGGACATGGCAAGATATATTGCCCGCAATATCATTGCATGCTGCGGGACCCAGAGCCCACACGCATTTGTATAGAATGGGATTCCCTCTTCCATGCGATTCAACAATAAGCAGATGGCTACAAAAGCTTAATTTGAGGATGGTATAATTAAATTTTCATTAAGCATGTTAAAAAGTGCAAGCGATGTTCCAATTTCTGAAAGGCTTTGTGTGCTTAGCTTTGACGAAATGAAAGTAGAATCGTTATACGAGTATGACAACCTCGCAGACTCTATACGTGAGCCATGCCGATATGTCCAAATGGCGATTGTGCGCGGTTTTAAAGCTTCGTGGAAACAGCCTATATTTTTTGCATACGATTGTCCGATGACTAAAGAAATCCTAGACCTTGCCATTATAAAATTGCAAGAAGTAGGATACCCTGTTGTAGCAATGGTGTCAGACTTGGATCCCAGTAACCAAACTCTAAGGAAGGAGTTAGGTATATCACACGGTATGCTAGTCAAATGAATTTACATTTTGTTATTTAATGTAATATTTCTTATTTAAAGATCCCTTCAACACGAAATTCTCCACCTTTCAATTAATTGCAAATAAAAAGCCTTTCGGAATGGCGTTAAATGAGCAATTGCAAACATTAGAGCGAATGGATGTGTGCATGCAGCAAACTCTAGCTAATAGACATAAAGCATTATTGCCTTTTCAGAACACCATACTTATAAACAACAATTCCCTCAGACAGTTGCATCAGTTTATTCAGGATGAATACGGCCTTGAATATATTCTAACTTACCGACTTAATCAGGATATCATTGAAAATTTTTAGGCGCGATGCGTGCCAAAGATGGTCTTCATGACAAACCAAGCCCAATGCAGTTCAAGTATAGACAGCGAAAACACATAATATCTATATAACTAATTATAATTTCTTTCCTTAGCTCGTAACACGGAAATTCTCGCAACTCGCGGAAACGTGGAACTTGATGAAACCGAGTGGATCTCAATGGATGAATTGTCGGTTGAAGATATAACCACACTCCTTCCTGGAGAGGATATTGCTTTTCAAGATTCCACATTCTCCCCAACGTCAAATCAGGAATGTAATATCGATATTTTGAAAGAAGATGCATTGGAATATGTCGCCGGATATATAATTCGAAAACTAGGCCTTACGGAGTACGTTGAAAATTAGTCCTCGAATAGTTATGTTGATTGCCTGTCCAAAGTTGGGCTTCTTAAGCGAAACAACTGTTTTCTAAAACAAATAAAGCTGCTGGAATCGATTTTTATTAAATTTAACGGCAACGGCATTTCGGGTGTGTCATCTTATATGCAAAAGTTATTATCATGCGCCGAATATCCGAACATAAATTTAGATGTCGAAAAGCTTTTTTTCAAATGTCGAATGTATTTTCGGATTAAAAATTTAAACAATTGTTATTAAATGTCCAAAAAACTAAGAGAAGGTATTAAAGGTGGTTTTTCTCTAGAAACGTTAACTTAAACTCTGAGTTTTATTTTACTTGGTATTAAGCGCATAGAGAAGACGCAACGACAAAGGCGAGTGGAACGTAGCAAACCGCTTAGAGGAAATTCAACATTGTACCTCCGGGCTGGTTTTGCAAATAACATGCCTATGCCGGGTTTTTCAGTGCGAGTTTAAACTCCAGTTAATGTTGACTAGAGTTTAACCTTGCCACTTTATTCAATAACATAAAGTTTGGAGTCTCATCTCTGCTTAAGCGGCCGAAGTGGCAGGGTTAAACACTAGTCAACTTTAACTGGAGTTTAAACTCGCAATGAAAAACCGGGCAATAAATTCATTACCTTCGTTATATTATATGCTATTTTAAAACAATATTAGCAACTTCTATCCATACATTTTTGTAAAATTTTAGTACCTTTTTGAAAACGGGATTAAATGCTTCCCCTTTTTCCGCTCCTTCTTAAAAACAACCATGAGTGCGGAGTGTCAAATTTAAAAAAAGCTACATCCGGAACCTCTTGTAATTGAATCATGAAGTCAATGAAAATTTATATTGATTTCGACTTACTGACATATTGTTGTACAAAGCGTTGTATTGAAATTAAGCAAGAGGGAGCAATCAGCTGTTGGGATCATGATACAAAAAATGGAGGTAGTTCCATTTAGTGTAACGTTAGCCACTTGACTTTTGCGGGGACAATGACAATTTCACCAAAAACAAGCTACCATATGGAAAACTGTTACGAATTTTTCTAATTTTGATGGATTTCATATTAACAATACGACTAAAATACTTTCATAGTTATTTAAAAAAAAAAAAAAAAAAAAAAAAATAGCCTATACGAAATACTAGCCTAGAAAAGAAGGTTTTTAATAAGTTTTTCGAGCTCCCAAAAATTGTTGTGGTGGAAGAAACATGGATCGAAGAATGCAATGCAAGAGAATATAGCCCTCTTAAGTGTCCGTACGCTTGTTCAGAACATTTTGACAAAACATGCACGTTTGTCAATTGCTTGCTCAAAGGGGGTCCTCATAAACCGACACCGCAATTTTTTTTATCTTTTACTTATTGTATAATTCAAGCGTTGCGCTTTAGGAGGGAATTGTTAAGCCATTTTTTATGGAGAATATTACCCTGCAGCTTTGCAGGTTAGCCACTAGTTATGAGAGTGTTTTTGCCCGTTTTACCAGGGGTCACCGTTGGGCAGCCCCGCCTATACGCACTCTGCGCCCTTTTAGTATTGACATAGATGTGCAGACTTCGGAGGTACACTTTTTCTCAACATGCCTTGAGAAATATCCACACTGTAGGGGCATGATAATAGCGCCATGCTAGAACAACAGGATTTGTCGTGTATTTTTTTCTGTCTAGGGCTCAAGCAGCCATAAAGATATGAGTCATTATCCATTATTTTTCAATAACATTGCAAGTTTTACTGTATTCTCAATCGATACGTATGCAAATAAATCGTGCTAAAGCATATTATTATTGTCTCAGATTACAATTGTGATTTTATCCTAAAGGAAATTTCCATCCCGAAAAACCACAATTTCGCCTTAAAAAGTAATGGTATGGCAACGCTTCTGGTAAAACAATAAACATTATGAAACTTCAAAAATCCCCAAATACGTCAAACAATTTTGAGTGGAACTACCTTCTTTTTTGTATCATGGTTGGGATAACACTGCCTGGTACTAAATTTGCCTCGGGTTAACCTTTAAATGCAGTTCCTTACAGTGAATAAAAGATTTTTTTTCGAATGCCCTGTGTTTTCAAGCTAGAGCTGTCAAAACAGAAAATAAAATTAAAATAAAACGGCATCAACATTTTTCAACAAAAAAAATAATTTCTTATAAAAGCAAAACAAATTTTTTCGCATCAAAGATATGTGCAGCTTGAATAAATATTATCTTATGCTGCTGCTTTTATATTTCACATCATGCAATGATTCGCTTCAACGTTTCAAAACTCATCCGAGTGATTTTGTATTTCTCATCACTGGAGGTCATCGAATATGGGATATGCATAAATATACGCGTAGTATGGTTTCATTGCGCACGCGTACAGTCATGCGATATTTTGGTGATAATCATTATTGCGCAGGCGTCATAATTGGCAAACGTTGGATACTGACGGCAGCGCAATGTGCCATCTAGTAAGTGAACACACTTTATTGGCCGTTTGTTTTTGATTGTTCAAACTCTTTTCACTTTGCCGCTAGTCACACAAAGGTGCCGCGTCGTCCACGTTCCATATTAGTTGTAACTGGTACAAAAAATCGTATTGTAAAATCGAAATCTACGCGCATCATTGCTGTTGATCGTGTGGTGGTACATACAGGTTTTATTTTGAATGGCACTAATGATATAGCGGTACTTCATTTAAAAGAAGAAATTGAAATGGATAATAATACACAAATTATGGCGCTACCAACTAAACCACCACCGTATGGTGCACAGTGCACGGTGCTTGGCTGGGGAAGACTTTATCCGGTTAGTTTAATTTAATATCATAAGGAGTAAATATTCTTCTAGCACGGACCGAAAGTTAATGATGAAAATAATATCAAACGCGCAGAATATATATGTATTTACATAGTAAATAACTCTGTCTTTATTTCTAATTTTTCTGATTAGCTTATGCACTTTACATGTTGTACAGCAGCGAACATAAAAAAAGCAGTGGAATTTTTATACTCAGCTGAGCAGAGCTCACAGAGTATATTAATTTTGTTCGCATAACGGTAATCCGTAACGGCATAAACTAATCGAGGTAGATATAGATTATATATATCAGAATGATCTGGGCGAAAAAAGAAATTCATTTAGCCATGTCCGTCCGTCCGTCCGTAAACACGATAACTTGAGTAAATTTTGAGGTATCTTGATGAAATTTGGTACGTTAGTTCCTGGGCAGTCGTCTCAGATCGCTATTTAAAATGAACGAAATCGGACTATAACCACGCCCGCTTTCGATATCGAAAATTTCGAAAAACGCAAAAAGTGCGATAATTCATTACCAAAGACGGATAAAGCGATGAAACTTGGTAGGTGGGTTGACCTTAGAAGGTAATTTAAAAGTTTGCAAGCCGGCAGTCGTTGAAAATATCATGACGAAATTTGGCAAGAGCGTTACTCCTATTCCTATATGTGCGCTAAATAAAATTAGCAAAATCGGATGACGAACACGCCCACTTAAAAAAAAAAATTTTTTTTAAGTCAAATAACAACAAAAAATTGAATATCTTTACAGTATATAAGTAAATTATGTCAACATTCGACTCCAGTAATGATATGGTGCAACAAAATACAAAAATAAAAGAAAATTTCAAAATGGGCGTGGCTCCGCCCTTTTTCATTTAATTTCTCTAGAATACTTTTAATGCCATAAGTCGAACAAAAATTTACCAATCCTTGTGAAATTTGGTAAGGGCATAGCTCCTATGACGATAGCTGTTTTCTGTGAAAATGGGCGAAATAGGTTGAAGCCACGCCCAGTTTTTATACACAGTCGACCGTCTGTCCTTCCGCTCGGCAGTTAACACGATAACTTGAGCAAACATCGATATATCTTTACTAAACATAGTTCACGTACTTATCTGAACTCGATATCGAAAATTACGAAAAATTAAAAAAAATGCCATAATTCTATACTAAATATGAAAAAAGGGATGAAACATTGTAATTGGATTGGTTTATTGACGCAAAATATAACTTTAGAAAAAACTTTGTAAAATGGGTGTGACACCTACCATATTAAGTAGAAGCAAATGAAAAAGTTTTGCAGGGCGAAAGCAAAAGCCTTTGGAATCATGGCAGGAATACTGTTCGTGGTATTACATATATAAATAAATTAGTGGTACCCGACAGATGATGTTCTGGTCATCCTGGTCCACATTTGGTCGATATCTCGAAAACGCACACATATACAATTAAGGGTTACTTCCTTTTAAAACCTTCATTGGTACCTTTAATTTGATACCCATATCGTACAAACACATTACAGAGTCACCCTGGTCCACCTTTATGGGGATATCTCGAAAAGGCGTCCGTCCACCTATAGAACTATGGCCCACTCCTTCGTAAAATACTCTTTAATACCATCCATTTGATACACATGTTATATAAACACATTCCAGGGTTACGCGAGGTTCATTTTCCTACATGGTGATTTTCCCTTATTTTGTCTCCAAGGCTCTCGGCTGAGTATGTAATGTTCGGTTACACCCGAACTTAGCCTTCCTTACTTATTTTAAATCAAATTTTGTCGATTAAATTCTTTTTTATTTTCGATATTGTAAGAAAAAACTTGAAACTAAATATGTTTTCAAAAAGTATTCGAAAAAGCTTTGCGAGAAAAAATACAATTTAGAGGCCACTAAAATTTCGCTCTAATTTTTTACATTTCTTTCCGAAACGCTCAATTCCGAATTTTTTTCAAAAACGCCCGGTTTGTGTTTGAATTCAATGCATTTTGACATAAGCTGAGGCGTTAACGAAAAAAAATCTGAGATATGGCCTTTTTCCAACGAACTCTGAGATAGATCGTTTTTGAAAGAAGTTTTGAAAACGGGTCTTTTTGAAAAATATTCGCAGATAAGGCGTTTTCGAGCTGTGTGATTTTTTCCGCATACCAAAACAGATTTAGAAAACTAAAAAAAAAAAGTTCGAAAAGTTTTAGTTACAAAATTCAAAGAAGTTTTTTCCCAAAATTTCGAAAATAAAAAAGAATTTACTTGACCAAATAAGAAAAAAAATGTCTTTTGGTATTTTTCTGTTCGCAGATGTGCTTTAAGCCATTTGTGAGACCCAAAATATATCTTTTTATATTTCAAAAAATTTGCAATGTAACTTTTTATACTGTAGCGAAATTTTGGCTTTAATCGGAATTCGGATACAGTTCTGTTTCGGTTCCAGTTTCAGCTTTGGTTATTGGTTTAGTTTCGAACTGTAAGTTCGAGCTCTAGTGTAAAAATCCGTTTGAGGTCGATTTAAATTTCGATTCCGGTTTCATTTCTGGTTGCGATTTATTTTCAGTTTTGGTTTACGTACCCGGTCCGGGTTAAGTTCGAATTTCTGAAACGATATCAGTTTTGACTTCGTTGTTAGTTCTAGCTCGGATTTCGTTTCCGTTTAAGTTTTAGTTTAAATTTTGGTACCGCTATCGTTTTGGTTTTGGTTTTGGTGCGATTCCTCCGTTTCGGCTTTTGTACTCGTTCTTAATACGTTTTGTGTTCTTGCTTCGGCTTAAGTTCTAGTTTCAACTTTGCTTCGGTTCCGATTTCGTTTCCGTTCTTGTTCCGGTTTTGGTTACACTCTTTGCTGCAATTTTTCCTTCCTGTTCCAGTTTCCGATTTTGTTATGGTTGCGATTTCTCAGCTTCGGTTCTAGCTTTAGTTTCGATTTCGTTTCCGTTTAAGTTTCGATTTTAGTTCTTTTTAAAATTAAGTCTCAATTCATATTGCGGTTAAAGTACTCTTTCCGATTCGGGATTTCCGGTCTAATTCCGGGTTTGATTCTAGTTTCTTTTGCGACTTTTCATTCCTGTTCCAGTTTTGGTTTCGCTTGCAATTTTTCAGTTTCGGTTTTAGTTCTATTTCCGATTTCGTTTCCGCTCCAGTTTCGGTTTAATTACTGCTTTCGATTTCTTTAAGTTCTAGACCCGGTTTTGGATTATAATCTGGTTTCTGTGGAAAACTTTCGTTCCCGTTCTAGTTCCGAATTCGGTGCGCTTTTTAGTTTCAGGTTTTTGTTGTCATATTAATATAACATTTAAGTTTTAGTTCTAGTTCGGAATTCTTTTCGGTTCCAGTTCCAGTTTTGGTTTTAGTTAAAATAATATAAATAATAATGTATGTTTTACAGAAAAAGTAAAAGGGAAATTTTAAGAGATATTTTGTCAAACGCTTTCAATAAGAATTAAAACAGTTACGATTTCTGATTACTGTTAAAAAGCTCTCACATCAGTTAACCTTTATCATTGATTTTCTTCTCATATTAACTTAGGGCGGACCATATGCAGCGCTGGTGGCTCATGTCGAATTATTACTTTATACCCAGGAGCAATGCCAGAAACGTCATCCGCATTATACGCCTGGTGATCTTTGTGCGGGAGATAATGTTGATTTTGATCATGATCCATGTCGTGGTGATACAGGCGGACCACTTATGTGCAATGATAAATTGGTAGCGCTTGTTTCAAGAACTCTGGGCTGTGGAACCAATAAATATCCCAGTTTATATACGGATATCTATTATCATTTGCCATGGATAAAACGTGCCACGTCAGGGAAAGTGAGTTTATTTGTGAGTAGCAAAGTAACTATTTTATTGTTAATTAACTTTGAAATCATTTTTGACTGATTTAATTAATATGTACATATAAATGCATAAATATACAGTAGCGATCAAAAAAATATCACTGGTAGTTTTTATCCGTGATGCAATTACAAGGGGAGCGACGTTGGCAGCTTCTCTTTCTAATCGGCCATATTGAACTCCCACTCTAAAATTCAATTTGTCCCTTTACAAAACTACTTTTTTATTTAGAGGAAAACAGTTTTAGTAAAAATCATACAAATCGGTTTTCCTCCAGAAGTATGCAACGACATCACATTTTTTTATCCAATTCTATTTTGTGTTGATTTTTCTATCATTCCAATTCGTAGAAATTTGGATATTTTTTTTTGGTGGACAAGATCAAAGGGCCAGCCACATTCCAGACTTTTCAGCTCACACGTTATATTATAGTTTCCCATATCATGTCACGATCATCTTCTGATGGATTTTCTTCAACAAATTCTTTAGAAATTCATACACATATCCGAAGAGATCAAGGCCAATCTTTCCCTCCAATTTGGAGTATTCGTTTGCAACAAATTGGTGGACCTAAATACATGTTTTATTCCCACACAAGCAGATAAGCTAAGGCGGAAGAACTTTTGGTGCCACGGCAATGCGGACGGACAATCGATTCCAATTTTAAGGGATGGGCGAGCACACTACCTCTATACTACGGCGACGGGATTTGACCATACAGCTGGTGATATCAGCCTCTACAAATTAATATACTTTATGGGAGATCATAACTGAGTTGAGGTTGGCAGGTAGAGAAAGATTTGACCTTCTTGCTCCCAAAGTGCGTCAGGTATCACGAAACACAAAAATTCAATTTAAAACAATTCGTTACAATTTTTTTACGAATATCATACATTTTTATTTATTTGGCATTTAAAAAAAGAGGAAAATGACAAACCAAGACATTTTTTGATTGTGTTTTCTTTGGTTTGACATTTCCACAAAGTTCAAGAGAGTGATTTAAAATTAAAAAAAAAAAAAAAAAATCAAAAACCCATTATGGCCTCCGAGAAGAGAGAATGGTTTTATCTTCTTATAGTTTTATCATGATTGGCAGTACAAAATAAAAGAGAACCGTGAAAATTTGGCAGGAAATAATCTAGTGCCCAGGGATGGAACATATGTGAACGCGTGGTTTATCTATTGACGACGGTTTTAGGCATCTTCCTCCTTTCTAAGAATTAGTGACAAACATTGCTGTACGTTCAGCGGATTGGAGCTTTAAATTATATTTTATCGATTTCGTGAAGCTACTAACTCGTGTGCGGCTCCTCTATAACAATGCGTGGTAAAAGTCTAGTTGAGGGGTCGACTGCTAATACGAGATGTGTCAAAAGACGCGAATTGACCTCGACAACAATAATCCGAAGGCTGAAAAGAAAAATTGTATCTCTGTCCGGAGATATTTGCAGTTGAAGTTGGCGATTTTCATGTGGTTGTTGTAATTTTGGTGTACCCACAAAAATAATTGTTAACATAAGTGTTCTTTGCGGATATAGTTTCGGTCTCCAAACCGGTGTTTGACCCACCCGGGGTAATTTTTTATAAGCGCGGCCGAAGGCTGTCAATGCAGAAAGGTGTTCTGAGCAAAAATATTATTGATCACACCATCAGATTCGGAGCACTCAGGGGTAATTTTTCGGTTTTTCGTTAATATCTTTAGAAAGAGTTAAAATATTTATTTCCGCCTTCGGTTTATTAATACCGATGTCAAGACGCGTCGTTTGACACCTCTCTCGTTATTTTTGGTAGTGAATTAGAAGTCGAACCCTCAACTGGACTTTTACTCAACACGTCTCGTATGCGTCGAACCTCCTTGAAATATTTTCTACATTTCGTACATGCTGTCACTCCCTTCAATTCCATATTTACAAGAAATTTGTATATTTATATATAAAACAAGTAAAACCAAATCAATATATAAAAATCAAATTTTATAATATTAATAGAAATATTTTACTTAATGGCGCCTTCAGCACAGCAGTTATCTAAAACTATTTGCAAATTAATTATACTCCTCGTATTAACAAAATACGTTCGATGTAACAGCAAAATCAAGAAAAAAGATTCAGATGTAAGGATTTTAGGCAAATCACATGATCATCGCGAAGATTTTCGTTATCCACTGCCAGAAATTACAGTTGACAAGAGCGATTTTACAATGCTCGTCGCTGGCGGTTATCGCCCCTCGAGGATAGTACTTTCCAAATATATTGTCTCCATACGTACCTCAAGAGCGACCTTTTACTTTGGCGATAATCATTTTTGTGTTGGTGTCATCATATCAGAACAATTGGTGCTTACAGCGGCGCATTGCGTGGTTGAGTGAGTAATAATTTCTAATTTAGATACATCAGCATTGTTGTAGCTTATGCTTTGAAATATTTTAGTCGGCGCAGAATCGTCACCCGCCCGCATCGTTTGCTCGTAGTTGCTGGTGCACCCAATCGTTTACTGAAAACTTACCGAACTGTGGAACGTAAGGTCATTGCTGTTATACCACATGATAAATATGTGCGTAAAGGCTTACATGATATTGCTATATTGCGTCTGAAGACACGACTGCCTGATGATAATCAAAATATTAAAATAATTTCATTGATTGATGAAATACCAAAAGCCGGCACCAATTGTCAATTGGTTGGTTGGGGTCAAATATTTTTTGTAAGTTGGTCCACAAAATAATGCCTACCAATGCAGCTGGATGTTGTCAGTCATTCGTTGTCTAATCTTGAATTCGCCTCTTTGTGTAGTGGTGATATCAGGGCTGTTATAGGGAACAGGAACGGACTTAAGGTCTTCAGATTAAAGAAACTTATGTGAAGGCCTTAGAGTATATCAGTTCAAACGACCAAACTCAACCCTGGACAAGTTCTTCGGAGTCATAGCGAGCAAAGACCGAAAAACTTTCGGGTAGTTTTGGCAAAAATTAGACGGTGAAGCATGAAGTGTCTATGAATCCACCGCATCATTCTCCATGCAGCTGTAAAAAAAGTGGTTTTCCAGGATGTTCAGACGTTACGCATGAACTTCATTTTGACAATGACCCTTCAAACACAAATCATCATTGATAAATGAGCCATGGTAAAACCAATAAGTTAAGAAGAATACTTGCTATCTTCTTCCGGTCAAAAGGGTCTCCCTACCTAGAAGTTGTGTTCGCGCAGCGTTTGCTTAGCAACTTGAGGTCCATCTATAGAGCAGCAGAGCACAGGTGGCGAGAGATACCCATTATTCCCTACAGCCATTTATATACAGTTTGCTTAAAACCATACGCGCTAGGAGGTCCGCATAGCAGTTGCCAGGTATGTTTCTATGTCCCGAGGCTTAGCTGATATTTATATCAAAGTTTAGTTCAAAGCAACCTCAAGCGAGGTCAGGCATCTCCATAGCACTGCCAATTGCATCACAGTTGCATTCCATCCATAGCATCTTTAATTGTGGGAACCTACGTTTGGAAGAGGTTTTGATCGAGCAAGTTACAGATTTGTAAATCACCTTTCGACCAAATGTCCAACACAAATAATGGAGAAGACACACGATATGATAATACAATACACCCTTAGCTTAAATCTCTTCGGAGGTAGCTAACAATGAGATCAGCAACTATAATATTTGGTTTAAGTGAAATCGACAACAAGACATATGCACATAGTTTCAGCCGTGTTATCTCAATTGGCATCTGCATTCCTGAAAATATGTTAAGCTTAATAAAATTTCTGATTAATTGATTTCTTACTTACCTCTCTCTCGCATAGCGTGGCCCATATACGGCTGTGGCTGTACAAGCAAATCTTACTGTTATATCAGGGGAAGATTGCAAACGATTTTATACGCATAAATATGATGAATCACTGATTTGTGCTGGTCATGCGACCGAATGGGATATTGACGCATGTCGCGGTGACTCGGGTGGTCCATTAATATGCAATGGTGTAGTAGCTGGAATTGTTTCGTGGAGTTCACACTGTGGCGAAAAGGGAAAACCCACGATTTTTACGAGCATCTATCATCATCGTATTTGGATAAATTTTGCAAGTGAAGGAAGCTCTTTAAATGATATAAGTTTCATAAATTTGTTATTATTTGTACTTGTCACTGATTGGGTTGTTGTTAATTGATATGGTGATATGTATAACTGCATTAAAGAGGTGATAATATATTATATATATTATTTGTAATTGCTGTTTTTATGTACAGCTCCCTTTTTCGCTCTTATTTGGAATCCAAATCTATAAATAAAGTTTTGGTTGTAAAGAAGGGCATTCGTGCTATTAGCGAGCTTTGGGCATTATTAGTCGTTGTGCTTTTGTTTAGCTATATTTTATTTAAATAATTTGTTAAAAATAAACGATTGTGAGCACACAAAGGAAACTATTTGTACTATGGCACTATTATGAATATTTGCCTAGAACTAACACTGCATTACCGGCAATTGCTAACATTCGCCAGATCGCAGCGTAAGCGCATGTAATTTTGTAGATGTTTGATTGATAGAACAGCTGATTTCTGTTAATATTTGATATGAAACTTTTATATTTGCTGCGCAAGGTGCGCACGGGTCCGGCTAGTTGTGGATTATTATTCGTATTTGGTATACAATTAGTTGATTTCCTGTTGAGGAAAGGTGACTTAAGGCCCAAATTATAACATCATCGGATCGAAGCATTCTGCGTGAGGTGATGGGCGTAAAACGATATTTTTCAAATTTATTTTGTAAGATTAAACTTTTTTCTCATCCTCGAATAATTTTTTTGAAATCAATTTCCAATACGTAGAAGTATTAGAATATTATGAACTAATTGCCAGTGAACATGTGTACACTATTACATATTCACGCCCTCACATGCGAGTTTTTAAACCGTAAACAATGACAATAGCGAAAAGCCGCAAAACAACACCAAACATTTGTCGCAACAATTGACCAATAACCAAAATGATTAAATGGATATGCGACATTTCAGTGTATTCATTGAGCCTACAAAAGAAATAGCAAAAACAACACCACCCGCTTATAAAAAAAGTCGTATCAATAAACTACATCAATTAGATTCTGGTATCCTATTACGAATTGTGGTTTCCTGTTAGCATACATACATACATATTGTAGGTACACATGTGTATCTTTGTTGGTGTGTCATTAGATGTATGTAGCAATGCTTTGGGGTTAACTAACATTGTTTGTTACGTATACGCCATGTAGCCCCAGGTAAGTAAGGTATATCGTTAGCTTAATGCGAAAATGTGCTAAGTCACTTTTTTTTGAAAAATTTTATTTTAATGCAGTTTTAAAACTGAATTCAAAATACATCGATCACAAAAAAAAAATATTTAAATTTTTCATTTTTACGTGCTGTGGGCAATGATGTGTAAATGTGCTAAGTCGTGAGTTGTTAAAAAAAATGTGCTAAGTCAAACTTTCAATAATATCAATCGGAATTGCTCGTCATTTCTTTGTGCGCGCATTTTATTTATTTATTTAATTCATTCAGTCTAAAAGTACATGCTTCGTTGTTGTTGTTATATTAACGATAAAGGCACTCCGCGAAGGATTTGGGGAGTGTTACCGATGTTGATGACCCTTTGTCGGATATAGATCCGGTACGTTCCGGTAACAAAGCACTATTAAGGTACTACTAGCTCGACCATCTCGGGAACGATTTATATGACCACATTAAACCTTCTAGGCCTTCCCGCCCTCCCCACCCTCTAGTTCCATGAGGAACTTGGAGTCGCCAGAGCTTCGGCTGTCAATGAAATAAGATTCGCCACGGTTAGGTGAGTTGACAATTGGGCTGGAGAAGCTATATATTGTGCTGGCAACCCCTTGAGAGGGTTGCGAACACAACCCCTTGAAATTGGATTTACCCAATTGAGACATGCTTTTGGTGTTGCTTTGCGCTGACTATAATCTATTATGCCGAAGATCACGCAGTGGAATATATGGAATGAACAAAGTAGATAAATCAGAGCAATTCGTGCTAAAGTTTATTACATTATAGGCAAGCATGAGTGAGATTAAAGGTTTTTCTATCATGCAAAGCCTGAAGAGCCAGCAATTTGTGACTGCTGTTATACGATGGGAAGCCGTCTGGGCAGTGAAGCATGCGTAAAGGAATTTTGTAAACGTTTTTGGAACTTTCTCAATTTTATAGGAGTTAGATTCATAGAAAGGATTCCATATTATTGAGCAATATTCAATACCACTTCTGACCAAATATATATAAAGTGCTTTCAACGTTATAGGGTTCTTAAAGTCACTGGTGTTACGTCTACTGAACCCAACCATTGCAACAAATTAAAAAAAAAACGAAATCAATGTGACTAGAAAAAGAGAGTTTCGCGTCAAAAATTACACCCAAGTCTTTACTCTTTTGACAACGGTTAAGAGATTTAGCATTTAGTTTGTAGATAAAGTATGTGGCAGTTGGCTTTATGGAATAAGACACAACACAGCATTTGTTTGAATTTAAAAATAAGTTATTGTCTGCGCACCATCCGTCAAAAGAGTCCAGATCAGAACCGTTAGAAATGAAATAAACAAGAAGAAGGATTTTAGGCCGAGCTTCTCTTCCAATTTATCTCTTGCTCCGTTTTTTTAATTTGTCCTACAAATTGGCGGGACGGGACCTACTTGCACGGGGCGGGACCAGGGCACTCGGTGTGGTAAGCGGAACACGCTACCATCACACCACGGTGGCCGCTAATAGTTAGAAATAGTTTGCCAAATAAATAGTATTTTTTGTGAAATATATAGTTTTAGTGTTATATTTCAATCATTAAAGGGCGGAGTGATGGTGAAACATATTGAGTAAAAAGAGCTAAGTCAGGAGAAAAAATTTGTTTTGAGTGAGGAAATTGTGCTAAGTCATAAAATAGCTGCTGGGTTAGCATAAGTGATTTTTATTTCTCTTTTTCAAAGATTCTACACTCAAAAGTATTGCAACTAAGGTATCCTTATTCACAGTTTTGAAAAAGAAAGGTTATTTCAAAAATTATTCAGTTTTTTTCTTCTTCTGTAAAATTCGTAAAAAGTGACTTAGGACATTTTCACACTAAGCTAACGATATGCTTAACTCACACAATGATGGATGCGAGTTATATATTATCGTTGTTGTAAGCCGCTCTCACATTATTAGATTTAATTTCATTTCGTACCTTTCTTATATTTAAAGCTTTAGTTTAAGATAACGTGATTGTTAAAAATTACTCTTAAGTTGACAGCTTGAAGAGCAAGTAAAGAATACTAAATTAAATCAAGTGGAATTTAAACAAAAGGTCTTCAGAGTTTTCTTTATGCATAAAAAATATTAGTGGCGACGAGGATGGGATACGCATAGTATTTATATCGTATCCAGTGAGCGAACATTTCGCGTGTAACACAAATACTTTTCGTATAAGAAAAGAAAATTAAATACTAAGTAAACTTTTTCTTAATAAGTTCCAATTACAACAAATAAACATTATATTAAAATTAACTTTTGCGGCTGTGGTGTTCGTTTAAAAACTGATCAAAAAAAAAAAAATAAAATAAGATTAGAATGTACATAGTATGTGAGTGAGATCCAGTTTTCAAAATAAAATTATAAGAAAAACAAATTAAAAACTTAATTGATTTGAACAATTAAATGGTGAAATAAAAATAAGAGAAAAAATTACATATTTTTTTTTACTATCCCGTTAACATTTTTTTCATTATACCGTTTATTACAAAAATTACAAAAAATTCCACTCTGAGAACAAAATTAATTGAGAGATAATGCATTTTTCATACGATCAAAAACAAATGGAATCGAAACCAACATTTTAACGCAATGACAGTGCAGCACAAGAACTACAAAAATTATATATAGTATAAGTGTTCTCGTTCAAATTTAAGTGATACGCACTAAAAGACAAAAAAAAAAAAATAATAATAATGAAACAAAGTGAGTGAAAGAACTTATTACATACATCTTTGTAAACTTACACAAAAAAAGAGAAAAACAGCAACAAACACACATTTCTGAATTCTCAATTACTCAATAACATAGTAAAAACTAGAGTAATACGATTGCTACAACATCAACATTTATTGAACAATTGGGTGCTGCTTAATAAGACGACTACGATTTTATAACAACACTATGGCCCTAATATTATCCGAAAGCTTGCGCGAGGCAAAAAGCTTACCAGCATTTACTGGAACTAGTGAGTATAGTTTAAGCAATTATTTGAGAGACGTTCGTACTGTGTTGCAGTTGACACCTGCTGAACATCTAGTTACGCTACAACTTATATTGAGCAATAGGATTCAAGGTAAAGCTTTAAGAGCAGTGGAAACTCTAGTCAACCCAAGTTGGGAGCAGTTATTAAATAAGCTTATAGCAGAGTTTGCAGTAAAGAGAACTTATTTTAATTTAAGAAGCGATGCAATGAACGTTGATGCTAAGAGCATTGAAGAATTACACCATAAGTTAAGAGAAATATTAAGCCAAATGAATATTAAATATAGTTTAGAACCTGATAAGTTGTATACTCCCGACAATAATGAAAAGATGATATTTGATATTTATGTAAACTTTTTGCCTCTTCATATTAAATCTTTATTATTACAAAATCACATAAACTCAATAAATACTGCGTATACATATTACATAGAAAATAATATACTAAAAGACATAATATTAGTGAATAGAAGACAAGTGCATAATTTTCCGTATAACAATTTGCAAAACAATTTCCATTTTCCAAATGAAAGTAAATCATTTAATAATAATAATTTTACTATGAATAAGTCTCAAAATAGAAATAATTTTGCAAGTGGGAATACAAATTTTAGAAGAAATTTTCAAAATTCAAATAATCGTAATAGCAACAGTTTTCGCAATTATGATTATCAATATAACAACAGGAATAGAGGAAATAACTATGTTCAGAATAATATAAATAATAGCGAAAACTACAGGTCTCCCCTTCTAAGAGGCCATCCAGATAGTTATAATGGAAATAATAATAATTTACAAAATCCAAATATGGATCTACAGCAAAATCAGAAAATAAGTTTTAATGATGTCCCATATCATGAACCAATGGATATTGGAGCTATTAATGCCACCCAAAATTTTCATTTACCGCCTCTGGAACCACATTACCCATAATAATAGCCGTGTTTTTTAACACGCGCGTATACGTTTCGTTTGCGCGTGTTAAAAAACGCCTATCTTCGCTTAGATAATGCTTATGAGACCCATCTAGCGGCTGTGGTTAAACAACTAGCTACAGCAACAGGGTGTACCGAAAAGCGGAGACGCAACGCTCTGATGGCCATAGGGTATAACATATAGCTGAATCAGTTGCGATGAATTGTGGACACACATAGAATACATAGAATTAGTGTAGAGGGTGAAACAAAGACACATATTTCAGTTACATCTGAGTATAATGCGTATTGAAATTTAGTAGGACAAAATTTATGCGCAGCAATTTCAGAGGTGTATTTATAGTTTGTCGACGAGCAGTCAATATAAAGTTTAAGCGTAAACGGATATACGCGTGTTAAAAAACACGGCTAATTTTAACAATAAATAACATAAAAACTAGGTGCCTTGTAGATAGTGGGGCTGCTACAACGCTAGGAAGTTACGTTTTTTTCTCTAATATAGGCGTAAAAAGAAATCTGAAAAAACCCATCTTATTAAATACCCTAATAGGAAATAATATTATAACAGAAGAAGTAATTGTAAATGTGCCAAGTGAGTTTAATGCAAAAGACGAAACAATGTCTGTTAAATTAACCCACTTTATTGATAAGTCATTTGATTGCATATTAGGCATCAATGTTTTATACCCGATGGGCTCAATAATTAATTTCAAAACCAAAATAATGACAGTTAATAATTATGATATTCCGCTTTTTAATCCTACTTTTAATCCTGCGTATGAGGAAATCAACTACTTAGAAAAGGCTGAAGTTGCAGAATTTAGAAATCTATTTCCTCCCGATTTGAATGAAGAAGAACATAAAATTTTTAAAAAATTCCTTTATAAAAATAAAAAACATTTTACATTGAAGGCTTAAATTTGACTACAACCGATTGTGTGAAACACCAAATAATTACTACATCACATAAGCCTATATACTGCAAAAATTATAGGCACCCTCAAATTTTAGAAAACGAAATAAATCGTCAAATAAACGAAATGCTAAGAGAAAATATAATCAGACATAGCAAGTCGCCGTATAATTCACCCTTGTGGATTGTTGAAAAAAAATCAATTTCTCTAAGCGAGAAAAAATGGCGTTTAGTCATTGATTTTAGAAAGTTGAACGAAATCACGGTAGACGATAAGTTTCCACTTCCGAATATTGAAGCATTATTCGACAAGTTGGGTAGAGCGCAATACTTTTCATCATTAGACCTTGCAAAAGGTTTTCATCAGATACTAATGGATGAAAGTGATATAGAAAAGACAGCCTTTTCAACATCTCAAGGGCATTTTGAATTTATAAGAATGCCGTTTGGCCTAAAAAACGCACCATCTACGTTTCAGAGGATGATGAACTGCGTATTGTCCGATTTTATTAACAATATTTGTATCATTTATATGGACGACATATTAGTTTTTTCAACTTCTCTTACTGAGCACATGGAAAGTTTGCAAAAAATATTCACAAGACTCGATAATTATAATTTGAAAGTGCAAATAGATAAGTGTAAATTCTTATCAAAAGAAACCCATTTCTTGGGTCACATCATAACCAATAAAGGCATAAAGCCAAACCCAGATAAAATTAATGTAATACAAAATTTACAACTTCCGAAAACAGTGAAAGATATAAAATCCTTTTTAGGCTTGACCGGATACTACCGGAAATTTATAAAAAATTATTCTCTCATAGCCAGCCCTATAATAAAGTATTTGAAAAAAGACTCAAAAATAAATCTTCATGATCAGCTTTACATAGAATCATTTCAAAAATTAAAAAATATTTTAACGAACCCGCCCCTGCTTAGTTATCCAGACTTCAAGAAAAAGTTTATTTTAACTACTGATGCCAGCAATGTAGCCATAGGAGCTGTTCTGAGTCAAGAGGGTAAGCCAGTGTGTTATGCTAGCCGAACCCTTAATGGACATGAAAAAAACTACTCAACCCTGGAAAAGGAATTGCTGGCAATAGTATGGTCTATAAAATACTTTCGTCCGTACCTTTACGGGAGAAAGTTTTTAGTACAAACTGATCACCAACCATTGAAATGGTTGTACTCGATGAAAGACCCTAACTCAAGAATAATTCGATGGAAGATACTACTGGACGAGTTTCAGTTTGATATTGAATTTCTTAAGGGTAAAGAGAATAAAGTGGCCGACTATTTAAGTCGAGTTCCACTTTATCAAAATTCGGTAAATAGGATTCAGTGTGAGAAAGAAAACCTAGGTAATAAATTTCATATCTCGGACAGGATATTAAATAAATATAGAACTCAAATAAGGATAGTAAAAAATAAAAACAGAGAAACTGATTTACTATTCAGAAAATATAAAATAATTTATGTCGCAGAAAATGATTTGAACAGTTCGCATTATTTGAATGATTTATTTAGACGAGAAATTAAGAAAGGCACTATTGGCATATTTTCCGAGCTTCCAGATGATAAGTATGAGCAAATAGAGAAAAAGCTATTTGAACTTTTTTCCGTTAACGCTAGTTTAAAATTTATTAAATGTACAAAAATAGCCACTGATATAGAATCTGAGGAGGCTTTCCTGAATATTATTGATGATACTCACGTAAAAGGAAACCATAGGGGTATTCATGAAAATTATGACCAATTAAAAGAATTGTATTTTAATCCTAAATTGTTCAAGTATGTAAATAAATACTGCAATAATTGTAGAACATGTATTGAAAATAAATACGATAGAAACCCAATTAAAAAAAAATTTGAAAACACGTATACTCCCGGGAAGCCAAACGAAGTGGTACACTTAGATATATTTCATATTCATAAAGCTTATTTTCTTACTACAATAGATAAATTTACTAAGCTGGGATCGGCCCATAAATTAACAGATAAAAATATGATAACAATTAAATTGAAATTAGAGGAAAGAATTGCACATTTAGGTAAACCATGTAAATTAATAATGGATAATGAATTCAATAATGCTTTAATTAAATTATTCTGTCAAGAAAATAACATTGATACGCATTTTACGACGCCGCATTCTCATACGGGTAATTCCGATATTGAGCGATTACACTCCACACTTCTCGAGCATATCCGAATCTTGAAAAACTCAGATAATATTGAAAACGTAGAGGAACTTGTTTTGAAAGCAATTACCTTTTATAATAATTCGATACATCGAACAACAAATTTAAAACCAATCGATTTTATAAACAAGCTAGATATAAATTGCGAAGAAATAAAAAATAGAGCTGAATTAAATAAACAAAAAGCTATTAACAAGGCAAATTTTAACAGAGAAAATATATCATTAGAATTAACCAACCCTAATTTATATACAAAAAATCCTACTGCTGTTAGGCAAAAAACAGCCAAACGCTTCAATAGGTATCATTTTAGTAATCCAAACAAAGTTGATGTTGCTCAGTTTCGAAGACCACTAAAATCTATATCTATATAAAAAAAAAAAATATTAAATACAAAAAAGAAAAATAATAATAAAAATTGGCTTTGATTTAATTATCATAATTTACATTTAAATAAATAAAAGGTTAATTATGCGCAAACATTTCTATGGATTAAGATATATATTTTGGGTATACACTAAAAAAAAAAAAAAAAATGTATTTACTACTTTTATTTTATTGATAAATTAGGAATAATGGGGTATCATAATAATTATGAACATATTTAGATAATTCGATGGGACTCGAATTTTAAGGAGGAGCGAGTTATATATTATCGTTGTTGTAAGCCGCTCTCACATTATTAGATTTAATTTCATTTCGTACCTTTCTTATATTTAAAGCTTTAGTTTAAGATAACGTGATTGTTAAAAATTAGTCTTAAGTTGACAGCTTGAAGAGCAAGTAAAGAATACTAAATTAAATCAAGTGGAATTTAAACAAAAGGTCTTCAGAGTTTTCTTTATGCATAAAAAATATTAATTGCGTACCTAACGAACTATCTGGCGATTTCTGTGATCAAGCGCTGCTATTTGCATAACTGAGTGTTTTTTCCATGCACTACGGTATACACATTCATCTACACAAACGTATTTAGGATCCAGAAAGTGTGTTTATTGTCAATTAACTTGGAAGAGCTTTGTTCCACGTGTACAAGTATTAGGTTTCTGCTCGTTTGATTTAAAATGCATTGCTAGCATTTGCCAAACGTAGTTTCCTAATACGCTTAAGGTGAGTTCACCTTATTAAAAAATGGATTGTGTAGAATGATAGTATGCCGCTTAGAATGTAGCGGTTACACTGTTTGGGTAACGTGTTTCATATAACAAGTGTGGGTCTTTAATTGAAAAAACTTTGTATATTTAAATAGATGATAAAATATGGGCAAAACAAGGCGTGGTTGCCAAGTTTCCGTGGAGCTCGATAACATAACGGCGTACTTCGGGAAAACTAATTTTTTTAAGTTAATTGGAGCTCGCGTAGATTTAACTTTACCAGAATTAAATAATTTTGGGCTTTTTAAGAAGAGCTTCGTCTGCGTTTTATCACTAAGAAACACTACCGAACCGATTATTGATAGAGAGCAAGTATCGTCGAGTACTGGCTTCGTATTGGTTTCTCATCGGCTTGCTAAGGAGTCGTCGATAAAAAATTGACAACGCACCTGCATATAACAAAGTGACAATACACCGATTGGAAATCAGCAACTTTTTAATAACAAGTCCATACATTTTTAAAAACAAAATCATAATTTTTCGATCACAAATCATTAATTTTTGTATAACAAATCGATAATATGCCGATAAAAATATATATCACTTTAATAACCTTTCGATAAGAAATCGAGCTAAATAATCGATATCCGTTCGGAAATTAATCGATAACGTTTTGTAGAATTATCGGTAACTTTTTGATAAGAAATTAATATCGAATGATTAACCCGCCGATTGCAAAATAGTATCACTCCGATCAAATCCATAAAAAGACAAGACGATTAATATTCGATAAAATTTCGGTAGTAAACTCATAATTTTCGGTAACAGACCGATGACTGGTCGATAAAAAGCGAGAGGTCAACAATAACCTTTGACATCTATAGCAAATATATAACACTCCTATAAAAAAATTGTTGTACTCTATACTTTGTCGACAACACACCTATAACAAACCGATAACTCATCGATAATGTGGATAACAAAGACTAACACATCGATAACAAATTAAAAAACCGTCGATGGCAAATCCTTTCTCTCATATAAAAATGCAATAGCTTTTTGTTTACATATCGATATCGATTTTCGGTAGATATTCGATGAGATTTCGATAATGAATTCAAAATTTTGGATAACAGCGTGTCAAGTACGAGTTAGTCAGTCATGTTATTTCGTAGCGAGCGGACGTGCAAACCATACCAGCGAGTGTATGCCGTAACAATAGATCATATTCATTTTCATATTCATTCATGTACTAATTTTTAATTACTTTTATAATTTATATTCAATAAATACATATTCAATTATATGTAATAATCAACATTAAATTGGTAACGAGTCATCCTTGACAAGCGCAATTACTCGTCGATAAAAATATTTGATAATATTTCGATAGTAAATTCAATTCTATAGAAAATTGAGAACTCAACAATAAACCTTGATATCTAAGGTAGATTTTATAACTTTAGAAAAAACCGATATACTCTGTAATTTGTCGATAAAACACTTTAAAATACCGATAACTCGTCGATAGAAACTGGATAATACGTTTATAGCTAGTGGATAACAAACCGATAACTTATCGATAACAAATCATTTCTGTCATATCATGCACATGGTGTACATACATTGGTGTCACCTAGTTACTACACCTACGCTTACATTCTGTAATCCTCCATACAGCAGACCAATATCACATGGTAATGGTGGCTTGCTATCTATTTCCATAGACTACGCTTGCACTTATCATACATTCTGGAATACCCCACACCGCGGTAAAAAATGTTTACACGTACAAATATGTATCATCCTGTGTTTTGAGCTCGATTTTTGTGCCGCTGCAGCAAGCAAAGTTAGTTAGTCCTTCGCTGCAACTGCCAAAAATTAGAAGCTCGTACAAATAAAATCTTCATCCTCCTATCTTTACCAACTAATTGGTGGTCTCCCACTTCCCATGTTAACATTTACAGGTACCAGTAGGAAAAATGTCTTGTCCGGAGTGTCATTATCTATTCACAGAACAAAAAATCCAGTAAAGCCTTGAGTTTTACTCATTGGCCTGTGTTTACATCAATCCACGATGATCTCAAAAGTTTCTCATCAAACACTTTTAGTTCTATTATGGTTGACCTTATTCAAGATTTCTTGATTCGCGAAAATAAAGTTAAATCAGTTCGTTACTTCACGGGAGCTAACCGTCCTCGCATCAGAGAGGGCCGACAGACTCTGCACTCGGAAGAAAAACTGGCTTTCACTACCTTGAGAACTATCAAGTATTGTGTCGAAAGGCCTGACTTCGAATATTGCAGCAGCTAAGGAATCTTCTACAGGTTCGAGCGTATGACAGGTAGCTACTTTGAGATTTCAGTTATAGGTATATATTTCTGTACGGATTCAAGTTTATTTCGTCATTCCCCTGGAAATGGATTGCTAGATCATGAGGACCACATGCTGGAGACCACAGGAGATACCCATCGTATCGGAGAGAGGGAGCGATACATTCTGCATTTGGAAGAACTGGAATATGCTGACGTGTACAAATAATTTCCACTTCTCTGAGCGTTGTACCGTTATATGTAGGAAGACCTGGGTTTGACTGTTATAGTAACTAGAGGATCCTATCTGGGTTCAAGTATCTGTCAGGTATCCACTTTGGGCTTTCGGTTGATATATGCCGATATGGCTGATATGCCTCCAGTCTATGGATATGAGCCTAATCTGAAATCTCTTCAATAAGAGATCCTCCTAAATTAAACGTCTAATCGCTTCCGACACCACACCGCTCATAATTAGTCCGAGTATTCAAAAGACGGCCGCAGCCAAGGTCTGTTGATAATGGCAATCAAATGAGCCACCAGTGATTCGCTGGTCAACTGGTCCTTCCTGGTGACGACACCATCCTCCTGCCTCTGTCCAAAATTCCACAGGATTATGATCTCCACAGCGTCCTCACACAGCTTCTTCAATTTTAAAGCGCTTCTGTCAGTTCTGTAGGTATATATCGATATTGTTCGGTGCTAGCTACCACTTACGTGATGTATCGGTTCTAACAGCAGGACTTCTCTGCTAGCACTTGACTGCATTTCGCGACTTTCCTGGACAGACTAATGGTCGATTTCGACGCATTTCATCCATTATAATAGCAGGCTATTTTTTACTCCGTTCTTTCCGACAAAACGTGCACGTGGTACCTTGCTGGTTGCCCATTGCCGTTGCTCTTTGATTGATGATTCTTGTTCTTCTTATTCACGCTAACGCTAAATAAATCGCCCCTTCAAAGCTAATAATCGTGCCCGGATGTTTGTCATGCAATGATGGTCATTTGGTTAGGTGTTCTATGCCGAGAAGGTAAGCGAGGTTTGTCCTATGACTTAATTGAACATATTTTTTAAGTGGAACTTGGGGGAAAGCTTAAATAATCTCAACCGATGTATTGGATTTGGTTCTCTCACTAAAAATCTCTTTCGAAATTGTCTTAACCCATAAAATTGACTTCCTTTCGTATGGACGTACATATGTGTGTGCATACATTTGATTGTTTCTTTTCGTTGTGATGAAAGTTTTTGGTGTAAATAACAATTCTAATGCCTAAAGCTCATTGAATGGACACACAGATAGGACAGAGTGTTCTATAGAATATCCTTTGATTTGTTATCAAAACAAATTAATAAACTCAAATAATAAGCGTTAGCCGTATGATAGTAGGTGGTGTGCTTGTCTTTTATACGGAAAGTTCCAGGTTCAAGCCATAAAAGAGGATATGTCAAATATTAAATATTGAGAAAAATCTTTTCAAACCAATGTTGGTCAGCGGCAGAGCTCTACTTAACCCTCAAACGAACATAAAGAAAGTTTATAATTAACCCATAAAGAAGGTTTATAATTAACCCATTATGAGTAGGATTGGAAGCTCGGCCCACAGCGTCCCAGAGTTATATAGCAGTAAAACTGTTATGACAAAACTTAAGGTGGTTCACACAGGGATCAGATTTACGACGTCCTAATGGATACACAACAAATTAAATTATTATGGAATCTCAAAAATGATCTCGTGTGACAAACTTCAATCCACTCCAATAACAACAAAGTGTTCGCTATCTCTTTGTCAATGGTGTTACCATTTCAAAGGATGAAAAAAAAAAACAAATTGCCAATTCGATTTTTTAAGGCCCACACTAACATTAGTTTCACTGCGTGCGCGTATGTGTGTGTATGTGTGTTTGATAATTTGTTTGAAGTTATTATATGCCAAAAGCGATTTGCATACAAATTCGGCACGAATTGTAAATATTTAACTAAAAACAACTGGTAAAGTCTGCCTATAATGCTCATAAACTAACTAATACATATATCTACATATATAGACTTACATAAATACATTAGATACATATGTATATATACATTTTTCTCCTTGCTTACGTGTGCATTTGTGTGTGCAAGTATTAAATTTTGAATCATAATTAATTATGCATGTGTAAATTCCAAATAATAAACGCTCAGCCTGCTTACAAAACACTACCCCATCTACGAAGTTATCATCCACCCTTTTTACTAGCCAAGCAAACCTTTTAACTGTGATCCAAGTTCAGCAAAGAAAATTGTGTTATAGTCTATTGCGACGTCCTTGTATGTATGAAGTAGCTGTCATGCTTTGTTTACATGTTTTGCTAATTTTTATAACTTACCCTATAATGAAAATGTACTCTGGTCACAAACCTTTAGTTCTAAACTACACCACTTGGTGAGGGGCGCAAGTTGATCATTTTCTCAGATAACAAAGCACCGCTCATGGCTCTTAGCTCTGCGGTCACTTCATCCAAGACCGTCAGCAGTTGAAAGAGGTCGCTTAAAATCGCAGCTAGCTTTGCAAATATAACCCTTGTATGGGAAACTGAAAACAGGTAGCTAGAAGGCAGATGAACTTGGAGAGGCAAGTGCCCTGTTGGATTCACTGGTACTTCTCGAACGCCTGCAAGTTGGGCAAGCAAACAGGATTTCAAAAATCAATATGCACAATAGATGCAATACAAATAGTTGTCAATATAGCCTGTGAAACCATAAAAGGAGGTGAAAATAAAAGGAAGCCCTTTGCACTGAGTACTTCGGATATTAGAGATGCTTTTAACACCGCGAATTCGATGTAGACAATGACAGCGCTACGAAACTTTGGCACACTTGCTTACCTGCTCGGAATAATTGGTAACTAGTTTAGCGGCAGAGTACTCCTCTTCTATACGGATAAGGGGTCAGGAAAGCACAACATCACCCTCCTCGGGGTTCTGTTCGAATTCCCGGCACGAAAATTGGTGAATTTGCAGATAATATTGTCGTAGCGGCAGTGGCCAAAAAACCGGATCTGCTCCAAACATTATGTAATGACACCGTAGAAAGAATAAAAGAATGGCTGACGAACATAGGGCTGGAGATGGCTAGCAATAAGACAGAAGTGGTTTTGGTGAGCTCAAGGCGAACTGTGGATGAGTTAGCCCTAGCCATATGAGATTATCAAATTAATTCAAAGCTTTTCTTGAAATATTTAGGAGTAAACATTGACTCAAAACTAAATTTTAAGGAGCACTTCAGGACGGTGCAAGAAAAAATTTCTAGAATAAGTGGAGCCATAACGCGAATAATGCCCAACATTGATGGCCCAGGCGAAGCTAAGCGCCAGCTATTATCCAAAGTTACCAGCTCGATAATATTATATGCAGCACCAGTACGGCACGGGTATAAGAATAGCATGTGATTATCGGACGGGGTCCGACGACGTATTCCTTGTTTTATCTCGGTAAATCCCTATGTATCTACTGTCAAGTGAAATTGCCAATCTGTATGGCGTTGGAATCATCTGACCGTCTGAAGATGCCGAAAGAAGGGCAAGGTCACGAAAAAGATTTAGCTGGCAAGAATGTTAGAAAGAAGCGAGAAAAGGCTCCTGTACCATCATGTTAGTTCGAAATATAGTGCAACGGAACGAGTGATGGCACGGCGGACTAAGCTACCACCTTACGCAGATATTTTGTCGGTATGGCAACTTCAAGGAGTATCTACATAAGCGTAGGATAGAGGAGGATCCTTTCTGTCCTCACTGTCACACCGAATCGAAAAACGCCGAACACGTAATGTTTTATTGTCCTCGTTTTCATAATGAAAGACTCTCTGTACACAAAGTTTTAGAGAGGAGCCTTTCATTAGGAATTTAGTTCGCCTTATGTGCAGGGATACATATTTTTGGGCTGCAGTGAGTAAAATGGCATTCTTAGTGGTGACGCCATTGAGGCATGCCGAAAGGGTGAGCGGAAAAATGCGCATACGAAGCAGTGGCGACTATGACGTTATGCCTGCAGCTAAAAATCAAAAACTTTTTAGATATATATGCAGAATTACCCCGCAGTCGAAAGTATTGATATAGCTAAGGCTCCAGCTGAATAGTAGAAATAGGAAGTGGTTAAATTTTTCAAAACAGGTTCAGTCCGAAGTGTATGAGTATTTTCCCTTAAAATACCATTTTTCAGATTATCAATCTAGCTTCATACTACTTGGTTTGGCTGCTGGGTATATACTCACCCTTTCATTAGTAGTGGTTGTTATTCATTGAAATTGTTCTAAGTTTGTATGTAATCACTTGTGCTTCTGTTCGCATCGTTACTTTGTGGTTAGATTAAACAGCATTGAATTTCAATAGATTTGAGCGTCATCACCACTTGCTGGTGCTTGCTCGCCTATAATCTCAACATACAGAAATAAACGAAGCTTCTGTTTTAACAGATTTTAGTTAATAATTCTGTGTGGTATTCACAAGGAGGATGAAATTGTACACAAAATTTATCTTGATTATTAATTGAATTTAATTAATATTCCTTTAAATCTTTTTTTACTTCGATTGAACAAGTTTTGGGATCAAATCTCTCGTCTGCTCTGTTAGAGTGTTAACATAATCAAAAAACTGAAAACAAATAAAAGGCACGATATGTCCCCGAAAAGGTATACGCTGAGCTTCCCTCTAGTTTCGCGCCTTGCTACTTTTCTACAAGTTGGCAAGACGGGTACTTCTATGTTTTACGCTGACTTCGAACGGCTTTCACTGAGTAGCTTTTCTTGGCAGAAATATACTCGGAGTGTTTGCTAAATCACAAAGGGCGGCCCGCTTAATATAACTTGTTTCTACTTAAAAAAAAAAAAACTTGTGTTGTTGTAAACTTTCGATGTTGCTTTGCGCGGGAATCGAGGGCTTTCGATGTGGTAGGACGACCCCCACACAACGGCGGCCGCAGAATCTTTTATATTTGGGGTCCAGTAAGGACTGTTTTCGAAATTATTTTAGATCATTTCTGGACTATTTCAGGATAATTTTTGGAGAATTTAATTATTTTAGTAATGTTGGGATCATTAGGGGTCTATTTCGAGAATATTTGGAGTTTTTTTTGGTGTTTTTAGGTACTATTTTGAGATAAATTTCGAAATGGGTTAAGAAACTTTTCTGGACTATTTCTACGACTACCTCGGGATGACTTTTGGGCTATTTTGGCATCATTGTGGTAGCGTTCAGAAATATGCATTTATGAATACGAAAAGCTATCAGACTGTTATTTATATTGGAATTTCATTGGCACGTTATTGGTTTGTTAACAAAAAGCTATCGATTTGTAATCGAAAAAACATTCATCTGTTAACAAAAAATATCAAAAAGTTATCGAATTTCGAATAAAAATATATAAATTTTAAAAATAAAAAATTAAATTTTAAAAATTTTTAATCGAAAAGTTATCGATTTTTTATGGAAAGTTGCAAAACTATTTTAAAAAAGTATCGATTTATTATAGGTTTGTTATCGATGATTTTTCAATAATAAACCATAACACTTGTTCGATAACACGCGGCCTGGTTCCGGTTTTCGGTTTTACTTTCCTCTCCCTTATTTCCTTTTTTCATGCCACAATTTTTTACACATCAAAAAATTCATGCCGCCGCTGCATAAGCAAATGAAGTGTTCACTGGTATGTTATTCGTTTACAGCAAATCTTTAAATGACCTTGAAGGTTGAATGTCGTCGTATTAAGTCACTCCCACTCAGGCTAGTTATCGTAATATTAGGGATCTTTATTCAGCAAAAAACCATCAACATCGCTAACACTTCCCAAAACCTTGGTTGATGTTTTTAACAATACAAGAATAAGAACAAAGAGTTCTCATCATACCATTTAATCGCCTTTTGCCATGCCATCTAATATTGTATCAGGGTAGGCGGTTCATTTCCACATGGTTGCTTTGCTTAGCCTACGAACGGTTTTGCGGCCAAACTATATACGAAGATATGTAGAGACATCAAGCAAAAGATGACATAGAACTCTTCGTGGGGTACGCTGGTCACAGCACCTCGTTTTCTCAGGCATGCTAGCGTTTCAAAACCTTCAGTTACTTTCTCTCTTTGTTTTTCACCCAATAAGTTTGGGTCACTCTGTTTTATATGCTTTAGATGGTATAACGCGATAGTTCCCAGTTCATTTAGAAAATCCTTTTAGAGGTAAAATACGCTGCCATAGTTTTTTTCATTTCTTCCCAATATTTTTTTGAGCTTAACTTGAAATCACGAGTCATGCTAATATATTTCGCTTCAGAAGTAGGCTTTATTGTTGTGCAGTACAGTTTCGACTAACTCTAGGTTAGAGTGTTTTTCAGTGACCATCCCCGACCTATTTTGCCTGCTCATCGTGCCATAGTCGCTGATAGGAATTTACTTGTTGTCGTTATTACTTAGTCGTCAGCGTGGGTGACTTATCTCGTTCTTTTTGCTAGGAAGGTTTTCAAGATAGCCTGACACGCCTACTTCATAGCTCTCTCTTGTATTTGACGACTCTACGCCTTGGGTTTAGAATCTATACAAAGAGCCTTGGATTTCGTGTCGTACATTTGACCTGTAGATTTCGACCGCTTCAGTGTGTTATTAAAGGCAGCCTTAGTGTCTAGATAGGCTACCTGCGCTTTTCGAAGAAAGAAAAATAAATTTACTATCCTCCAAAATTTACTTTTTAAGACCGTAATTTGAAATTTAATTATATGTTTTTTTCCAACGCTCTTATGTTCACGTAACGGCACCCTGTAACGGCATAAACTAATCGAGATAAATATAGACTTCTATATATCAAAATGATCTGGGCGAAAAAAGAAATTCATTTAACCATGTCCGTCCGACCGTTAACACGATAACTTCATTAAATTTTGAGCTATCTTGATGAAATTTGGTACGTAAGTTCCTGAGAACTCATCTCAGATCGCTATTTAAAATGTTCGAAATCCGACTATAACCACGCCCACTTTTTCGATATCGAAAATTTCGAAAAACCGATAAAGTGTGATAATTCATTACCAAAGACGTATAAAACGGTGAAATTTGGCAGGCGGGTTCACCTTATGACGCAGAATAGAAAATTAGCAAAATTTTGGGCAATGGGCGTGGTAACGCCCACTTTTAAAAGAAGGTAATTTAAAAGTTTTTCAAGCTGTAATTTGGCAGTCACTAAAGATACCATGATGAAATTCGGCAGGAACAGGGGTAACGTTATTATATATGTTCTATATAAGAATTAGCAAAATCGGATGAGGAAAAACTTCTTTAAAGTCCAATTTTAACCAAAATTTAATATCTTTACAGTATATAAGTATACTATGTCAACATTCAACGTCAGTAATGATGTGGTGCAACAAAATACAAAAATAAAAGAAAATTTCAAAATGGGCGCGGCTCCACCCTTTTTCATTTAATTTGTCTAATATACTTTTAATGCCATAAGGCGAACAAAAATTTACCAATCCTTGCGAAATTTGGTAAGGGCATAGCTTCTATGACGGTAACTGTTTTCTGCGAAAAAGGGCGAAATCGGTTGAAGCGACGCCCATTTTTTATACACAGTCGACCGTCTGTCCTTCCGCTTGGCCGTTAACACGATAACTTGAGAAAAAATCGATATATCTTAACTAAACTTAGTTCACGTACTTATCGTATTAAAAATGGACGAAATCCGACAATGACCACGACCACTTTTTCGTTATAAAAAATTCGAAAAATGAAAAAAAAAATGCCATAATTCTATACCAAATTCGAAAAAAGGGATGAAATATGGTGATTGGAATGGTTTTTTGACGCACAATATAACTTTAGAAAGAACTTTGTAAAATAGGTATGGTACCTAGCATATTAAGTAGAAGAAAATGAAAAAGTTCTGCATGGCGAAATCAAAAGCCCTTGGAATCATGACAGGAATACCGTTCGTGGTATTACACATAAAAATAAATTAGCGATACCCGACAGATAATGTTCTGGATCACCCTGGTCCACATTTTGGTCGATATCTCGAAAACACCTTCACATATACAACTGAGGGCCACTCCCTTTTAAAACCCTCATTAATACCTTTAATTTGATACCCATATCGTACAAACACATTATAGAGTCTCCCCTGGTCTACCTTATGGCGATATCTCGAAAAGGCGTCCACCTATAGAACTATGGCCCGCTCCCTTTTAAAATACTTTTTAATAACTTCCATGGGTATCAACCGTGTCATATAAACACGGTTACCCTAGGTTCATTTTCCTAAGTGGTGATTTTCCCTTATTTTGCCTCCAAAGCTCTCAGCTGAGTATGTAATATTCGGTTTGACTCTAACTTAGCCTTCCTTACTTGTTAAACCTAAAAGCAGTGTTGTTGTTTTTGCAAACTCGATTTCGCAAAACTAACAGACAAATATCAAAGCAATTTGAATTGCAAATGCGAAAAATTTAATTTGAAGCAATAAAAAAATGTGATTTGATGTTAAAAAAAGCATTCCCACATTTACATACACGTACATACAAAAACATAAAAAAATACATATATGCATATGTGAGAGCACATACAAAGGCTACTGTATTTAATTGCAAAAATAGCTGAGGTCAAAGTTAAATCAACACTAAAAGCGATCAGCAAACCAAACCAAACAGAAACGTGTAATCAATCAAATAAAATGCAAAAATGCAACAAAAACATTCCAGAAGAAGAAGAGGAGAAAAAATAAAAATACGTTTAAAGTAGACCGCTACAGTAAAGCAAAAATATTTTAAAATTAAATAAAAACAAGTAAGGAAGGTTAAGTTCGGGTGTAACCGAACATTACATACTCAGTTGAGAGCTATGGTGACAACATAAGGGAAAATAACCATGTAGGAAAATGAACCGAGGGAAACCCTGGAATGTGTTTGTATGACATGTGTATCAAATGGAAGGTATTAAAGAGTATTTTAAGAGGAAGTGGGCCTTAGTTCTATAGATGGACGCCATTTAGGAATATCGCCATAAAGGTGGACCAGGCCTGACTCTAGAATTTTTTTGTACGATATGGGTATCAAATGAAAGGTGTTAAAGAGTATTTTATGAGGGAGTGGGCCATAGTTCTATAGGTGGACGCCATTTAGGGATATAGCCATAAAGGTGGATGAGGTTTGACTCTAGAATGCGTTTGTACGATATGGGCATCAAACGAATGGTGTTAATGAGTATTTTAAAAGGGAGTGGGCCTTAGTTCTATAGGTGGACGCCGTTTCGAGATATCGCCATAAAGGTGGATCAGGGTTGACTCTAGAATGCGTTTGTACGATATGGGTATCAAATGAAAGGTATTAATGAGTATTTTAAAAGGGCGTGGTCCTAAGTTCTATAGATGGTCGCCTTTTCGAGATATCGCCGTAAAGATGGACCAGGGGTGACTCTAGAATGCGTTTGTACGATATGGGTATCAAATGAAAGGTGCTAAAGAGCATTTTCAAAGGGAGTAATCCTTAGTTCCATAGGTGGACGCCGTTCGAGATATCGCCATAAAGGTGGACCAGGGGTGACCCTAGAATGAGTTTGTACGATATGGGTATCAAATTAAAGGTATTAATGAGAGTTTTAAAAGGGAGTTTTAAAAGTGGTGGTAGTTGTATATGTGAAGGCGTTTTCCAGATATCGACCAAAATGTGGACCAGGGTGACCCAGAACATTATCTGTTGGATACCGCTAATTTATTTATATATGTAATACCTGCCAAGATTTTAAGGGTTTTTTATTTCGCCCTGCAGAACTTTTTCATTTTCTTCTACTTAATATGGTAGGTGTCACAACCATTTTATAAAGTTTTTTCTAAAGTTATATTTCGCGTCAATGAAACAATCCAAGTACTTTACCATTTTCATCCCATTTTTCGTATTTGGTATAGAATTATGGCATTTTTTTCATTTTTCGTAATTTTCGATATCGAAAAAGTGGGCGTGGTCATAGTCAGATTTCGTTCGTTTTTCATACCAAGATAAAGTGAGTTCAGATAAATACGTGAACTGAGTTTAGTAAAGATATATCGATTTTTGCTCAAGTTATCGTGTTAACAGCCATGCGGAAGGACAGACGGACGACTGTGTATAAAAACTGGGCGTGACATCAACCGATTTCGCCCATTTTCACAGAATACAACTAATGCCATAAAATCTATGCCCCTACCAAATTTCAAAAGGATTGGTTAATTTTTGTTCGACTTATGGCGTTAAAAGTATCCTAGACAAATTAAATGAAAAAGGGCGGAGCCACGCCCATTTTTAAATTTTCTTTTATTTTTTGAATTTTGTTGCACCATATCATTACTGGAGTTGAATCTTGACATAATTTACTTATATACTGTAAAGATATTAAATTTTTTGTTAAAATTTTACTTTAAAAAAAATTTTTTTTTAAAAGTGGGCGTGGTCCTTCTCCGATTTTGCAAATTTTTATTAAGCGTACATATAGTAATAAGAGTAACGTTCCTGCCAAATTTCATCATGATATCTTCAACGATTGCCAAATTACAGCTTGCAAAATTTTTAAATTACCTTCTTTTAAAAGTGGGCGGTGCCATGCCCTTTGTCCAAAATTTTACTAATTTTCTATTTTGCGTCATAAGTTCAACTCATCTACCAAGTTTCGTCGCTTTATCGGTCTTTTGTAATGAATTATCGCACTTTTTCGGTTTTTCGAAATTTTCGATATCGAAAAAGTGGGCGTGGTTATAGTCCGATATCGTTCATTTTAAATAGCAATCTGAGATGAGTGCTCAGGAACCTACGTGCCAAACTTCATCAAGATACCTCAAAATTTACTCAAGTTATCGTGTTAACGGACGGAAGGACGGACGGACATGGCTCAATCTAATTTTTTTTCGATCCTGATTATTTTGATATATGGAAGTCTATATCTATATCGATTCCTTTATATATGTACAACCAACCGTTATCCAATCAAACTTAATATACTCTGTGAGCTCTGCTCAACTGAGTATAACAACAAAAACAAAATGTTAAGCGTGAAAAAAATGTGATTTTAGTTGGTTGATTGGTGGGGCGCTTGAATTTATTGGTCGATCGGTTGCTGTGTTGGTCAGTCAAAATTAAAGGCATCTTGTATGCAAACTACGGATCAGAGTTGGGCTATTTGCAATCAAATATTATTACAAAACAAGTAAGGAAGGCTAAGTTCGTGTGTAACCGAACATTGCATACTCAGCTGAGAGCTATGGAGACAAAATAAGGGAAAATCACCATGTAGAAAAATGAACCTATGGTAACCCTGGAATGTGTTTGTATGACAAGTGTATCAAATGGAAGGTATTAGAGAGTATTTTAAGAGGGAGTGGGCCATAGTTCTATAGGTGGACGCCACTTAGGGATATATCGATATAGGTGGACCAGGGGTGACTCTAGAATTTTTTTGTTCGATATGGGTATCAAATGAAAGGTTTTAATGAGTATTTTAAAAGGGAGTGGGCCTTAGTTCTATAGGTGGACGCCTTTTCGAGATATCGCCATAAAGGTGGACCAGGGGTGACTCTAGAATGCGTTTGTACAATATGGGTATCAAATTAAAGGTGTTAATGAGAATTCTAAAAGCGCGTGGACCTTAGTTCTATTGGTGGACACTTTTTCGAGATATCGCCATAAAGGTGGACCAGGGATGACTCTAGAATGTATTTGTACGATATGGGTATCAAATTAAAGGTATTAATGAGGGTTTTAAAAGGGAGTGGTGGTAGTTGTATATGTGAAGGCGTTTTTGAGATATCGGCCAAAATGTGGACCAGGGTGACCCAGAACATCATCTTTCGGGTACCGCTAATTTATTTATATATGTAATACCACGAACAATATTCCTGCCATGATTTCAAGGGTTTTTGATTTCGCCCTGCAGAACTTTTTCATTGTCTTCTACTTAATATGTTAGGTGCCACACCCATTTTACAAAGTTTTTTTCCAAAGTTATATTTTGCGTCAATAAACCAATCCAATTATCATGTTTCATCCCTTTTTTCGTATTTGGTATAGAATTACGGAATTTTTTTAATTTTTCGTAATTTCGAAATCGAAAATGTGGGCGTGGTCATAGTCGGATTTCGGCCATTTTTTATACCAATACAAAGTGAGCTCAGATAAGTACGTGAACTGAGTGTAGTAAAGATATATCGATTTTTGCTCAAGTTATCGTGTTAGCGGCCGAGCGGAAGGACAGACGGATGACTGTGTATAAAAACTGGGCGTGGCTTCAACCGATTTCGTCCTTTTTCACAGAAAACAGTTATCGCTCTAGAAGCTAAGCCCCTACCAAATTTCACAAGGATTGGTAAATTTTTGTTCGACTTATGGCATTAAAAGTATCCTAGACAAATTAAATTAAAAAGGACGGAGCCACGCCCTTTTTGAAATTTTCTTTTATTTTTGTATTTTGTTGCACCATACCATTACTGGATTTGAATGTTGACATAATTTACTTATATACTGTAAAGTTATTACATTTTTTGTTAAAATGTGACTTAAAAAAATTTTTTTTTTAAAGTGTGCGTGGTCGTTCTCCGAGTTTGCTAATTTTTATTCAGCATACATATAGAATAGGAGTAACGTTTCTGCCAAATTTCATCTTGATAACTTCAACGACTGCCAAATTTCAGCTTGCAAAACTTTTAAATTACCCTCTTGGGAGGTGCCACGCCCATTGTCCAAAATTTTACTAGTTTTCTATTCTGCGTCATAAGTTCAACTCACCTACCAAGTTTCATCGCTTTATCCGTCTTTGGTAATGAATTATCGCACTTTTTGTGTTTTTCGATATCGAAAAAGTCCGATTTCATTCATTTTAAATAGCGATCTGAGATGAGTGCCCAGGAACACACATACCATATTTCATCAATATACCTCAAAATTTACTCAAGTTATCGAGTTGAGGGACGGACGGACGGACGGACGGGCATGGCTCTATCAAATTTTTTTTCGATACTGATGATTTTCATATGTGGAAGTCTATATCTATCTCGATTCCTTTATACCTGTACAACCAACCGTTATCCAATCAAAGTTATTATACTCTGTGAGTTCTGCTCAACAGAGTATAAAAAAAGAGCTCTTCACTGATGACACGTTTTCAGCGAAAACAAATTTTTTCTCTTTAAATTATCAAGTTTGAGCGTCGGATGGCATTCCAAAAACACTTCATTTGGGTATTTTTCGAAAATTTTACGGAACAAAAGGCCGCTGAATTCTACATTACAAAATGGAGTCGGATTCGAAAAAACTCGCTCTTATGACGGAGCGTAGTTGCCGCAGATAAACTCGTTTTATAAATCAGCCTTTGTTTGAGAAATCCATTTTATCTAGATCAAGTGTCTTGATCTCCACTGCCTTTTCCCTCCCGGTTTTTATCCTTTTTCTCGTTACATTACGGAATTTTTTTATATCTCTCTCCTCTTCTCAATTTCTTTCTCTCTATATACCCAAGACAGATAGCTACTTTTTGAAGATCTCAGGCAAATCGACCCAAAGATAAAATTTTGTAAAATAGGTCAACCCTTGGAACACTTCCTGGAACGAAAGGGCTCCAAATACTAAGTTAGTCGAAGAGAAACCTATGTGCCGCATTTCAAGCAAATCGCACTGTAAATAACACTTTTTGGAATAAGTCGGCGCCGGATACATTTCCTAGAAACACTCTGCGGGTTTCTACGAAGCTGATCAAAATCAGTGGAGTAGCTACTGTGTCCTGTACATCAATTTTACAAATATAGATAAAAAAATGTATTTCACTTTTATTCCGTTTTCCAATTATGCCAATTTCTGTTTCATATCAATGCATTAAAATATATACATATTAGGGCGGGTCAAATTGTATGGGGAAAACGGGAGAAAAAAAACGTCAGGTGTACATTCAGTTTCTGAATCTATGGATCAAACTGAGTAATATTGTCCATGGGACCATAGGTCTGAAATGATTTTCGAGCCTCCCTAATTTTGTTAGAAAATTTTGTATCCCAATCCAAATCTGAATTTGACATTCATTTTCATGTACTTTATTTGTGAGAGCCGCTATTCGGATTGGGATATAAAATTTTCTTACAAAATTAGGCTCGAAATTTATTTCAAACCTATGGTCCCATGGACAATATTATTCAGTATGTCCCATAGATTCAGAAACTGGATGTGCCTTTTCAACAATAAATGCGACCAACCCTAATACATATGTTTTTAATATTGATTGAACTGCATTTTTTAAATGGTATTTTACCAGTTCAGTTTTGATTCAACGCATTGCAGTAGCAGCAATAGCAAAAAAAAATCTTATGTCCGATCACCAACAGAAGCCTCAAATGCCGCCCAACCAATTTTATGTGCCATTGATTTTTATCAATCTCAATTTTTGGTGTTTTTAAGTGTACGAGTTCAGAGGCATTCACTACTTTTTCAATGTTGTCAGATTAGCCGGCTCAACACTTTGTTGGATGTGCATGCTAACAAATAGTGATGAATAAAGAAGTCGAAATTTTAACAAAAAACGTGAATGAACAAAATATAAAGAAAAATGGTGCCAATTTTGTTAGTAGCTTTGAATGCTCCAATGCACTGCAGACACAAATAAAAAAAAGAACAAAAAAAGAAAGGGAAAAACTAAATTTTGAGGATTTTACAAAAGAAAGCCAGAGCTTCAAATGAACTCACTTTATATACCAAGTAGTGTGCTGGATATGTATCCAAAGGCTTTGATAATTTCATGTTTTATACTTATCTCTTTCTTTAGTGAACGGGTAATCATCCAAGTTTCCCTAATGGAGTACGACAACTCCTAAGAGTTTTCCCTTCTTCGCAATAACTGACTCCAATAGTAAGAACAAAGGTCTCACGACAGTCGAGCCGTTGGTTCGTTGGCTTCTTGGTGTGATGAGCTCCAACCAGCTCAAATAAGATCGTCCATTTGATTTGTGCATTAATAAATGAAGATTATTATAAGAAGATCGACGGTTGTTTCAGAGTTCTGGTAGCAATACTGTCGCCGTATATTCATACTTTTGGCTGTCAAAATTTGAGAAGCTCTGCAATTTTAACAATCTTGTGGCATGAGAAGATCACGAAAAAGAGTTTTTCTAGGAATTTTATTCTACATCCTCTTCCCACCATTGATTGCAGCTGTGGTATGCGGCATTAAGTTATAATTTTATCCATGCAGCATGAACAATAATCTAGAAGAAAATACCCATAGGTAGTCTCGTTAAGTCGCAACTGCTTAATGTGACCCTTGATGAGTCCCAAGAATGTGGTGGTCTCACCCACTCCAGGGACATCAAGGGCCGGCCCATGGAATTCCAACTCATAAGTCTTCTCATTTCCCTGTATGTCATGAATTTCAAATTAGTTCATAGTAAGGCTAAGACTATTAGATTTATAGCACAATCCTTTCACTGACCAGTCTAACATGATGTCAATCTTAATGCTACAGGCTGTCAGGCGCACAGGCCTTCCCGTTATCAGTACCATGGCTAAAATGTTTCACCCGTAAAAATTTCGATGCCGTATCTTTGTGTGATCTGACCATCATCCCTATATTTTCTTGTATGAAAGATGATTATTTGAGTCATAAGAATTAACGAAAATAACGACATGCTTGTACAATGGCTCTTTCCAGTGACACACCTTCGTAAATCTTACGACACCCCGGAATGCTATTTACTTGAAATAAGGATCTGTCAGTGGTACATTGCATGCCATCACCTCTGACAGCGCGTTGTCCTTTTCATGTATACCTCGAAGCCTTCCATCACACCTGTAGTCCAAATATTACACTCGGTCAAATAAACGCCCTGTAAACTCGTTTGACGAGTTCTGTACTGAGGCCTGACTTTTTTGTTTAGCTATATTCTGCTCTTGTCATATCTCCTTAGTAAAAGTAACGTGAGACATAGAGTCCACTTATATATATTTACTGCGACTTTACGAACTCAGTTGAGCAATAATCCGGTGCACAGCGGAGCTGACGCAGTCCAGTTCACAATACGATCATTTATACCAAGGGTATTCAAAATATTTTCTGCTAATAAGCCGACCTTTATTAAAAGCTTCCTCTTTGTCCTAGAAAATAGGCAGGACTCCCTTTTATTTACAAAGGACGATTCCCCCAGGTGAATCAAGCGCAGTCGTTGTAGAGCGACCATTAAAGATGAACTTTTAGCTGTTGACAGACCAGATATAGCCAACTTTTGTTTTGGCTGTTTTTGTTGCTGTTTATGTAGCGCTACAGACGCGCCCCGAAGGTTTTGGGTAGTGTTTCGATGTTGATGGCCCTTTGTCGAGACACCGATACTTTCCGGTAACAAGCAACTTTATGATACAAGAACGACCATCTCGGGAACGATTAAATGTGATCACATTGAACCTTCTAGGATACCTCTCCCCCCACTCCGTAGTTGCATGGAACTTGGGGTGCCCAGAGCTTCGGCTGCTAGAGAAATAGGATTCGACACGGGTAGGTGAGGTTGGTAATTGGCTTGGAGAAGCTATAAATTGCACTGGAAATCCTCTGAATAGTTTGGGTACTTTAGTCGCCTCCTACGACAGGCATACCTGCCGCGGAAATATTCTAAGCCTCCTAGTCCGTTGAGGTAGCCAACTTTTGTGATTATGAAGTCCTTTGGGATCTAAGGTTGGTTGCGGGTTGCGGTCGTTGTTAAAAAGAGGTGGTATTATTTTAAGCTTTAGCCAAAATGTTTTGTAGTGATCCCATTGAATCGTTGCCTATTTAAGCAGTGACCTTGGCAACCACACGAGTTTCTTATTACACATGAATTTTGAAAATTGTACAGATTAGGCGACCGAAAATATTGTTCACACACCCTTATACTCTGCGCTTATACTACAGGGTATAAATTTGAAATCTAAAGTGAAGTGGATACGAAGAAAAGCCCAATGTAACTTGTGCTTACCTATCCACTCGTCCAAACGTAGATATCTCCGTACTTGTTTTCACTCCTCAAAAGTTCAGGAAAGCCAATTTCAGTGCCATCATCCATTCTTTCGCATCGATTTAAGGCATGCAATGATGCTGAAGAATTCACACGAATCGCTCGATAACCCTCTACTTTTGTTAAGTTTGTATGTAAAAGTGTGTGTTCGCACCGGTCGGCTTTTATCCTTTGGCAAACTCCTGCGGGCATTGATAGCGGACTGTGTTTGTTGCTATCTTTGTATACCTTTTTATACTGCCTTTTTTCTAAGTTATTTCGCTATGTGGTTTTTTTTTACTTTTTTCTATCTGCCGCTTAAGCAAAAGTTTTTAAGATTTTACTCCCTCGACCTCAAATAGCCACAAATAAGAAAAACAAATTAATACAAATAGTCTCGCACTTACAACAATGGTCAGTTACCCTAGCAGACGTTAGAACTTTAGTCAGTTACCAGGAAAGGATGCTTGGAAAATTGTTCAGCGTTTGCTGCTTGAATGTTTATTTCCCGTTTCGATTAGTAGATTTTTTGTGAACACTTTTTTATTGCGGCAATCAGCGCATTGGTAAGTCAATAGTAGACAACAAATACAAGTGATATAAACAAGTACAAATATTAATAAAATGAAAAGCGACCCAACAAAAGATCTGACTGAGATATAATCGTCCTTATGCAGCGATAAGGAGGCTCTTTGCATTTCGGTGCATTCCGGAAAATAGAACTATTGAGGTACAACCCGGATCATAGCCGAAACGATTTGATATGACCACGTAGATCCTTATAGTTCATGTCAACTCCTACTACCGTGAGGATAAGGATAGTGTATAGTATCGACTTCAATGTGCTTATGATGCCACATCGAATGCTTTTCACTAGAAACATGACTGTTAGTGATTGTGAAGGACACTGTTGTTGTTGTTGTAGCGATAAGGATAATTCCTGAAGTATTTGGGGAGTGTTATCGATGTTGATGGTCCTTTGCCGGATAGAGATCTGGTACGTTCCGGTCACAAGCACAATTAAAGTAATAGTCCGAACATTTCGGGAACGATTAAGTATAACCACATGCAACCTTTTAGGCCATCCCGCCCACCAACCTTACCATTTACATTACCATTCACATTACAACCTACATCCATTAGGAACTTGCGGCCACCAGAGCCTCAGCTGCTAAAGGAACAGGGTTCACCACCGTTAGATGAGGTTGACAATTGGGTTGGAGGAGCTTTAGATTGCGCAGACAACACCTTGAAACGGGTTGTGCTACACAATTCCTTGAACCAGTTTGATATTTTAGTGGCCTATTACAACACGCATACCTGCCGCGGGTATATTCTAAGCCCCCTTACCCGCAGGGTGAAGGCCATTCGTTAGGTTTGTGCTATACGGACCCGGGCAACCTTGTGATCACCTCTTGCTATATTTTTTTGTCCAGTCTGCTACCCATTCGACCGTTACTGTTTAAAAAGCTACTCTTCTCTACCGTACTTCTATTGAAGATAGATAGCAGAAAGTTAAGTACTTTTATGGCACCATGTACCATCCATGGCTTCTGACTTTTTAAGCTAGTTTTTTGCTTAGAAAATCCAAATCTGCTCTAGCATATTTAATTCTTACCTCGTTTCGTAGTTAGTGGCTGGGAGAGAGATTTTGCATTTTGATCTTAGCGGTCGCGAGCATACTTTCTTCTTTTATTGTTTAACTGAAAAATGTTTAAGGGATACAAATAATAGCTCCTCTTAATACATTTCACCGACCTATTACCCATACGAATGGCTTTAGTACCTGTTTTTCTAGAACCAGACAACATTACTTTAGCTACCGCCAGCTTAAGTATGCCTTCATATGTCAGGCTCGATTGTGCTAATTTCGCCTTTAATAAACCGACTTGGAAACAATATTATTCACTGTCTGATAGTTTCACCCCAAGTAGGACTATCGGTTTACATTAATATTTCTTCCGTTTTTGATCGTATAGCCCACATTTTGAACCTGAAGAAGTCATTTTAAGAATACATCCGCTTCAAAATAATTCACATTAGCAATGCACTTTAGTTCTAGCCTTCACCCCCTTGCCACTCCGTGGTTGTATTATCTGGTGAAGGCCGTCAAAGATGCGCTTGGTATTGAAGCTATCTTGTTACTTCAACCTGTCTTTTGTATTACCCACACTAGCTCGGAAGAACAGATAAATTATTTTGGGAGGTTATGTGTACTTTAACATGCTGAGGTTAACCCTAAAATCCGCTGACTACAGGGATGCCTTCGTTCGTATTCAATGCAGATCTTCTCACTGCTGACCAAATTTTGTATAGCCACATTTTTGTCTGGTGAAGACTCGCCATCCGCATGGCCTCTTTTATTACATGATTTAACTACTTCCTTGAGGTAGTTCCCTAGGTACCACTCACCATCAACCAAGATATGAGCAGTCCAAATCGGCAGAGATGAAAGCATTGTGCTCCGACTTCTGGAGAAAGTTGTAAGAAACTTAAAAAAAACGTATCTGAAGATCTAAACTCACAGATCAGCCAAAATAAGCTTTACATAAGGTTTTTATTTTTTTGACACGATGTTTTTAGGTCTGTGCAGATATTATAAATTATAAGTATGACAAATTTTGTCCATGGGTACATTTGGTCGTTTAGCTTTACTTACTTCGTTCTTCTTGAAAATTTTGCGGTTTATACAACTTTTAATAAATTCTCATAGTTATTATATGTTAGGAAATTTTGAATTCTTTTACGTGCTAAAATGTGTCGCACCCTATTTTAAAATATGTTTTAAATTGTTCATAAATTCTTTTTTAAAACTTTTCAGTTAAAAGCCAAACGAGAACAAAATAAATAACAAGAATTTGTAATGTTGCTTTACAACAGAACAAATCCAACTGAAATTTCACCTGCACCTTCAACGAGAGTATAATACAGCGCAGCAGGGCGGGTATAGGTTAGTGTTGGCCTATCCCGTGATTTTTGATGAACAACGTTATATGTGATTGTGACCACTCAGTCACAACGGTTTTTACTCGTGACTGTGACTGAAACAAAATAAAAACAACAAACGATAATGAATTTATATTTTTCCCTACAGATTGTGTAGCGAATAAGTAGCAGATGTCGCATTAAAACTCTAAGGAACAGCCCCTACTAACTCACTCACTAGTAGCATATATATACATACATAACATTACTATTACTGCGACCATCGCTTTAACAATGATATCGAGGGTATTTCTATAGCCGCCTCTTTATCATTTTCTGGGACATGTACTGCTATTTAGTCACAGCTTAAATAATACGCTCATTGTATTGGTTCATAGCATAGAAACGATTTTTTCCTGTGATCATAGCTTTATTTTAGTCTATGATTGGGTTTATTGGTAGGCGTGATTGGTAAAAGGAAATAAATGCTTTCACAGGCAATCTGTCACGGTTATTCCTTCTAACCTATCGCTGAAATGTACTGTGATATTTCAGTAGCTGTGACAAAATCACAGGTAGGTACACGGATATTTGCCAACTCTAGTATAGGTCAGCTTATTGCCAGTGTACGAATCAGCTGAGCAAACGCTGTCAGAAGCTCATTAAAGTAGAAAATGAGTGAACAAAGCGTCGCTTTCTTTAGATTTTTTAACAGCGCATCCGTTCCATGTCCTAAGTTCGTTGATGTTAATATTGTATCAAATTCGTTCAATACTTTACTTAATCAGTCGCTCTGTAAAGTGATTTAGAAGTGATGTAGTATCTACTCCTTATCTGATGGGGCTCCAACCGTTAGTCGTTTTTACGGTTATGGATCGGTTACGCTTTTCCGCCGGTTAAACTCAATGCTGATGGTTCTTTACCAAATATAGATCCGGCACGCTTCGGTAACAAGCACCATTAGGGTACTAACTATACTATCTCGGTAATGATTTAATATGATTTATTTGAATATTTTTGGTGATTCCGCTCCCACTCCTAGTTCTATAAGGAGCTTAGGCTCACCAGCGCCTCGCCTCCAACTACGTGTATTTCACTTGCATATTTTTAAGATTTGTCCCGCGCAGGTGAGGTTGACAATTGGGTTACGGAAATTATGAGTTACGCTTATCAACCCCTTGATTCCCTGAAAAAATATGTGACATACTTCTACTCATAGGTACAAAATCATGAAAAAATTGTTACTATTAAACATTTTTTTGGGAGTATAGAATATTGAAATCGTGTTTGATTAAAATAAACCAGCAATGCCGAAAATAATATTGTAACGAATTTTGGGGGAATCCGACTATTTCGCCCCTTCTTTTAACGCTCGAGTTGCTAAACTGTCGAATAAATAACTCCAATATTCAGTATTGCAAAACAGTCTTTATTTATATTACTTTGTGAGTGGTACTTCACAATTATACTTCACAACTAATAGCGTGTTTAAATCAAACTGGTTAGTTATTGCTCAGTTTACGCTGCTTTTATACTCTCTATTGCTTTGTTCGCATATTTTTCCTAAGGTCTAGACTTTTCACGAAGGTGGAACAGTTGTATCGCATACTTGGTTATTTATCTATATGCGTGTGTATGTGTGAGTAAGAACTTCGTCTCTTAGCTGATGACTACATATGTCTGTGTGCGATATCTCTTGACTTCGAGCTGCTGGTTATGTTTGTTAAGTATTCTTCGTTGCCTTGTACATAAGTGTAGCTGCTTGCCGTTTCTGTTATTGTGATTATTTATTAACGGCAGGGTGATGCCAACATTTGCCACAATATTGCAAATACCTGAAACCGTGAAAAGTCACGTTGGAATTCTGAAACAAAACATTTTCATTACGCAGGAATAAGAGAGGAATGCTAGACGGTTGGCAACTATCTGCAGTACTACTCTACTTCTATGCAACGAAACCCAATCTCTCCAATTACGGAATTGGGGTTCTGCTGGGTAGCTGGGTGTTCTGCTGGGTAGCTGGGTGTTCGATAATGTCAACGTGATCAAACGGTATTGAACTCGTCTTCTGATTCCTCCACTTTTTAATTTTGTGTAGTTTGGCCAACTTCACTGCAAATATACTCACAAAATGTTACAAGCGGGATGTTCATCAATAAGATGTCCGCGTCGATGGTATCATGCGTTTCGGAATCATTTATGAAATATTTCTAGATTAATTGGGGATAATTTCGGAACCATTTCGAAATCATTTAGGTACTTTTTGGTGTATATATCAAGATAATTTTGAAAGAACTATTTCCATATAGTTTCGGACTATTTTGGTATTATTTTTTGATCCATTATATAAGAAGGATTGTTACCGGGTATTTTAAGCTATCACTGTATCTTTGCTATACTTTTTTCGAAACTACATCAAAACCGTTTAGGGATCATTTGGTAAAAAAGTGTCAGCATATCCTTTCAGGCTTTTCGCTATCTAGATGGAAATTTCGATTGAGTCACAAAAGTGAACATCAAGACATCCCGATAACCAAGCATTCAAACCTTCACATCAATAATATTGAAGTTCATGCTTCATGTAGATTTCCGTCGAAACAATTTTGAAGAAATGGGTAGCTTTCGGATAGTTTTAGGACCATTTCGGGACTATATCTGCATAACTTCAGACCTTTCTCTGGATTATATATGGGCATTTCGTGGGTATTTCCGATATTTTCTAGACTTTTTTGATATATTTTCGAAACTATTATATAATATCCCTGCTTTGTTTTTTGGACAATTACGGGTCCGTTTCTCTATTATGACATGATTGTGGCATTTCAGGTTAGTTTATAATAAATATTATTCCGTCTGCATCTGAAACATTTCGAAAACGAGCATGGGTTTGTGGATGTTGCACTCGCGATAACGAAAATGGCCAGCGTGATGAATAGATAGTGTACTGCCTTAACTTACCAAAGATCTGCGACTCAAGTGATGGCATCAAAATATTTTCGAACTATTTTAGAATAAGGATGTCTCTCGGCTCTTCTTAAGCAATCTCTTCAAAGTGTTTCTGCCCTTCCATGTCGGTAATTTATACACAGGTTTATGTAGGTCTGTCAAACAAGGCGATTCCCTTTTGTGCGATTTCTTTGAAATAATGCTGGAGTAGATAATTATTGGAGCAGAACTAAACCATGATGATACAATCCTTTATATGAGCGCACGCAAATAACTGTTGATATTGTTCTTATTGCCCTGAAAAAAGGCGCTCTGAGTTCTGCCTTCTCGAGTTTATAAGCAAAAAAGTAATAGCAAAAAAGTAAACAGTGATAGGAATTACTTGCTGTCATCCAAGCAAGAATTGGCATATTCGCGCCTTGGCAGCCACGTCGTTATTGACGGATACAAATTCGAAACTGTGAACGATTTCATCTACTTACGAACCAGCATTTACAAAAAGAAGAACGTCAGCTAAGATACCAAACGGCGAATTACTCTTGCCAACAAGTGCGACTTTGGACTACGTAGGCAATTGAAAATTAAAGCCCTCGAGAGAAAATGAGATGGATATTGGTGTGCTCGAGAGAAAAGTTCTCCGGAAGATTAATGGTCCTGTTCGTAATGCCAATGGCGAGTATCAGTTGAGCAGTTATGAGTATAGTGCAGCAAATACAAACCCAAAGGCTTCGCTATCATGTTATGCGAATGGACGAAGAGCTGTGAAAGGGAGGAGGAAAACTTGACCACCTTTGGTGCTCCCGATTGGCGGAAGCTGTCGCGAAACAGGGATAGCTGGTGTGACTTCTTACGAAACGACCAATTAGTGATAATGATGATAACGTAGGTCTGTCCATTTGAAGGAAAAATCAAAAGGCCGAACGAAACAAACTGGGAGAAAAGCTCGGACTTAATTTCCTTGCAAAATTAACGCTGTCGAAAAGAAAAATATTATTTACAAGAGTTTTTTGAATATATGTATATATTCAACAAGCCCTCTATAATTTAAATTTAAATAATAAATTAAAAAACCAAACGCTAAGAAATTATAAATTTAATTTAATGCATTTTTCAGATTAATATGTTCTTGAACTCTTATGAAATCTTGTTACCGTTACTCAGACTCCAAACATTTCTGTGAATCATACAACTCTATAAGAAGTTAATAAAAGGAATACTAAAAACAATTAAATAAAGTATTAAGCCAATGAGTTGTAATTAACTTTTATCAGAAAAATCTTGCCGCAGTGCTTAATTGACGAAAACAAAAACAAAATTGGGACAAGTACGAGTACAACAAAAAAAAAAAAAAAAGAACATGCTATAAGCAGCCTGATAAGATACTCGTATTGTAGAAGAAGTTGAAGAAAACAGCTGAAAGTGATATGATTTCAGCAAAGACTTCAACTACAATAACAACAACAGCAATTATACCAACAGTGGATGCGGTAATGGAAACATGAAAACGAGCGCACAAAAAATTCAACTTTAATAGCTTCAAAGGAGTTCCAAGTGAGAAATAGAATTTAAAAGAAGAAAAGAAAATGTTAAAGGATATTTTTATTAAGTTAAGAAGCTCATGGAAATAAGAATTCAACTGTGTGACGGAGATGAACTAATTTATGAGCGCAACATGACGGGAGAGAGTAATAAAAAAACTAGCGATTGTTGAGTTGAAAGAACCAACTAGATATTTGATAGTTCAAAGTTTTTGTCGCAGACTGTGGGATGTGTCGGAGACATGGAAGTTAAGACTTATTTTGGAAAATATATGAATGTATGTCTGAGCTGTTTTGCATAGATTTTTTCTGGTTATTTGTTTACTGAGACTGAGTCCGGGGCAAACACCTATAAGAACGAAAACGGCGACCTTGTAACCAATGTTGAGAGAGTAATAAGATTATGGAGGAAACATTTATCCGCTCTCCTAAACGGAGAAGGAAATGTACCACACAGGGATGATGGACCCAACCCCGAAATCCATGATGATGGAACTAAAACAACCAGTTAAAAAACAACAAGCCACCAGTCCCTGATGGATTTTCTGCGGTGCTATTCAAATACGTAGGCGAGGGGTTCGTAAGGCGCACGTGTTCGCTTTTTTGCAAAATATGGACGGAGGAGCTATTTCTAGGTAGGCGATTAAAAAGTAAAGTGCTTTCTCGGCAAACGTAAATCATGCTCTAAAATGAGCTATGACAACGTCAGATGAAGCGGCTGTGAGAGTGTTCGAGGGAAAAGTTCTTCGAAATATTTACGGACCTCTATGCACTGGCGATGGCGAGTCCCGAGTAAGATTTAATGATGAGCTGTACGAGCTTTACGCAGAAATCAACATAGGCCAGCGAATTAAAATGCAGCGGCTGCGCTGGCTAGGCCATGCTATGCGAATGAAAGATGACGCTCCGGCTAAGAAAGTGTCTCTATCTGACCCGCCTATGGAAGCAACCGAAGAGGCCGACTCCCACTCCGCGGGAAGGTCCAGGTGAAAATAATTGAAATTGCCTTGGTGTGGCCAATTGGCACCAATTAACCTAACAGAGAAACGATTGGTACACCTTGTTGGACGTTTAAACAGTTAAGCGCCAATTAAGTAAGTAAGATTGAGACATGTTTAATTCACAAGTTTTCCTCTCACAGAGCTGCCATTTATTCTGGTGTAAATAAAAAAAATGATATATAAGTATATAATTCGAAACTTAAGATAGAAGGTACTAAATGGGGTGAGCTATCCAAAAATTTATTTTAGCGGCATATCTGAGTATAAATAGAGTGCACTGCGAAGTAAGATCTAGCGTTTGTTGAAACAAATTCTGAGATTTCGAACAGGCAGCCGAGATAATATAATATTCCACTCAGCATTCGACTTAGTCAAAGTCCTACACAGCTTCAGATTTATTCCTTTTTTTGAGGTCTCACATACCCAATGCATTAGAAGAGTAGCAACCAATATACACGCAACTAAAGTAAGCAAGACTTGCTTACCAAATTCAAGAATTGCTGACCGGCAAACAATAATTGCCTTAGGCTCCAGCTGTGGCAGCAAATTTTGCAATGCGCTGTGCTAAGCTAATTGCTCTTTTGTGATTGATTGCACTTTCAGCAATATGGGCAGACTTATAGGGAGCAATTTAAAGCCACACCTAGGTAGCCTAGGTTATTACTTGGAATGCCCTTTCTCCGGAAAATGAACCAGAACCGATCCGTTCGATAAAATATTCCTCAAGATGGAGGAGTAGAGGCAGTAGTTAACTGATCAGGCAGGTGAAGAGAAAAGGACATAGAAAGGGGGAGGGACAGGGATGGGGAGAAAAATAGGAATAGACAGAGGTAGAATTAGATTAAAGGGGGAAGGAACAGGAAGTATGTCCATAATGCTTCCAGAATTCGTTTGAAGATCAAACGTAAGCACACCAATCAGGTGCCAGAACTTATGTTTTGATATAACTCCGTCCTCCTGGAAATTACTGGAATTTTTCTAGGACCTAGCTCTATTGCTGCCACGAGACATGGTAACTCTGCCGCTTCCTGCCATTGTGAGCCTTATTTCTTCTCTTTTCTGATATATGAGCCACATTCTGAATCTTATATCGTAGGATTTGCACATTATCATAGAAATTTTACAGCCCAGCGCTTTTGTCCACGCCTTTCCTGCTTGATGGATCATATGCAAACTTCTGTCTCCTTTTGATTTTTCCCAAACGGATTGGGATTTTTACCATCGATTCAGCGAGTGTTGCACCAAAATTTGCCAATTCATCGGCCTTTTCGTTACGTTCTATCCCTTTATAACCAGAAAGTCGGTACAGATTTATGGTCCGGCTTCAGCAAAGTTTTTTCGAAGCTTCTTTACATTCCATAAGTAAATAATAAAAAAATATCGTGGTTATTTAAAACGACTCTTTTCAAGGACTGTCGTATCGTGAAAATCTGAAGACCAATTAGTTCGTAAAACTAACTGATAATGTCCAAGTATTTCATTAAATTTGAGTTGTGGTATGGCAGACTCAAGCTAAAAGCTGATGACATTCGCAAGTTCTACGAAATACTTGAAGAATGTTAAGTGTTGTGAGTTATTGGAAGTCATTAATGTATGGAGAAATATTCGAGTAAAACCTTTTACTTTGATGTATTTTTATTATGTGACAGAGGAATTTTCTAAACAACTACCAGCCTCCTTGTTTGTACAGCGCGAAGGATAATCCGTTGTTTCTCGCCGGTTTAGTATTTTCGAGGCGTGACATTGTGATTTTAACTTTGAGTTGGGTATTGAACCATTGCTTCTGTCTTTAGGTTTTCCGGGTTTGTGTATTCCTTATATTGCTTGATTATCAGGTTGCCATTATAGTTATTTTCATAACCTCCCTCCCATTCCATTCAATATTCAGAGATGTCAACCTTGCACCAAAATTAAATTTTAAATTATTTGCATCCAGCTTAAGTCAGCGAAATATTAGCTACGTTTTTATCGCTTCCAAAATCTCAGTATGGCTTTCCATATACTGCTCCATTGAGACATAAACTACGCAAAAATCTAAGCAATGGAGGGTGATAATAGCGCACTTAACGAGCTTCTGGTTGGGCTACGTAAAATACAGGCATAAAAAGCTTCCACTGACCATTTGGGTATGAGAACAAGCTACAGCCAGCAAACTGAACTCCAATCGCAAAGTGATTGCTTTTGTTTCTACTTTCCATTATACTGTTTGCTTAACCATTTGTACTTTTGTCATTTCAGCGGTTCAAATACCTTTCTCTTGTAGTTATTTCAATTCACCAGCGCTCGTATAGCAAGCTTGCCTTGTTAGTACAACAAATATCCTTCTCCAACTCATTCCTTTTTCGCCTTTCGTAATATTGTTTGTTTTATTTATAAACATTTCCGGTTTTCCGTTCGTGTTACCGTTTTTTTTCAAGTTTATTTCTTTTTTTTGTTAATACTTATTTATTTTTGTTGTTGTTATCCTTAATGGTTACTGTAGCTTTAAATGATTATGTTGCTATTGCTATTGTTTTTGTTCTTTTGTGATGTTGTGTTGTTGGTTTTGGTGGTGGTGTCTGCGTTCTGTTATCATTTGGCTGGCTGACTGAATGGCTTGGCCTGCTGACTATCCGATTGCTGTCCAATTTGACTCACAGCTTGTATTCATTGAAGTTGGTTGTTGTGTGTCTGATTTAATTGAAATCAATTAACAGTAATGAGGTAGCATTAAAAGCAGATTATTTGGTTGTGGCGGCTGTGTTGATGATGATGGTGGTAGAGCGTTGATCTGAATGACCGGTTGATTCGATGCGTAATGCGTTGTTTATGTGATTTTACTTACAACTTCCAGTTAAACTTAATTCTGCTTGGAATGTTAAGTGTTGTGAGTTATTGGGTAGTCATTAATGTATAGAGAAATATTCAAATAAAACCTTTTACTTTGATGTGTTTTTATTATGTGAGAGAGACTTAGGAAAATACTTATTGCTAATAATAATATGAACTGAGTTATGAGAGAACTTAATTCACGGGATTAGACAATATAAATAAAAGGAATATTTCTTTAAATCGATAGTCTATTAAGTGATTAAATTTGTCCTGTTTGAAGTTATTCGTGGTTGAATTCAGTAATCAAATTTTGATATCAGAAATCTTTATAAAGCTGAAAAGAACTCTAGAGAATCTGTGAGGGATTTTTTGGTCACTTGTTATCGCTCAGTTTCAGGGATATTTCAAATAAATTAAAGTAAATATTATGGAATCTTGTGTTGTTTGATCAGGGCACAAGGAGGGGGAACCTGCGAACTGTACCAACTAGCTCGGCACCAGTATTCTTAACATTGCATATAAGGTCCTGCCAGGTTTATTGTGCGAAAGATTGATGCCAACTGTTAAGTGGACCTTATCAGCGCCTTCAGGCCAGGTAAATCTACCATCGACCAGACTTTCACACTGCGCCAAGTCTTGGACAAAACCTTTGAAAAAAGAATTGCCATACATCACCTCTTCGTCGATTTTAAATCCGCCTTCGGCAGCACGAAAAAGAACTCAGTCAGAATTGGAAAGGACCTATCCGAGCCGTTCGAAACTAAACGAGGTGAGTGATGAGCTGTACGAGTTCTACACAGACATCAACATAGTCCAGCGATTGCTAGGACATGTTATACGAATGGAAGATGATGCTCCAGCTAAGAAAGTATATTTATGGAAATACGCCTATGGAAGCAGTGGGCAGAGGGCGGCACCCCTCCGACGGACAGATGAGCCGATGGAAGGACCAGATGGATAATGATATAAATTCCCTTGGTGTGACAAATTGCGCCAGATAGCCCAAGAAAGAAGGGGCAGGTGCGCTTTGTTGGACGGCTATTACAGTTTAAACGATTAAGCGCCAGTTAAGTACATACCAAAATAAGTAAATGCTACGAACAAATATTTTGCTACACTGAAAACTAACAATATTATTAGAATTTTGAATCGCTTTAAAGTCGTTTTCGTCTCTTTTTCATTTCTACGGCGTTGTGATTATAGTGCTCAAGTCGTGGTCTACGGTTCGAGCCCTTACAGAAATGTTTTAAAGAAATTATGTCGGAAAAACAACAACCAAAATGAGTTTTAATGATGCGACGGCGAGGTCAATTTTTCTCGAGTTTGTAACCGAGGTGAAGAACTAATATGTTTAATAGGGCTACCAGGAGTGAAAATAGTGAGAGGATTAATGATTTCCAACAGCCGTGCTACTCAAAAAGGCCCTCTCTAGATTTTTTTTCTCCTAGATATCACAGAAATGTAACTGGAAAAGTTCCCGATATAACCGACCGGAAGAGCAAGTACTTCATTTGAGCCTGCAATGTAGCCAGGTTAGGTTTCCTGTCCATGAGGATCTCACATATACTGGATGAGTCCGTAGTGTTATTAGAAGTTTTTTTAACGACCAAACTGAAAAAACTTTATCAAAAACCAGGACCTGTGTTATAAAATGACTCCGTTCTCTTAGAAAATACTATAAGCTTTCTAGGACCTTTGCCACTTGCTGTGTCTAGATCTGACAGCTGTGTCACTCCTTCTAGCTGGAGTATTAGCTGGGCAAGCACATGGCACGCGCACAAAAAGTAACCGATCAGTTCCTTCTCCAACCCGCACTTTTTACATCAGTGAACAAGCCTAATTTGAAGGCATGTGACGTCAGTCAAAAAACCTACCATGAATGATCTTCGACACTTTGCAGCCCCGCGATTGGATCCACGCCTTTCGCGCTAACCGATCACGTGAACCTCCTGCCTTTTCTAGATTTCGCCCAATCGATGTAATGTAAAAAGCAGTTCGTGAACAACCGCTTCCCATTCTACAGCACAGATAAATAGGAAGAAGGTTTCAGCAAAATAAGAACGCAGCATCCGCTGAAGCGTCTTACCTGCTTTAAAGGGACAAAAAGTGCCCACGTAATGCCGTAACTTCGATATTTCTCTAGAAGATGAATAGCTTGGTGAAGCAGCACAAATTTATTGTGGTAATAATTTTGGATATTTGTCCACGGAGTAATCGAAAGCACTAGAAAGGTAGAATCCCACCCTTGTGATCACGATGTTGCCAAGCGAGTCTAGTAAACTGCTTCGGCGGGATATTACAATATGGTTGACTTGCTGGCATGAAGTAAAATGGCGTCTTGAGGTGACTGGAGGGAGTTGTTCTTGACCTCCAATTTTATGTCGCGAGGGCACTATTTGAGGTGATGTTCAAAGCGAAGATCCCCAAATGGTCTATTAAACCAGCAGCACATTAAAGTGGCATTGATAATGCTCCTCCTACTTTGTTCGACGTGGTACTGATCCAGAAACTATGGTAGGAAGGGCAGGCGCAGGTTTAAAAACATCGAGATCATTGGACTTAACAAGCGCACAGAAAGTCCTTTTCTCTCATGTCTGGGGAAAGAATCGAAAAGCAGTGATGAAGAGATGAAGCTCTAGAATTATCGAAGAAATTTTCATCGCATTTGCGTGCTCGAAGTAATGTCGTTGTTGACAGCCATGAACGTCATTCATATTCTGATGGTGCATCGGTTGGAGTGTTCTGTAAAAAAGTGCATTAGAAGAAACATGATCCTTTCTGTTATACCAAATACCTATTGAAACACTTACAAAAGAGTTACATATAAGCACCGGTTGTTGTTGTTGCTGCTGTCGATGTTGATTGTCCTTTGCGGGTGCAGATCCGGTACGTTCCGGTACCAAGCTCGACCATCTCGGGAAAAATTTGTTATGACCACATGCGACCTTCTTGGCCATCCTTCCCTCTTATCCCTAGATCCATGAGGAGTTGGGGTCGCCAGAGCCTCGGCTGTTAATAAAGCAAGATTCGACACGGATAGGTGAGTTTGCAAATTGGGTTTGGGGAAGCTATATATTGCCCTGGCAACCTGAAAGAGTTGCGCTACACAACCCTTTGAATCTGGTATTTTAGTCGCCTTTTACGACAGGCATACCTACCGCGGGGATATTCTGACCCCCTAACCCGCTCGGCGAATAAGCACCGTTACCTGTGTTTTCAGGTGGTACGGGTTTCTTTGCGTGCAATTTTTAATAAACAAAAGAACGTGTTTAATTTTGTGCACTGGTTTAAGATCTTATATTACCTTATACGCCTGCCGAGCTATAACTTCTATACGTCATTCAATAAAACAGCGCTTAGGCAAACAATTCGCCAACTCTTTTCGATTCTGTGTTTGTGTCTCCGTTTTTTCTGTTGTTGAGAATAATTTTATTTCAGTAAATGTTTGGTGAAAAATTTAAACAACTCGACAACAGGACGGACAAGGCGACAGCTGTTTCGATTATACCTTGTAAATTTCTCAAAAACCTTGTCTCGCGGATGTCGTATTTGAACCCGCACTTTTGCGATCATCGCACTGTTTAAAAATGCATCCGATCATCACCATCTCTTGCTGTTATTGAAAATGAATTTTTATTGTAAAATTTTTCAAATTCTGTTTAGTTTTCTCAGTGACATTCCGCTCTTAAAATGTTAGTAAAGCATTGTTCCTGTTGTAGCAACACTTCAACCTTGCCTCATATGCGTCGCCCTGCGAAAGGTAAAGTTACAAAATAGTCGTGAAACTAGAGAGTTATCTCTTGTCACTAATGGCAAGTCGGCATACCAATGAGTCCAAATATCTGTTTTATATCATGTCAGATTTTTTAGATAGTTTTTATAAAGACACCTTCTTATTCAAGCTAGGGGGCGGGTACGCGGCAAGCAGTTATTTCTTAGGGTGTTCGTAAAGCAAAACTTCTTCAGAAACCGTTCGTCGCTGATACAGTATCCTCCCGGAAGAAATTGGGGCCTTCAACGTGAGCCTAACCTTTACATAGCTGTTCTCCAGTTTAAAGTCGTTCATGCTTTAATAGTACTCCCCTCTCGAATTGTTTTCACTGCATACTTACTTACTTACTTAATTGGCGCTTAACCGTCTAAACGGTTATGGCCGTCCAACAAGGCGCGCCAGTCGCTCCTTCGCTCCGCCAACCGGCGCCAATTGGTCACACCAAGGGAGTTTAAATCGTTTTCCACCTGGTCCTTCCAACGGAGTGGGGGCCGCCCTCTACCTCTGCTTCCATAGGCGGGTTCCGATAGAAACACTTTCTTGGCCGGAGCATCATCTTTCATTCGCATAACATGGCCTAGCCAGAGCAGCCGCTGCGTTTTAATTCGCTGGACTATGTTGATGTCTGCGTATAGCTCGTACAGCTCATCATTAAATCTTCTTCGGTACTCGCCATCGCCAACGCGTAGAGGTCCATAAATCTTTCGAAGAACTTTTCTCTCGAACACTCCCAAAGCCGCTTCATCTGCTGTTGTCATGGTCCATGCTTCTGCCCCATATAGCAGGACGGGTACGATAAGTGACTTGTAGAGTATGATTTTCGTTCGCCGAGAGAGGACTTTACTTTTCAATTGCCTACCTAGTCCAAAGTAGCATTTATTGGCAAGATTGATTATTCGCTGGATTTCAGTGCTGATGTTGTTGCTAATGTTGATGCTGGTTCCCAAATAAACGAAGTCTTTTACTATTTCGAAATTATGGCTGCCAACAGTAGCGTGGTTGCCAAGGCGCATATGCGCTGACTCTTTGCTCGATGACAGCAGGTACTTCGTTTTGTCCTCATTCACCATCAAACCCATCTTTACCGCTTCTTTTTCCAGCTTGGAGTAAGCAGAACTAACAGCGCGGGTGTTTAGGCCGATGATATCAATGTCATCAGCATATGCCAGTAATTGCACGCTTTTATAGTATATTGTTCCAGTGCGGTTAAGTTCTGCAGCTAGTATAATTTTCTCCAGCATCAAATTAAAGAAATCGCACGATAGAGGGTCACCCTGTCTGAAACCTCGTTTAGTTTCGAACGGCTCGGAGAGGTCCTTCCCAATTCTGACTGAGCTGATGGTGTTGCTTAACGTCATTTTGCACAGCCGTATAAGTTTTGCGGGGAAACCAAATTCAGACATAGCGGCATATAGGCAGCTCCTTTTCGTGCTGTCGAAGGCGGCTTTAAAGTCGACGAAGAGGTGATGTGTGTCGATTCTCTTTTCACGGGTTTTTTCCAAGATTTGGCGCATTGTGAAAATCTGGTCGATGGTAGATTTACCAGGTCTGAAGCCGCACTGATAAGGTCCAATCAGCCGGTTCACGGTGGGCTTCAATCTTTCGCACAATACACTTGAAAGGACCTTATATGCGATATTAAGAAGGCTGATTCCACGATAGTTGGTGAATTTTGCAGTATCCCCCTTCTTGTGGACTGGGCAAAGAACACTTAGATTCCAACCGTCGGGCATGCTTTCGTCCGCCCATATTTTGCTAAGAAGCTGCTGCATGCGCCTTACCAACTCCTCGCCGCCGAACTTGAATAGCTCCGCAGGCAATCCATCAGCGCCCACGGCCTTGTTGTTTTTCAATCTGGTTATTGCTATTCTAACTTCGTCATAATCGGGCGGGGGGACATATATTCCATCATCATCGATTGCGGGATCGGGTTCTTCATCTCTGCGCGGTGAATTGCTGCCTCCATTTAGGAGAGCAGAGAAGTGTTCCCTCCATAATCTAAGCACTCTCTGGACATCAGTTACAAGGTCACCGTTTTCATTCCTACAGGAGTTTGCCCCGGTCTTAAAACCTTCCGTCTGTCGCCGTATTTTTTGGTAGAATTTTCGGGCGTTATTCCTGGTGGCTAGCAGCTCAAGCTCCTCGCACTCGCGCCTTTCTGCTTCTGCTTTTTTCTTCCTGAAAAGGCGTCTCGCTTCCCTTTTGAACTCACGATAGCGTTCACACACTCCTCTTGTCGCGCTCGCTTTTAACGTAGCCCTGTAGGCAGCGTCTTTTCTTTCGGTTGCAACGCGGCATTCTTCATCATACCAGTTGTTTTTTCGTGGCCGCCGGTAACCAATTTTTTCCTCGGCGGCAGTATGAAGTGCTTTGGAGATATGCTCCCACTGCTCCTGTATTCCTTCAGGATGAGTTGTGCCCTCAGAGAGCAGGTGTGAGAGTCGAGTTGCGAAATCATTGGCAGTCTGTTGTGATTGAAGCTTTTCGACGTCTAGCTTTCCTTGTGTTTTTTGTTCCTTGTTTTTAGCCGCGTTGAGGCGGGTGCGTATTTTGGCTGCAACGAGATAATGGTCCGAATCGATGTTAGGTCCTCGGATCGTTCGCACATCTAAAACACTGGAGGCATGCCGTCCGTCTATCACAACGTGATCGATCTGATTGCGAGTATTTCGATCAGGAGACAGCCATGTAGCTTGATGTATCTTTTTATGCATGAACCTCGTGCTTGATATGACCATGTTTCGAGCACCGGCAAAGTCAATCAGCCTCAGTCCGTTAGGAGAAGTTTCATTGTGTAGGCTGAACTTTCCGACTGTAGGGCCAAAAACACCTTCTTTGCCCACCCTGGCGTTAAAGTCGCCAAGCACGACTTTTATATCATGACGGGGGCAGCGCTCGTATGTGCGTTCTAATTGTTCATAAAAAGTGTCTTTCACCTCATCGTCTTTCTCCTCTGTCGGCGCATGGGCGCAGATGAATGATATATTAAAAAATTTTGCTTTTATTCGAATAGCGGCGAGACGCTCGTCCACAGGCGTGAACGCCAGCACTTGGCGACAAAGTCTCTCTCCCACCACGAATCCGACGCCGAAACTGCGCTTATTCGCATGGCCACTCCAATATATGTCACAATTTTTGATCTTCTTTCTTCCTTGCTTCGTCCAACGCATTTCTTGGATGGCGGTGATGTCAGATTTTGCTTTGACGAGGACATCAACCAGCCGGGCATCTGCACCAATCCCATTCAGGGAGCGGACGTTCCAGGTGCATGCCCTCAATTCATTGTCCTTCAAACGTTTGCCATGGTCGTCATCAATAGAGAGTGTATTTATCCGAGGCTTGTTGTTATATTTCATTGGAGTATGGTTTTACGTGGCGGGTCCCAAGCCCAGCGCACAACCCGCTCAGCGGGGGTGAAAATATTACTTGGCACGTTTATATAGCGAGCCGCTTGCTCCAAGACAGACGCCCGCTTGCAGCCGCACCTAGAGGTGTACAGACGCTGCCGATGAAATCTCCCCCCGGCTAGCCCTTAAACCGATTATGTCAGAGTGGCCTAGCCAGGTTGTCGCCTTCTCACTGCATACATACCTGTTAAATAGGCAATACAATAAAAATTGTTATTATTATACCTACGTTATAACATTTTTCGACTTAATTAACCTAAAGTAAAGCTAAATGATGTCTTTGACTTAAAGGCAGGTGGGTGATATTTGTAAAAGTTCTACGTAAACAACCAATATGCTCTGAGTTATTTACCTGGTAAATGAAACAGATAAATGGACATAATGAAACTAAATTCGTGAAAAAACATATGTTTGCAGCTAAAAATATATGTGCGTGGATATGTGTGCCATGATATGAAACATATTTTCATTACCTTGAATATGCACAAAATAGATGTATGTTAGGGTGTGCCAATTTTTATTGTCACATTTTTCTTACCAGATGTACATAGACTATTCATCGACAGAATTTTGAAAAAGATTGTAATAAATGAGTGAGTCAATTTGGAAGACTTTTTCGCTTCAAACTGTTCATCATTATTTCATGAAACTCAATTAGCCTCTTTAGGGAGATATTCGCATATTCTTAGCATAATGTCAAAGGATATTTTTTATTTAAATTGCACTACCTGTAATGTTTTAGATAATGGGAATAACGTAATTTAGGTTGCAGTGCCCATTTAGCGGCACCAGATAGAATTAACTGCCATTGAAGCGACAGCAGATTGAATTAAGTTCTTTATTCAAAAGTTGTTTTCTTTTATACAAAATTTCTATTAGCTAAAATACTTACTTACACTAATACTTAAAAACTAAGTATAACACACACATACATTCAATTCAGTTCCCTGGGAACTGCATTCTAAGCATAAATAAAATTAGTTGTGGAATCTGCAACGCAAGCACAAACGAATCATATTAATAATTTGTCTACAGGTAAAGGCTTGTCGCGAGCAAGCTCCAAACAGTAGCATGCCAAGTTTCAGGTTACCACGGTACACGGTGTACAAAATATATGTTTGTGCAAATGAATGAATGTGTCAATTGAATCTCAGGCCGTACCAAAGCGAGCCAAAACATATGTATGTACAAATGTATTAATATGTATGTAAGAGTCAATGTATTTTAAGACATTCCAAAACGGGTTGAAATATATGTTTGTACAATTGAATGAATAACTTAATGATTGAGTGCTACATACCCTAATATGTATACAACTATATGTTCATAAAATAATTTTGGTCAAAGAATTGTTTGTTAAAGAGGCTTAAGTTAAATGGAAAAACTTCCGAGTCAATGAACCGCATATAGCATACGAAATCGAAAACGAAACCGAACGTTGCCACTATTACGACCGTTGTTGTTGTTAGTGCTGTTTCCTTTGCTGGGGTGTAAGCCAACTATCCCCTTACTTAGTGTTGCAATAGAAATGCAGTACACAGCAACAACAACAACAACCAAATATAATGTGCAAGTGGAAAAAGAGTAGCATCTGTCATTTTTGTTTGTTTGTTGTTATCGCGTAATGTAACCGAAAATCGTCGTCGTAGACTGGTATTAGCAAACCTCAGGAAACACAAACATACGTGCGTACATATATATACAGCTTGTTTCAGAAAAACTGAGTACACTGCTGAATATTTTAGAATATTTTTTAAAAATGCCTTTCTGATAATTTGTTCCGAAACAGCTCATCTTAGTCATAAATTTATTGCATTTATGCGCGGATTAGGCTGTTTTTAAACCTACTCTGAGTAAGGCGTAGGCCGTGGTCCCGTTGCATCTACTTCCCCTCATCTAATCTCCGCCCCTCTCTTTTAACATAGTCCTTATTTGCGCTTCTCCTCTTACACTCTTCCATCCTTTTCATTTTTTATTCAACTTCATCTTATTCTTGCTGTTGTTGTTGTTGTTTTGGTGATAAAGACACTCCCCAAAGATTTTGGAATTATTATCGATGTTGATGGCCCTTTGTTGGATATAGATCCGGCACGTTCGGGTAACAAGCACCATTAGGGTATAAGTTCCATGATGAACTTGATATCGCCAGAACTAGAGTTGTGCTTTTTCGTTCATTTCAGAGATTCGATTCTTTAGTTCTTTTTCTGATGAACGAACAAATTGTTCTTTTTGTTCATCTGTTCTTTTTTGTGTTTAAGCAAATTTGTTCACTGCTGCTTGCACCCGCGAAAAAAGCCAACAAGTATAGATCAGGGTGTGTATGCAGTAATGCTTTGTGTAGGTATATTTAAATGTGTTATGTAAATAATTTTCTTGTCGGCTTGAGGTCCAATTTTGTAAATAAAATTTTTCAAAAATTGTTGAGTTTTTTCCTTCAATATATTTCGGTTACCTACTGTAACCGTCTTCAGGATTAACTATAACAATATAAAGAAACATAAACAAAATAAAAATAACAATTGATATCAAAACAAACATTCATAAACAACATTATTTACATACATTATTTTACGCGTCTTCACTGCTTAACGCGGAGTTTTGTACTGTCCGTCTGTTTGTTATCAAATGTCTGTAGGAGCTCGCGCAATTATCGATGTCCGTCTTGTAGTTCATTCTTATGCTGGTCGGTGTGTTAATTATATGCAGCATTTCCAGTGTAAATCTTTTGTTATAATTGGTTTCTTGTTGGAGTATCGTCGTTTTATCAAAGTCTGGTAAATGGTTCTTCGTTGCACAGTGTGTCATTAATGCTGTTTTTTGGTTAATAGTTTCATGACAATATTTAAAATCGGATTTATGTTGCGCTAGTCGAGATTTTAATTTTGCTTTCGTTGTTCCCACATATATGTTATTGCATGATTCTGTTTTGTTTCCATTACAAGGGATTTTATAGACAATATTACTTTTTCTGTTTTAGGAATTTCCGATTTCGTTTTGTTAAAAATATTTTTCAATGTGTTTATTGGTTTGTGAGCTATCTTTACTTTTTCTCTATTATAGCAATCGGATTTTGCTAGACGCTCTGACAATTTTGGTACATATGCTAGCGATTTGAATATTTTTGTTTTTTCGGATTCACGTTGACTCGTCTGTGATAAACTTCTTTTTATTAAGGTTTTGATAAAATTGTCAGGAAAGTCATTCCTTTTTAATATTAATTTAATTTCTTCTTTTATTTCCTTGTGGTAAGTGTCGTCTGATATTTGTAACATACGTTGTATACAGCCCATTGCTGTATTCATTATCATCTTTTTTGGATGTTTTGAATAAAAATTGATGATTCGTCCGGTAGATGTTGATTTCTTATACCACTTGAGCTTTAATTGGTTTCCTCGTCGAATAATAATTGTGTCGAGATAAGGTAATTTTCCGTCGTCTTCGAGTTCTGTTGTGAATTTTATATTTTTGTCAAATGAATTTAATGCATCAAGTGTACTTTTTACGTCATTTTCATTTATAATAGAGAATAGATCGTCCACATATTTGGTAATGCATCTTGGTGTTCAAGTCAATTTTGCAGTTGTATTTTCCAATAATTCCTCCATTACGATATCTGCGATTACTGGTGAAGTCGGCGATCCCATCGGTAATCCTTTTAGTTGTGTGTATATTGTCTCTTTAAACTTAAAATATCTGTTTTCTTCTATACAGAATTTTAATACTTCCATAAATAGTTTCTTTGGCATTTTCGTATGTTTTTCTATTATCGCCCATTTTCTTATTATAATGTCAAGTGCTAGCTGTGTGGGTATACTGGGGAATAGCGAAATTACGTCAAAAGATATAAGTTTTTCATCGTCATAAATATATGAGTTATTTATCTTTTCTTTGAACTCTAGCGAATTTTTAATATTATATATGGAGTTCGTCATGACGTTTTTTAATATGTCGGCAATGTATTTACATAAATGAAATGTGTTATGAATAAATAAGTTAATATATACATATATGTTTAATTAACTTCAAAAAAGTTACAAATTTCGGATGATCCAGGAAACTGAAAGAGTACAGACACAAAAAAAAAATATATATGATCTTTCCAAGTTTAATAAATGTAATTAGTTTCTTACAAAAGATGTTTTTCATAATTAGTCCATACATATATTGTTGTAGCAGTGCCACACACAAAGATGACCACACATACCTTTAGTGTAAGTGGCATCATCGACATTCGTGCTCAGAATTTCTGCGTATGTATGTATAAATTTACAATGTTCGCGAACGAGAAGTGAGAAAGAATAACATTAGATAAAACGAACTAAAGGAACAAATGAACTAAAAGAACAAATAGAACCGAAATCGAAGATCTAGTTCACTTGTTCAGTTGATAGACCCGGTAAATTGAACAAGTTCAGAACGAAACCACCCAACTCTAGCCAGAACCTCGGCTGATAAAGCACAGGGTTTGCCTCGGGTGAGTGAGGTTTTCAATTAGGTCCGGGAATCTATATATTGCGCTGACATTCCCTTGAAAGTGTTGCGATACTCAACCCCCCGAATCAATTTGGTATTTTAGTCGCCTCTTACGGCAAGCGTATATTATAAGCCCCTTAACCAGGTTATTTTTGTTTTCTGTCTTCCTATATCGCACTGTTATTAAATTTTCCACTCTTCGCCTTCCGTAGAAATTGAAATAATTTTGAGAAATTTGCTTACTAGGATCGTAACCCTGCAATATCGGACAGCCAATCTGCTACGGAAGTTTTATCGGTTTGTTAGAGATGTTTACGAGGTATAGACGTGTTATCGATTTGATATCGAAATGGTATAAATTTGCTATCGACAAAAAAGTTTACGAATGAGTTATTGATTTTCATCGACCAGTTATCGGGTTAATATGGAAAAGTTATCCATCTTTTATGGAAGAATTATCGCTTTTTAATAAAAATTTATATTTTTGTTATCGGAGTGTCAACAGTTTGTTATCAGCGCCGTTTAGTTACATATCGAAGTTTATCAGTACTTGATACTAGTATTTCTAAACTATTCATTTGTGACTTAACTTATTATTTTGTCGACAGCTGTACAACAACATTCTAATATATTAGTTTACTTATGTACACATAAGGATACTCTAACAGAAGTGAAAACAAGACTGGTTTCCGCAATACAACATAACATTGGTCAGACCTACAATACAAATAACAACATCAACGGACAATAAAAAAAAAACAAAAACAAAATTAACCTAAAATATATTTCGATGCTAGTTTTAGTTGTAAATTGGAAACGTAAACATTGAATTGCCACTAACTCCGAGTTTTCTCTTTGGCATGTTGGGGGCGTATGAGTGATGCGTTTGCTTTACGTATTTATTTGCATTTATCTAATAGTGTGGTTGTTGTTGTCAATGTTGCCATAGTTGAAATTTATTTAGTTATTTATTATGTTATTTACTTATTTAAACTTAATCAAATTTCATACCAAATAACCAACATGTTTTATGGTTTTTCTTGTTGTTGCAGGAATTGTACATTTGTGTTTATAAGTATAAAGGATGCTGTCTGTGAGAAATTCAATTTCCTCTGAGGCTCTCTTACTGTAGTTATTTGTGTAAGTATTCACTAAATCTGTTGGCACTTTTCACATATGCACATAAGTTTAAATGCATATATCCAAGTTAATATATTTGTTTAATCTCAATTTGAGAAGTATTTGAGAAGTTTTTGAAAATGAACCCTATTTTCAAACCTCAAAGGTTAGTTCTCAAATGCATAGCAAATAAAAGCTGAAAGCATTCTTAAAGGTTGCGGAATGTTTATGGGGAAGGGTGAAATAAAGTCAACGCGCTACCGTCAATTGACAATAAGACCACTTCAAATGGCCACAAAGTCAATTAAAATTATAACCATAGAAATGGTCTCAACGTCAAATTTTAAATAATTATTATTATTAAATGAATGTCAACGATATTGATTTTATAACCATCTTGCATTTCCGATCATAAAGTCAACTGTGTTTTTCTGAAGCTGTAATAAAGTCAATTATTTTGTTCCGCATCTCCTTATTATTGTTGAAGCGAATAAAAAGATATATTTTTGTATTTAAAATTTTCGAATACGGTGCTGCCTTTTCTACATTTTGGTTCCATTGTAGTGGAAAATTGGATAAAGACTGGTCCAATTAGGCCCTCCCTAAGATAAAAAGGACTTGTTTAATTTAAAAGTTTACAGAAAATTGCCAATAAAAAACCAATCTTGCGAGAGTTTTTTGCTTTTGTGATGACTTTAAATTGGCTGTAAAATCAAGTTAACGAAGATCATAAAGTCAATTTACCAAATCTACCTTGTGCAGTGGCCATAAGGCCTATTGGCCTCATGGCCATTTGAAGTGTACATAACGGCATTTGAAATTTTGGACATTGATTTGCAAGAAATATCATTTAACTTAAAGCAAGTTTCATTTCATTTGGAAAAAAAGTTTAATTGGATTTGATAAAAGTTTCACTTGACTTGAAAAAAGGTTATTTAATGTGAAAAAAAGTTTCATTTGATTTGGTAAAAATTCATTTAATTTGGTAAAATAATTTTTGTTGTTATATCGGCCTACTGATTTTAAGATCGCGGGTTCGAATCGAGCTCAAGGCCTAACAATAATTTTTTTATCATTATTATTGTTATGATAATTAAAAAAAAAAAAAAAAATTTATCATAACAATAATAATGATAAAAAAATTATTGTTAGGCCTTGAGCTCGATTCGAACCCGCGATTTGGTAAAATGTTTCATTTTACTTGAAAATGTTTCCTTTGCTTTGAAAAAAAACTAACTGGATTTGATAAAAGTTTCACTCGAATTAAAAAATTATAAAAAGTTTAATTTGACTTCAAAAAAGTTTGATTTGATTTGAAAAAAAACCCATTTGAGTGAAAAAAGTTTCATTTGGTTTGGTAAAAAGTTTCATTTGACTTAAAAAAAGTTTCTTTTGATTTGAAAAAAAAAAAATAATAATAATAATTGGATTTGATAAAAATTTAATTGGAATTGAAAAAAGGTTCATAAGATTTGAAAAAGTTTCGCTTTATTTTAATAAAGTTTAATTTGGTTTGAAAAAAGTTTAACTTGATTTGTAAAATTTCATCAGATTTGAAAAATAGTTTCTTTTGATTTCAATAAAGTTTCATTTAATTTGAAAAAATTTTCATTTGATTTGAGAAAGGTATAATTTGATTTTGCAAATAGTTTCATTTGACTTGAAAAAAGTTTAATTTGACTGGAAAAAAGTTTCGTTTGTGGATTTGATAAAAATTTCATTTGAATTTAAAAAAGTTCCATTTGATTTGAAAACAATTTCGTTTTATTTTAATAAAGTTTAACTTGGTTTTAGAAAAGTTTAATTTGATTTGTAAAAGGTTTCATCTGATTTGATAAAAGTATCTCTTTTGCTTTGAAGAAAGTTTTATTTTATTTGAAAAAAGCTTAATTTGATTTGTTAAAAGTTTTATCAGATATGAGAAAAGTTTCTCTTTTTATTTGAAGAAAGTTTCATTTTATTTAAAAAAAAAAAAAAAAAAAATTATTTGACTTAAGAACACTTTACTCTGATTTGAAAAAAGTTAATTTCATTAGAAAAAAGGTTAATTTGGCATAAAAGAAATTTCATTTTATTTTATAATTTGGGAAAAATTTAAACAACGTGACATCAGGACGGACAAGGCGACAGCTGTTTGGATTATACCTTGTAAATCTCTTCACAGCCTTTCCTCTGGGAGTGGGATTTGAACCCGCACTCCTACGATGGTATAAGTGTTACAAACGCATTCAGCCACGTCATGCCTTAGTTGTTGTAAATTTTTTTCCCAATTGCCTACTTTGTATATTTTATATTTTACACACTACATACTTTGTATGTAATTATGTGTTAAAGTTATGTTTGTTGGAAAAGCGGTTTTCAAAGAAATTTGGTATTGTTGCTGTTTTTGTTCTATTTATAGAACTACAACGAATTAACCAAATGTTGTCCATTTGTATGAGTTAAGCGGGGATTGCCCGTATTGCTTCTATAAATAGAACAAAATCAGCAACAATACCAAATTTCTTTGAAAACCGCTTTTCCAACAAACATAACTTTAACACATAATTACGTACGAGGTATGTAGTGTGTAAAATATAAAATATACAAAGAAGGCAATTGGGAAAAAAACTTTACAACAACTAAGGCATGACGTGGCTGAATGCGTTTGTGATACTTATACCATCGTAGGAGTGCGGGTTCAAATCCCACTCCCGGGAGAAGAGGCTTTGAAGAGATTTACAAGGTATAATCCAAACAGCTGTCGCCATGTCCGTCCTGATGTGACGTTGTATAAATTTGTCCCAAATTATAAAATAAAATTATAAAATTAAAAATTGCTTCGAATAAATGTCTTCATACATTTAAAGCAATACGGGCAATCCCCGCTTAACTCATACAAATTTCGTTTGATTTGAAAAAAGTTTGATTAACTTGGAAAAATGTATTGTTTTTGAAAATAATTTAATTTGATTTGAAAAACAATTTGAATAAAAAATTTGGAAAAATTTTAATTTGTTTAAAACTAAGTTTCTATTCACTTGAAAAAAGTTTCATTTGATTTGAAAAAAGTTTAATTTGTCTACAAAAAGTGGAATTTCAGCTGAAATCTCACCAATTCGTTCTCATATTAATCCATCTCTCTCTTAATATCACCAATCGATTTCGATTTCATTTAATTCCGACTATGTTTGCCCACAATTTAAGAAGATGAAAAGTCTCAATTGAGAAATAGCGAAAATTCTAAACTGAAAATCTGTCTTTTAGATAGAGAGCGCTATCAACTCTAGATCTTCATTTCTGAACTTACTTTTGCGAATCGATGATAAAATTTGTTCTCACAATTCTCACATAAGATTCAAAAAATTTGTTTATTGGGTTGTATAATAAGTGTGTGCATGTGGAAACAAGAAAAAGCTGTAATAAATACCAGTAAATTTACTCGTAAATATGACGACAAAGCAATATTACCGCTCATATCCGGGTCGTGTGTCATAAGAGTATGAAAGATTTTCCTATTTTACTGCTTCTCAACTACTTAAAGTGCATGTGTGTGTATGCTTAACACATAATTCTGTAGCAATAATGTACGGTTTGTGTGGAGAAAGTGGTAATTTTGGTTTGGCAATACTTAAGTGTGCATTTATGATTGTCATAAAAATGGTAAATGCGTTATGTTTATTTGCTGCAAAGATGATATGAAACATTTATACGATATGCAGGGTGGGCTTATTATAAGAGTCCGTTCAAGTTAAAGAGAAATTCAAGTTATTAATAACAGTTTTTTAGGCATACTACGTTTCGATATCGGATGTGGGACTCAATTTTGAATTGCTATACACTCAAACTTAGTTTCCTACAGTCAGCACTTTTTTCCACACCGTATAAAATTATTTCAGCTACGTAAGCGCAGCACGTGAGCTTTTTGGCTGCTGTAATATCATTGAGATAGGCTACCATCTTAACGTTACGCGAGGAGAATATTCCTTCCATATCTGCTGATCATATCATCCAACGCATGGTTTGATCACCAGGTGATTCCTGCACTGACCTTCGCTGTTGTGCTAAATGATCGAAAAATATTTGATACGCCCTACTTAGGCAGCACAGTGTTTACACTTCACACTTTTAACGTTGCTAATTTCATAGAAATATTCACTGAAGTAGGCAGTTTCAGTTGGAAGTTCGGTCAGATAAAGGTTTACCTCTCCAGCCATGGCTTAAAATTGATAAAATTTCCTGCTGTACTGCAGCTCTATTCGTGATTGATCGGCAGCAACATCACTACCTACTTACTTCTGCGCGAAGGTGGTAAATTGTTTTCGTTATCTCAGCGTTAAGTTGAATAAAAATAGTTCCCGAAACAATCAGAAAGGTATATGTGAAAATTATGAGGTAGGATGAAACGATACCATCGGCCGGATGTGATGGCTGCCGGAATTTAACTGCATTCACTCAGATTTCTGCACGGGGAATCGATGAGCTCCACGTACCCCTCCAACACCACCGTCGTTATAGCTACATCTTGATTTTACGAGTACCACAACTGCTTAGGTTAAATGGTTAGGCGTCATTAAAGCGAGCAAGTTAGTTTCAGGTTCGAATCCTTCAATTTCTTCTGTCTTCGCCTGTTTGATTGTTTTACTTACAGTCTCTGTTCTACTTCACCACACATATAATTCATACCTTGACCTTTTGTACAGATCAGAGCTCCTTCCACCTCTTCAAAGCGTGCGCTTATGCTTGCCTTTTCAGGAATAACCAAGCGATCTCAAGGTGGTGTTATTAATTTACCTTTTGGCTGGGTATAATTAGCGCCGTAGCTAAATATTGCTGCATCAAGTGACTTAATATTTTGGAAAGATCCGGACTCAGAGCGTACCACCTTATTTTGGCTTATGGCAATTGGGCTGCATTGGCAATGTTAACTTCTTCGACTATCGCTAATCCTCTGCCCCTGTTTTGTTTTCAAGACACATGCAAACCCAACCGTTAAAGTATCTTTCTTTAAAATTGCATTACTCAGTTTAGCGGCTGACGAGTAATATGGCTATGGCACTGGGTCGTTTGCCCTCTCCTTTCTGCATTTGAGAAGTAGACTTGTCCCTCTCTCTCGACAACAAATTGCTTTCTCATATCTCACAATCCCATGCTAAATGCGCCCTCTCCTGACAGGTACCTCGGCATTCAAGTGCTGCCTTAATTTTAATAGTGCCTTTTACTTTAATATAGATTTATGCGCTATTAGGGTTTGTGTTTTTCCCACACTTCACGATAAAGATCGGTATCACCAGCTACCACTCCGTCACCTCGCATATTAAGTTCACTGTTGTAGTTGTTGTATCGATAAAGATACTACTCGAACGCCTTGGGGAGTGTTATCGATGTTGATGGTCCTGTGCCGGATGCAGATCTGGTATGTTCCGGTAACAAGCACCTTGAAGGACATACCGCCCTCCTACCCCGTATATGAGGAACTTGGGGTTGCTAGGGCCTCGGTTGTTAAAGTAACAGAATTCGCCACGGGTATATTCTAAGCCCCCTAACCCGCTGGTTGTATTAACTACACTCCTATCCGCCTTCCAAGTCCGGCTCACCGCCATAGATTTCTACCCCTTTCAAACTCTCATTACATTTTTATCTTTGTTACAAATTTTTGAGTGATCCATTTCAGTAACACCACCACTTAGCTTACCAAGATAGGCTGGGCTGTATCAGGGGTTGAATGTGAAACACGAAGAATAACTGTATGCCATAAAAACGCTCTTTTGCTGAGGAAAGGTCATTCTTAATTCCGATTCTATTACCCACTTACAAATCATTAAGAGTCATGATCAGACTCATAGTCATCGACTTCACGCGAGATGTAACTACACTACTGGACAACATATTGTGGTGCTATTAAGTTCCCCCTATTTTCATTTTTTAGATGGACGTAGTAGTTACTGTACCCTACTTTATGTTGCGCACTCCGGGAGGAATTTACGTACTAAAAAGAATTTATTAAATCAGCTCCAGATCAGTCTTTTGTACATTAACATCCGACAATGTAACCTCTAGTTGATTCACATTACGAAATTGCCACACCGTTTTAATAGAGTGCATACATTTACTTTACTCGTTGACAACGAAATACACTCCCAAATGTGGCAGCATTAATTACAACAGCATATAAAATCCATTATGATTAGTACAAGTACTTGACTCACATTGTAGATGCCAATCATTGCGATTCGTACTATTACGATAATCGTGTTTTAGCAAATAATCACGTAATTGGTTGATACAAGAAATTTCTTAATATTTACAACAAATTATTATGACTGAACATGTTGAAATCGATCATGAAACAAACGGGAGCATATTTCCGTAGACTTAACAAAAATAAAAAAAGTCTCATGACAGGAAACCGAAATGTTCTTGCATAAGCTTATCCTTATTTCCTTTTAGAGATATCATTAAAAAAAATTATAATTACAAGGAAAAAATGAAAGTGCCACATTTAAGTGTGGCATGCCACAAAACGCAGATTAAACTCATTTTATTTGCCGCCCAGCAGTGCAGCTATTCAGACGTGGCTTAAATATACTGCAGGAAATATCCAATTTAAATTAAAACAATCATTTAATAAAAGAGTATATAATATAAAGTATGTACAACTGTGCGCGAAATAATAGCAGTGGCCTATGAAAATTTTAGTCATAGTTTTTTACACTTAAATAGCACTTGTTATTTAAATTTGTCAACACCAACACATATGCCCAAATACTATGACTCTGTAGTTAAATAAATTTATGATACAGTTGTCACACTCATAATAAAGTTCCGCTACCTTTTGTGCTGTGCAGTTGTTTTTTACTGTGATCAAATAAAGCAGTGTAATCGATGTAGTCGTTATTATCCCCAGCGGGTTAGGGGATCAGAATATACCCGCGGTAGGTATGCCTGTCGTAAGAGGCTCTGGCGACCCCAAGCTCCTCATGGAACTTGGGGGTGGGGAGGAAGGGAAGTGCCTGAAAGTTTAATGTGGCCACATAAATCGTTCCCGAGATGCTCGGGCTAGCACCTTAATTGTGCTGTGCTACCGGAGCGTAACGGATCTGTATCCGGCAAAGGATAATCACATCGATAAAACTCCCCAAAGCCTTCGGGGAGAAACCTTATCGCTACAACAACAACAAAAACATGTAGTCGTTATTTTTAAAGTGATTGGAATGAAGTGTGAAAATTTTCATTAATTTCAAGTGGTGCAATTGTTACTTATAAAAATTAATAATTTTTGAGACAATTATTTCAAAAATGGGCCGTACTAAACACTGCTCTGCAAAAAAAGGCGGGAACTCATCAAAAAGTTATTGGTAGAAGGCAAAACTTACAAGTTTATCGAGGATTTGTTCGGATTTTCCAACAAAATTTTAGCGAATGCCAATAAATGGACACTAAGTCCCGAAACAACAGAGCGAAAGAAAGCTCTTTCGTGAGCAAAGTTAGAAAAGGTGTGGCTTTAGGTCGAGATAGAAGTTTTTATACCTCAAAAGAAAAAAAAAAAAATATCGGAATGAGATAAATCTTTATGTCAACTCGTCCACAATCAGAAATAAGTTAATCGCAGCTAAACTTTTTAGCAGAAGCCCAAGAAGGGAGCCTTTACTTTGATATCGGCATGTGTAACCAAGAATTAAATTTGCCAAAGAGCACCTGCACTGGCCGGTCGAAAAATTCGTTTTATTTGGTTCAAGAGGGTGCCGATAGTACGAACGTATCTTTTAATCTCGGATATGTTTCCCGATCAAAAATGGAAGTGACAAAATCAAGGCGTTGGCAGGCGACTGTTTCTATTACTAAGGAACATGTCCGCTTTATTGGATAAAATATAAAATAGATGCCAAATTTTACGTGGAAATAATGGAGTCGGATATGATACCACACACAGAATGAAAGATGCAACTGAAATGGGTTTATCAAGAAGACAACGACCCTAAGCATTAGGGCTCTTAAAAATATACGAATAATTCGATTGATCGAGTATTCCATTTAAGATTTTTGTACGTTTATTAATCGAGTTTTGCTATTCAAATATTATCAGATTATTCGAATAACCGCATTTCAACGATTATTCGATTATTCGAATTTCAAAATCTAACTTCGAAGTGTTCATACAAAAAAATTACGTATACGCAGTGTATATGTCAAATATTTCTTTTTTGTTGAATCTGTTGTAGCATTAGCAAATTATAATAAGGTATCTTGTGTCGCTGGGGCTTAAGTGGTACTTGACAGGCGCACGCAGTGGCTACACGGATGTCAAGTACAACTGCAGCCAACGTCACACAAAACAACATGTAGATAATATAGATAAAAGAAACGAGTGACATTACAATTTTGACCGTCTTTGACATCGCGCACAGTCCTTTCTAAAATAAATTAAAACCAAGTGGAGACAAGTTGTTGTTTCTTTGTTCCTATCTCGGAAGCAGTGAGTATTTGATGTTCTGGAGGAGAAGGCCCCCTCGGCGGATATAATTACCTAAACCCAAAATAGCAACAATTTGGAGGCGGCGCCCTCCAAAAGCAAGCAGCATTTAAGAAGGTAACGTCACATAGCGGAAACAAAGAAGGCTTCCATTTTGGAACGCCACATGGCGACCGTGAGGCTGCAGCCTCCCTCGGTCATTTGAAATTTGGCAGTCTAAAAGTGAGTAGAGTGGAGTGAAAAAGTGAAAAGTGGTGGTGCAGTGAAATACAATTTACAATATACAATCAAATTTAACACAACTTAATAAATTTAAAATAATCAAAAATAATAATACCAACGACTAAATTTTACAGAAATAAAAGAATATAAATTAATCTATAATATAAAAACCTAAATTCTACTTAGATAATCAAAATTTTACAAAACTAAAGTACAGCATTTAAGTACGGCAGAAATAAGACTATTATAAACGAAATTTTTTAATGAGAAAGGCGGTAAAAAAAAAAAAAAATAACAAGAGAGCAAAACTATAATACAAAATTTTAATCGAAACGGAAATAACACAAAATCTTCGATATAAAACAAACAGATAATAAAAATTAAGAAAAGCAGAAAATTTTCAATACTAATTTATACGGAAATAATTTAAAGTGCGAAATTAATTCGCAAACTGTACCACCAGTCACCAAATTTCATAACGGCACTCCTCCACTTGCTCATATAGTGGCACGAAAACCACGCCATATACATACATATAGACGCATAACGGCGCGAAAACGACTCCATATAAAATTTGTACACCAGCAGCGCATAATACTGGCAGCGCAGTAGCAGCAGCAGGACCAACATCGGGGCAGCAGCGCAGCAGAAAAAGCAGCGGCGGCTAAGGCAGAACCTCGGAAGCAGCACTTAAGTATATTACTTTCATATGTATATGTAGTTTTTGTTAAAATTTTTTTCTACATACACACATTTACGTATATACATACATTTTTTTGGATTTTGATTAACACGGTGGTACCGTTGAACAACCAAATACATTTTTGATTAAAGGAGTGCGTCCGTATAAACTTAACAGTTAATACTTTTTTCAATTTTCAACAATTCTAAAATTTTCGAACCATTTTATAAAATTCAACATTTGCAAATTTACACTTAAATTTTTTCTCAAGTTTCAACTCATTTTACGAATCCACATTTTCTTCAAATTTTTAATATTTTCAAATTTCTAATTTAAAAGCTTCTCAACTAATTTTACAAATTCCCATACTCTCAAGCTTCAATTTTAATTTCAAATTTTGAAATCATTTCACACATCTTTCATTCAAAGTTTCACATGTCTGTATTTCCATTTCTCAAATTTTCATTATACTTCAGTTTTTTAATACTTACACTCTCAAAAAAATGATTTTTCACTATATAAGTGAACTAGTAAGCAGTTCACGTGTAATCTATAAATTTTGGAATTTTGATATAAACGTTGGTTTGTGGAAAACCAATTCAGATTTTTTTTTTTAACAAAGCGGTGCGTCCGTGATTACCGCATTACTAAGATTTTTGCCATTCATACTTTTAAATCTTTGAGCCCATTCTAAACTCAATTTCTTCTTTCAGCTTTCTAGTAGCAATATTTTTGTTTCAATTAGATTCTCCAGTAAATTACAAATGCTTCGTTAGCGACACTTCACTGTAAACCAGTTCCCTTTCCAATTTTTCCATCCAACATTTCAGCTTCAAGTATACATTGAAATAAGTGCTTCATTAATTTCATAGTAGTTTAAACTTAATTCTTTTGCTCTTCTTATAACTACATGTACAACCTTAGAGATAGGAAGCGAGTCCACAAAACTTCAGATTCACAATCCGATTCCGATAAATTAGCTTCAAGCTCCGAAAGTTTAACTTCATCGTCAACCGAAAAATTCACAAAACAGGAAAATAAATTATCTTTATCAGCAGATTTCCCAGGCTTCGAAGATTCTTCTAGCAAAAATTTAACTTCTAATTTAGAGTCAAATCTCAACGATTCCAATAGTGCAAAATTAACTTCAACTTCTCCTAACTTAAACCCAGATCTTAACGATCCAATTAGTCCAAACATTGCCTCAAATTCTTCTAATTCAGCTTCAGATCTTAACGATCAAATCATGGCAACACTCGAGCAAAAGAGATCATTCATTACCATGTGTGCTACTTCTATTAGAGAAAACTACAGCGGCGATCCGTTGGCGCTTGAGTCCTTTATAGACAAAACCGAATTACTTGAAGAGTTCGCCGATGAAAATTTAACTGGTACTTTCATATCGTTTCTAAAATCGAAACTCGAGGGTAAAGCACGCGAAGCAATTCCAACTGAGGTAAATTCCGTTAGTCAAATTAAAGCCGCGTTACGAAGTAGAATTAAACCCGACAATTCAAAAGTTGTCGCGGGTAAAATCGCGTCTTTACATGTGGTAAACTATAACTACTCGGAATTTGCCAAGCGTGTTGAAGAATTGTCAGACTCATTAGAGCGTTCCCTGATCATTGAAGGTATGACGCAAGCGAAAGCTCACGAAATGGCTGTAGAGCAAACAGTTAACGTATGTAGGCTGAACACCCGTTCAGAATTAGTTAAGTCAATTTTAGCATTAACTATTTTCAGCGACTCAAAGAACGTAGTTGCAAAAATGATAGTTGAGCGTAATAATGAGGTTAAAGAACGTCAAGTGCTAGCGTTTCAGTCGCGTGTTAATAGGCCAAATAGTTTTCGAGGCGGATTTAGGGGACATAATTACAGTAATAGGTTCAATAACAATAGCAGTTGTTTCAATAACAATAACAGTCGTTTCAATAACAATAACAGCAGACACAATAATAATGGAAACAGTTATAGGTTTAATAACAATAGTAGAAGAGGCCACAGTAATAATTCTAATAACAATAATTTGGGCAATCGGTCTAGTTCTCGGAGAAACAATAGTAACAGACGTGGAAATGAGAGTAATAATGCTAGTGTGCGTGCTTTAAACGCGGATGCCCCTCAGGAGCGAACACTGGGGGAGCAAGAGCTAGAATACTAGATGAAAACTTTCCTAAAAACGCTGTTTACTGTTTGAATCTCAACTATTCCGATTTCATCGAATTAAAATGTAGTGATTCTTATAACCCATGATATTTCCTTAATTAAATTTTCAAGTTTAACAGATAGAGTTCAAATTAACGGTAAAGATATTATTAACATAACAGATGTAACAACAAATTCGGTTTCAACGTTAGGTACAGTAAATACAAATTTAATTGCATCAAATTTTTTTATTCCGCATAAATTACACGTAGTAAGTGACGATTTTAACATACCTTCGGACGGCATACTCGACAAGGATTTTCTAAAAGCATATAAGTGCATAATCGACTATGCAACCAATAGCATAACAATTAGCATTGGCACAGAAACTCATAGTATAAAAATTTTACATGGTATGACCACAGACACTTTAGTGATTCCTCCAAGATGTGAAGTTTATCGGTTGTTTAATTTGAAAAAATATAAAAATCCAGTTTTTGTAGACGCGCAAAAAATTTGTAGTTGTGTTTTTATCGCAAAGTGCATTGTTGATACAAATAACCCAATTTTAAAAGTTTTAAATATAACCGATGAGGTAAAATATGTCAACAAATGCAATATAGTAACCGAAGAAATTACCAACTTCAACGTATACAAAATCAGTGAAACTTCAGAAAATACAAAACGTCTGGAAGATTTAAAAAGTGTTCTTCAAAAACAAATGCCAAAATATGACCAATGCCAATTGCTTGATTTATGCCTAAAATATGCCGATGTATTTGCTTTAAAAATGGACCGTATGACTCTTAACAACTTTTACGAACAGGAACTTAGATTGACTGACAAAAACCCGGTTTACATTAAAAACTATCGTTTGCCTTATTCACAACGGGGAGAAATAAATAGACAGGTTGATAATTTACTGCAGAACGATTTAATAGAGCCAAGTTTTTCAAATTACAATAGCCCACTAATTTTAGTTCCAAAAAAAGATCCCACAGGTCAAAAGGCATATCGTATGTGCGTAGATTTTAGAGCGGTTAATAAAAAGCTTATCGCTGACAAATTTCCGTTAGCACGAGTGGACGATATACTTGACAACCTTGGTAGGGCAAAATATTTTTCAACTTTGGATCTTTTTTCTGGTTTCCAACAAATTCCATTGCATCCTAACTCCAGGGACGTAACATCTTTTAGTACTGATAGAGGAGTTTTTCGGTGGAAAGTCTTACCATTTGGTTTAAATGTAGCACCCAATTCATTTTCGCGTATGATGTCACTCGCATTTTCAGACATCGCGCCTAATCAAGCATTCATGTATATCGACGATATTATCGTCATAGGGTGTAGCGAGACACATCATTGTAAAAATTTAGAGGAAGTTTTTGAAACTTGTAGAAAATTCAACTTAAAGCTGAATCCCAACAAATGTAATTTCCTTCGTTCCGAAGTAACTTTCCTAGGACACAAATATTCCTCGAAAGGATTGCTGCCAGACGATTCTAAAATAAATGCGATTAAAAAATATACAGAGCCTACCGACAAAGATGCCGTTCGGCGCTTTGTCGCCTTTGCAAACTATTATAGACGATTTATTCCGAATTTCGCATTGCTGGCAGCACCTCTCAATCGTTTAAGTAGAAAAAAAGTGGACTTTGTTTAGGACGAAGCTTGTGAAGTTGCTTTTTCGAATTTAAAATTAGCTCTAATGTCTCCTCAAATTTTACAGTATCCTGACTTTAGTAAAGAGTTCATAATTACAGTTGATGCTCCAAAAGTTGGATGCGGTGCTATATTAAGTCAAAAGCACGAAGATGCTGACTTACCAATCTGTTTCGCTTCAAAATCTTTTAACAAAGCAGAACAGAAAAAATCTATCATTGAGTTAGAACTTTTAGCAATATATTTCGCAATTAAACAATTTCGTCCGTTCGTTTATGGTACACATTTTATAGTAAAGTCCGACCATCGACCATTAGTTTATCTTTTTAATATGAAGGATCCGTCATCCAAACTTACAAGAATAAGATTAGAACTTGCAGAATATAATTTTACAATAGTATACGTTAAAGGCAAATCGAACGTTGTGGCTGACGCGCTTTCACTAATAACGATAGACGAAATAAAAGACTCGACGAAACATGTTTTAGCAGTTACAACAAGGTCAAAGTCAAGACTTACAAAACCACAAAATGACGACAAACCCAAGACAGACGAAACTAGTGAAATACAAGCAGTACAGGTTTACGACAAATTTTCGTACGACTTTTCGAAGAAAATACAGCGAATTAAATCACAACTAACCTACGATAAAAGCGACCAAATTTCAAATTTTCAACTATGTGCACATTTAAAACACAAAAAAATCGAGTTACTTAATTTTGCGAATGCCAACGAAATAAGAAATTTAGATGAGTTACTTTTGAGGCTTGAAAAAGTAGCCGACATTCACAAGATTAAGCAGTTAGAATGGCCAAAAAATGATATATTTTCCAAATATTTCACAATCACAAATTTAAAAGATAGAGGAAATCAAATTTTAAAAAGTTTACAAATTATACTAACAGACCCAGTAGAAACGGTAACAGAGAACGACAAAAAACAGAAACTGATGACAATTTTTCACGACGACCCACTTCTAGGCGGACACTGCGGTACGAAAAAACTATATGCAAAATTGAGAACTAAATACTATTGGAAATACATGAGTCGTGATATAGCTAAATTCGTTAAAAATTGCAATAAATGTCTTTTAAATAAAGCGAAACCTAAAACAAAAGAACAATTAGTTATTACACCTACACCTTGCAAACCGTTTGATATTTTAATAATAGATACAATAGGACCTCTACCAGAATCAAAATATGGTAACAGGTTCGCAGTTACCATGATTTGTGATTTAACTAATTATCTGGTAACAGTTGCAATACCAGATAAATCAGCTAAAACAGTAGCATCAGCAATTTTTGAGAGTTTCATTTTAAATTACGGAATAATGAAATCCATTAGTTCTGATTTAGGAACAGAGTTTAAAAATGAAGTATTTTTCGAATTAACCAAACTTTTAAATATTAAACATGACTTTTCAACGGCCTACCACCATGAAACGGTTGGTTCAGTTGAAAGAAATCATAGAGTTTTTAATGAATACTTAAGGGCATACCTAGATGAAACATTTTCCGATTGAGACACATACCTGAAATACTTCACATTTTTCCATAACACAACAACACATACAGCTTTCAATAACCAATTTACTTCCTTTGAGTTAGTATTTGGGAAAAAGGCTACATTGCCACACGAATTAAAAAAAGAACAAATAGATCCCATTTATAACGTGGGAAACTATAGTAAAGAAGTCAAATTTAGAATGCAAAAATCACATGAATTGGCAAAACATTTAATAAATAAGCATAAAATTCAAACTAAAAAACATTTTGATAAAACGGCACGTCCATTATCTATACAAGTAGGCAACAAGGTTCTTCTACAAAAAGAGCCTCATCAAAAACACGAAAATATATATCAAGGTCCATTTACGGTAACTAAAATAGACGGGCCTAATGCAACAATTATTGATGAAACAAATAAAAAGGAAAAAGAAGTACACAAAAATCGACTTATAAAAATAAAGTAATATTTTTATAACAAAAAAAAAAAAAAAAAAAAAATCCAAAATATTCTAATAATTTTATTGTTACGTAAATAAGCACTGTTAAATAGCCAAGAAGGCACAGAGAATCAAAAAAAAAAAAAAACTTATTTAAAATGTACATACTTATAGTTTTCTAATGTAAAATCAAGAAAATGAAAATTCAAAGTTAAATTGTAATATCAAAAATGACAGAACCAAAAAAATATTCACTAATGTATAATGTAATGGTAACTATTTAAATAGTATCCAAGAACTTTATTTTCCTATGAAAACGAAAAAAAGAATTTTTTTAATATACACCAAATCGTTATACTAAATTGAATATGTCTAATTTGTAAAATTTTTTCTAATATATATGTTAATATAAATGTAAGAAAAGGAAATTCATACAATCTGATTTATATATGTACATAAAAGAGAAAAAAAAAAAACAAAACGAAAATTCAAAAACCTTAATGTAAAGTTTAGATAACAATAAAAGTTTAAAATTGCTTCTAATGAACGAATTCAAAAGGAAGGTGCACCCTAATATATTCGTTCATTCGAACCAATTAATTATATAGAATGCAAAAATAAGAATGTGGCAAAAATGATCAAGTTGCCAAATTCTTCTTTTTTCAAAGGAAGGGTGATGTAGCATTAGCAAATTATAATAAGGTATCTTATGTGGTTGGGGCTTTAGTGGTACCTGACAGGCGCACGCAGTGGCAACACGCATGTCAAGTACAACTGCAGCCAACGTCACACAAAACAACATGTAGCTAAGATAGATAAAAGAAACGAGTGACATTACAATTTTGACCGTCTTTGACATCGCGCACAGTCCTTTCTAAAATAAATTAAAACCAAGTGGAAAAAAGTTGTTGTTTCTTTGTTCCTATCTCGAAAGTAGTGAGTATTTGATGTTCTGGAGGAGAAGACCCCCTCGGCGGATATAATTACCTAAACCCAAAATAGCAACAATTTGGAGGCGGCGCCCTCCAAAAGCAAGCAGCATTTTAGAAGGTAACGTCACATAGCGGACACAAAGAAGGCTTCCATTTTGGAACGCCACACTGTGTTAATTTGATCGATTAGTAGATATTGAAATATTAGAATGGTATGTCACAAAAATATTGTTGCAAGTTAAATTTCTCGAACCCCTACATAAGTAAGCATACAAAACTTTCGAAAAAGGTCAATAAATGGTCAAAAATCGAAAGTCTGTACAATTTCTGGGAACCAATTTGTGGTCATCGCAAATAAATCTCCAGCCTTAAAAACTGAGGATACGTTCGTACTTTTCCAAGTGTCATAACTTATCTTTCTACGATGTACGCGCGAGATGTGATGATTAACAATCGGCTGACATGAGAGTTGAGAACCGATTTCTCGAAACAGTTCCATGAAACTCAAAAAAATATATCTCAAATTTTAATACGTCTATTGAGTAAAGGATTTAAATGTCATTTTGGATCACTGTATTCATAGCAAATTGAAATAAATTTAAATTCCCCTTATTAATAGCAAAAATGCTTACGGTTCTTACGAATACATATTTGAGTGACAAGAAACTAAATATGTACCAGGAAATGACAGTTTTAGTAGTCAATAATATACTACCTATGTATTTTGTTTTAGAAATATTATTGATTACTTTCAGAGTCTTTCTCGATAAATTCGTGTTTTTATGGAAATACATACTAAGGGAGTTAAAGTACCAGGCTTGTTCCGCTTTATTTATTATTTTTATTTCGATGTTATTTCTAAAAATATCAGTTCCGAAAATCACTAAATCTCTATTGAAATAGTTCTGATCTAACATTAAATTATAGCGAGAATAGACACTTCAATTCATCAGTCATGTATAAGACAACACAATGGCAACGCCATATATCTTCTAATCAATGCTTAGAAAAACTGCCTTTTAATTGAAAAAACTTTATCTAAAATTTTGATGTTGCTGGCGCGTGAACCCAGGATCTTCGGTGTGGTAGGCGGAGCACGCTACCACCAAATCGTGGCGGCCGCCAAATATGGGAAGAAATAAGTAGTGTAGGTAAAATTTTAAAGCTGTTTGACGAAGCAGCTGCTGTATTATGTAAGGGATAAATGACCCTGGACGTACCGTACAATAGTCCCCAAGATCATTACGAAATTTCCATTGATCCTGAATTGACCTCCGAACAGCCACGAAACAATCTTCAAAATTATCCCGAAGCTATGGGGAAAATAACTCTGGAAGTACGCTGATATGTTGTCCAAGATCATTATGAAATGATAACAACCAAAACCCAAATCACTCCGAAGTAATCTCTAAATGAACTCGTGAGAATCCTTAGAGAGTCCCCAATATCAAGAGGAAATGATCACGAGTTGGCCTCAAAATGACGCCGAAAGAACCACAAAATAGTCTTCGTATTATCCGACAGTCCCTACAATCATCCAGAGATGCTCGAAAAACCATCACGAAATGACAACTAAGTAGTCCCTAAATTACTTCAGAAGAACGTAATAGTCCCCAAATTATCCCCAAATTACCTCAAAATAGTCTCTAATACCCTCAAGAAATTACCCCAAAACGATTCATAAATAACATCGGGGGGATGTTGAAATAGTCGCCAAGATCTTCAGAAAAAACCACAAATTGACCGTCCTCAAAATAGCCCCGGAAGAACGGCAAAATAGTCCTCATTGGATCCCGACACTCCTTACACCATCCCGATATGACTGCCAAAGCCTTGCCGAAATGATAATGAAATAGTCCCTAACGCCTTCTGGAAATAACCAAAATGATCCTGAATTAGCTACGAGAAACACTACCCTTTCTTATCTACCGCTTTTTTACAAAAAGGCAGAGTTGTTTTGCAATTTTCTGCTCTCTAAAACACGACGTAGCTGATATAGGGCCCAAAAGCATTATTACTTTTTATGCAATGGCTCGACTCTATACTCTATTCATATTCTGGGTAGGAGCAGTAGCAGAGAATATTTTTCGTCCGACCGCTGCTCTGGAGTAAAAAATACAAACATTGGTTTAAAATTAAAAATACTGAGTTTTTGTGCTTAAGGTTTATTTATGGATATTTCAATATTCGCGTTATCGGTCAGAAGATTATTCGAATAATCGACGATGTTCGACATTAACTAATTGAATTCCGGAAATCGAATATTAGAGAATTCGAGTTTTGCATTAATCAAATATAACGAGCTCTACCAAGTATGCCAGAGTTGGCAAACCATTGGCTTGCTTCAAATGGAGCTGAGGTCATCGACTGGCCGGCTTTGTACCCTGTCCTTTATCCCGTTATGAGTCTTTGTCTAGAGGTCAAGAAAGCAGTAGGGAACGAGAATCCTTCAAATACAGAAGCTGTGGAGTGTTGTGAAGATGGCGTAGAAAGCCATTCCTCACGACAAATGCAGGCGCTTGGTAGATTCCATTCCGAGGAGATACGCAGCTCTTTTACCGAACAATAATCATTCGGCAATGTATTAACAATTTTAAACATTCATTGGAATATTATAATGAATAAATTTTCTAAAGCTTTAAGTACTAAATACTGCTATTAATAATCACAATAAAGAAAACATAAATTTTAGTTACAAACTTAACCACACTCCTTGCTTGAAAATCAGCAAATTAAACTTAATTAAGAATAAAAGTGAAAACGGCCTACCCTGCTTTTTTATACTCAGCTGAGCAGAGCTTACAGATTATATTAACTTTGTTCGCATAACGGTAATCCGTAGCGGCATAAAATAATCGAGTTAGATACAGACTTCTATATATCAAAATGATCTGAGCGAAAAAAGAAATTTATTTAGCCATGTCCGTCCGTCCGTCCGTAAACACGATAACTTAAGTACATTTTGAGGCCTCTTGATGAAATTCGGAATGTAGGTTCCTGGGCACTCATCTCAGATCGTTATTTAAAATGAACGAAATGGGACTATAACCACGCCAACTTTTTCGATATCGAAAATTTCGAAAAACCCGAAAAGTGCGATAATTCATTACCAAAGACGGATAAAGCGATGAAACTTGTAGGTGTGTAGACCTTAGAAGGTAATTTAAAAATTTGCAGGCCGTAATTTGACAGTCGTTGAAAATATCATGATGAAATTTGCAAGAGCGTTACTCCTATTCCTATATGTGCGCTAAATAAAAATTAGCAAAATCGGATGACGAACAGGGCCACTTAAAAAAAAATTTTTTTTAAGTCAAATAACAACAAAAAATTGAATACCTTTACAGTATATAAATAAATTATGTCAACATTCAACTCCAGTAATGATATGATGCAACAAAATACAAAAATAAAAGAAAATTCCAAAATGAGCGTGGCTCCGCCCCTTTTCATTTAATTTATCTAGAATACTTTTAATGCCTATATGTGCGCTAAATAAAAATTAGCAAAATCGGATGACGAACAGGGCCACTTAAAAAAAAATTTTTTTTAAGTCAAATAACAACAAAAAATTGAATACCTTTACAGTATATAAATAAATTATGTCAACATTCAACTCCAGTAATGATATGATGCAACAAAATACAAAAATAAAAGAAAATTCCAAAATGAGCGTGGCTCCGCCCCTTTTCATTTAATTTATCTAGAATACTTTTAATGCCATAAGCCGAACAAAAATTAACCAATCCTTGTGAAATTCGGTAGGGTCATAGATTCTATGACGATAACTGGTTTCTGTGAAAATGGGCGAAATCGGTTGAAGCCACGCCCATTTTTTATACACAGCCGACCGTCTGCCCTTCCGTTCGGCCCTTAACACGATAACTTGAGTAAAAAGCGATATATCTTTAATGAACTTAGTTCACGTGCTTATCTGAACTCGATATCGAAAATTACGAATAATTAAAAAAATGCCATAATTCTATACTAAATATGAAAAAAGGGATAAAACATTGTAATTGGATTGGTTTATTGACGCAAAATATAACTTTAGAAAAAATTTTGTAAAATGGGTGTGACACCCTCCATATTAAGTACAATACAATGAAAAAGTTCTGCAGGGCGAAATCAAAAGCCCTTGGAATCTTGGCAGGAATACTCTTCGTTGTATTACATATATAAGTAAATTAGCGATACCCGACAGATGATGTTCTGGGTCACCCTGTTCCACATTTTGGTCGATATCTCGAAAACGCCTACACATATAGAACTAAAGCCCACTCCCTTTAAAAATACTCATTGCACCTTTCATTTGATGCTCATATCGTACAAGCAAATTCTAGAGTCATCCCTGGTCCACCTTTATGGCGATATCTCGAAAACGCATTCACATATACAACTAAGGCCCACTTCCTTTTAAAATACTTATTAACACCTTTCATTTGATTCCCAGATCGTACAAGCACATTCTAGAGTCACCCCTGGTCCACCTTTATCGCGATATTCCGAAATGGCGTCCACCTATAGAACTATGGCCCACTCCCTTTTAAAATACTCTTTAATACCTTCCATTTGATACCCATGTCATACAAACACATTCCAGGGTTACCCTAGGTTCATTTTCCTACATGGTAATTTTCCCTTATTTTGTCTCCAAAGCTCTCAGCTGAGTATGTAATGTTCGGTTACACCCGATCTTAGCCTTCCTTACTTGTTTTATACTCAGCTGAGCAGAGCTCACAGCGTATATTAATTTTGTCCGCATAACTGTATCCCGTAACGTAGCGGCATAAACTAATCGAGATAGATATAGATAATATATAAAAAGAATCTGGACGAAAAAAGAAATTTATTTAGCCATGCCCTTCCGTCCGTCCGTCCGTCTGCCCGTAAACACGATAACTTGAGTAAATTTTGAGGTATATTAATGAAATTTGGTATGTAAGTTCATGTGCACTCATCTCATTTCGAAAAACCGGAAAAAGTGCGATAATTCATTACCAGAGACGGATAAATCGATAAAACTTGGTAGGTGGGTTGACCGTATGACGCAGAATAGAAAATTAGTAAAATTTTGGACATTTGGCGTGGCACCGCCCACTTTTAAAAGAAGGTAAAAGTTTTGCAAGCTGTAATTTTGCAGCTGAGTATGTAATGTTCAGTTACACACGAACTTAGACTTCCTTACTTGTTTATATTTGAAATCCTGCTTACTTGCCACTGCTATTATTTCGAACACAGTTGTATGTATTTATAAAGAAATAACAGTTGACCGAGTGCACACAAAAACAAAAATACCAAACTGTCGGCCAACCTCCCAGCTTTTTATCGATTTTCGAGGTGAGTTTAACCACAAAAATTGTCACAATCAAACACAGATATGAAACAAAGACAACAACAAAAAAATAATTATAAAAAACAATAACAATATCAACAAGTCACAATGCTGACCATAGCAGCTGCATCATTGACTGTGGGTTTTTTTTTTTGTTTTTTTTGTTTTGTAAAAATAAACAACCGAGTAAAGATTTAAAATCTTCCCGCATTACCAGCTGTTTATTCGAGTGAAGCATATGTGTGTATTGTTTATATGTATACCTAATATGAATGTACCTATTGATGTACATATATACATATGTATTAGGCCGGGTCGATTTGTGGGGAGGCAAAAAATCGCCCATTGCTCTGCGAAAATCATATTCTAGGGATCAAAATAAGACTTTGCCGAAGGAACCATACCCCTAAAACGAATTCTGATGTCCCCCCTTTTGGGTCGTAGGAGCAAATTTTGAAAAATCCCACTTTTTAATGCCTATGTTGTTTTTTTTTTTTTTGAGTTTATTTTTCTCTTTAGAAATTTATTTAGTCAGAACATATGTAAATGAAAAAATTATTTTAACTTAGTAATAGAAAAGAAATTAAAAAAAATTATTAGAAATTAGCGTTTTTACAACCCCCTTTTAAAACCAAGGCATCACTGTGATGCATTTGCATGTCGTAAACATAGTTGTGTGGGTTTTTTATTCAACCGTTTTAAAAAATGAAGGTATCACTGTGACACAATTGCAGATCGTAAACTTGCTTGTATTGTTTTTTTTAAGCCACCACAAGACACAGCAGGTAGAATTGACATTACCCCTACCCAAAAGTTCGACCCAAAGGGGGTTCAGAATTCGTTTTAGAGGTATAGTTCCTTCGGCAAAGTTTCTTATTTTGATCCCTAGAATACGATTTTCACAGAGCAATGAGCGATTTTTAAATCGACCCTTCCTAATATGTATGAATATCGACTGGATTCTGACTTTACTCATTAATGTTTTTTTGCCATGTCAATGTGTTTGTATGTATGTGACTCCTTGTATTGGTATTTACATTACTTCGAGTGTAAATATACATATATTCATCGGCATTTTGTTGACCACGTCCAAGTAAACACATTAACCGATTCGCACGCAGCGTTAACATATTAAGTTAAATATTTAGCAAATATTTATGCAACAAACCGTCAATACCTGACGCAAAAAATACAAGGAAATTGCGTTTTATTTTTTTACATTTCTAAAATCGTCTATATGGGTGCCGCATGGCTGAAGTATGTCTATAAATACCGAAGTTGCGATCATCGTTTTCAGAAAGTCTATATGACATAGACCAATAATATTTGCCACATTTCTTGTACGGAGGACGGAGTTTCAAGCGATTTCTAAAAAGTGGACAGAGCCACCTATCTCTCATTGGAACACCATCAGGGTTTATTCCTCTTCAAAACTTGCAGCCTTGAGACCGTGGAGGCATTATTTCCGGTACAACTTTGGTTATGTTTAGATATCACTATCAGCTCTTATCAAATAATTTCGGAATGTTTTTGGAACAATTTCGGTTTCAATCCGGGATTATGTATATTAAGGATAATTTCGGGAATATTCCATGACTATTTTGGGATCATTTTGGCATGACTTTGGGATGATATCCTGATCATATCAGAATTTTTTCGGGTAACTTGCTGGGTTATTTTGGGTTTGTTGGATGGATAAATTTCCTGACCATATGGATATTGTACTGGACATTTTTTTTAGAAAATATCACCAAATAACTTCCAGACTTTTTTTTGATCGTTTCGAGACTATTCAATGAAAAAACTGGGAATATTTCGAAATCAAAATTTTCTGAAAAAAAAAAATCGCAAAATTTTCGATTATAAGTTTGTAACACACATATAACAAATTGATAGCTTTCGATAGCAAATTTAAAAATTGTTGGTAGTACATCGACAACTTTCAACACAGCGATTTGAAATAAATCAATAAAAAATCGATAACTTTTCGATTAAACACCGATATAATTGTGATGAAATATCGATTACTATTAAAAAATAAATCGACGGCAACTTTTCCATAATACATCCATAATATTTCGATAACAAATCGATAAATTTTTTATAACATAAGGATAGTTTTTCGATTAATTTTTGGTAACATATCGATAACCTTATGATAAATATGGATATATTTTTGATAAAGTTTCGGGAAATCATCGATAAACGTTGTTATCGATATCAAAAATTTAACACTTCGATAGCAAATCAAAAAATGGTTGATAGTAGATGACAACTTTCAACACGGCGATTTGTAATAAATCAAAAAAAAAAAAAATATAACTTTTGTAAAAAATCGATATATTTTTGTTAACATACATCGATAGCAACTCTTCCATAATATATCGGTAATATCTCGCTAAAAAATCGATAAACTTTAATAATACAACGATAGTTTTTGCATTACTTGTAGGTAACATATAGATAATCTTATGATAAATAGTCTATATCTTTTTGATAACATTGCGGGAAATCATCGATAACTTTTGTTATTGATATCAAAAATTAACACTTCGATAGCAAATCGATGCATGTTTGATCGTTATCGCAAATTTTAGCACTTGGATAACAAATCGATAGCTTGTCTAAATCTCGTCGATAACACACTTATAAGGCATTTCATGGTTATCCTAAGGCGAAATCAAAGCGTTAAAGCAGAGCAATGTGAACATAGGGTTCATAAAAATCCGCCCCAATGCGTATTTCATTACTTGGAAGCGACCAAAGCATTTATAAATATACTCATTTGGTTACCTTTTGCAGCAAAGTCTTAAACAAAACATGCCGCTCACCAGATGTACATGATTCTGTAGATTAGAAACAACTGCCTCTCTCTCTCTCTCTGAGCTTCATTGATTGATATCCATAACAAAAACTTTTCCCCAAATTTTGCAGTACTTTTGATTTTGTGTAATTAGTTCATAATACTTTCTATATTCAATGCTAATTGCGATATAGACTTCTTTCATTCTATTAGTATATTTGATGGCGGAATCACTATCTCTTAACAGATTTTCAACTTTGTTATTTTGCAACTTAGCCGCTCGAATTGTTTTCAATAGAACTCTATAGCTTACTTTGTGTATACGCATGTATGTGTTTAGCTGTCATATTTGGCTACTCTGTAACTTTCGGCTTTATTCAGGTTCGTTACTCGTTTGCTGTATTGTTATTGCTTTTCTTATTGTTGTATTAACTGTTACCCAACCAGCGTTGTCATTCATCAGAATGAAGCGCTGAATAATTAAAACAGTTTCTGATTACCAACGCCATAAAATGGCCAATAATCCAACAACTGGAATGATGTTCAAACATGGCACGTCAACAGCACTCAAAGGTAGCAGCAGGCAAAAACCCAAATGAAAAAAAAAAACAAGTAAAGGTTTCTAAGTTCGGGTGTAACCGAACATTATATACTCAGCGTGAGCCTCAATTGTACGTTTCATTACAGATAAGTCACTTTTCTACATAACACGTGGTACCGCCCATTTAAAAAAATGTCTCCCCATTTCCTCATACAATAAAACTTGATATGTGAAATATCATTGATTCAAAACTATTTTTTGCTAAGTTATAACTTATTATTCTAGTCTACGACTCTTTTAAATTTGTTTTATATCTAAGTTGCCGTTATCTTTAACCGATCGCGTCCATTTTTACTAGAAATATTTTCTGCTATAAGGAAAATATGTGTACATAATTTCATTACGATATGTTAATTTTTCTTCGAGTTATGGCGCCCGAATCATAGAAAATTTCTAAGTCGTAAAAGGGGCGGTGCTACACCCATTTTCAAAAATTTTAGTGTTTTCTAATTTAATGTTATAATTCAATTTCGAAAGTAAAATTCTATTCTTTTTCGCTAAGATATAGCTTATTTAATTCGTCCACGACCCTTTTAACAACCTTTTTTATAAAAGTGGGCGTGGTCTTTAACCGACCTAGTCCATTTTTTCTAGAAATATTTCCTGCTATAGGGAAAATTAGTGTACCCAATTTTATTACGATCCCTTAATTTTTCTTCGAGTTATGGCTCCCGAAACATAGAAAATTGCTTAGTCATAAAAGGGGCGGTGCCACACCCATTTTTTTTAAATTTGAAGTTTTTCCTATTTAATGTTATAAATCCCCTTTGGAAATGAAACACCATTGATATAAAGCTCTTTTTTGCAAAGATATAACTTATTTGATTCGTCCACGACCCTTTTGAAAATCTTTTATATAAAAGTGGGCGTGGTCCTTAACCGACTTCGTTAATTTTTCTTCAAAGCATTCCTTATGGTAAAGGTAACGCCTCATCTGAATGCTGTTACGATAGGTTTAACGGTCTTTGAGTTATGATTAGTAAATAAAATGTAATAAAATTGATTTTATCACAAGTGAGCGGTGCCACGCCCATTTAAACAATTTGTTTTTTTTTTTAATTTTTATCAAGAGTCTTAATATCAGTCAACATGTCAAACTCCAACATTCAAGGTGTATTATTTACTAAATAATCAGGTTTTTTGTGTTTTCAAAAATGTTATATATATAAAAAGTGGGCGTGGTTATCATCCGATTTCGCTCATTTCAATGCCAATCTATTATGGGTCCAGATAAGCTCGTGTACCAAATTTGATGAAGATGTCTCAATATTTACTCAAATTATCGTGTTAACGGACGGACGGACATGGCTCAATCAAATTTTTTTTCGATACTGATGATTTTGATATATGGAAGTCTATATCTATCTCTATTCTTTCATACATGTACAACCAACCGTTATCCAATAAAAGTTAATATACTCTGTGTGCAAAGCACGCTGAGTATAAACATTTCAAAAACCAAACCTATACAATGAGTTTTTAGTGTAGAGTTGTACTGCACTCTGAAGGCCATGTAACGAATGTTTGTTTGTGTTACATGAAGGAATCAGTGTTCAAGCTCGCTCAGTTGGATCTACTCATGGTACTTAGTTAACTTACCCATCAGTGCTGTTGATATTTTGCTGGTGTGATGTGATGACGTGTTATGGAGTTGCTACGTTAAGTAGTCTCGTCTCTAATTAAACAACAAATAACAGTGTAAAAACAACAACAAGGAGCTAAAATAGCAGCAAACAATGCATTATGGGTAACAGTTCTCTTTTTACTCACCAATTTTCGTAAAAGTAACATGAAGTGTAATATGCTTCGCTTTGCAAACCAAATGACATTTACAGTAGCCCTTTCTGCTGCTGCAACAGCGACAGGTTAGGAAAAACTTCAACCGACGAACGGTTGCAAGTGTGCGGAATGAAAGGATGTGACATTGTTGACCTTTTGTTGTGGCCGGTTTGTCGGTCTTTGCTAATTATATATATTTTTTCTACTCTAATTTGTGTGGCTGCTGGCGAATATATATATATATATAATGGTACATATTTAAAAAAAATCGCAAAGACAATATAGCGATAAAAAAACTTACAAAAGAAACATTTAAATTCAGCAAAGTCAATGTGAGTGAGCTTTAATCGCATCATATGATCTATGGTACGATATTTGCAATTTACTTCGATTTAAGTTAAACAATGTTTTCTTAGTAACCCGACTAGTTTAGAGATGGAAAGGTTATCTGATTATGGACTATGGTCTTGTTTATTAAGAGGTATAAGGTCCTGAACTGGAACAGTTATAAGCTAGGAGAGGTATCCCTGTAGGATAAATCTTTTACAAAATATCTAAAAAAATATTAGCAACTTATCGTGGAAGCTCAACGTAGAGAGGAGAGTGAAGAAGGCCTGAATGGCACTTTATGCATGTGAAAAATTCTGTGATGTACATGGGGCCTAACGCCCCCTTTCTTCCATTGGGTATTTAGAATGGTTGTTGAAACTATGCTATACTCGGTACTACATAGAGATGCTATATAGTCTGTCAATGCTTATCAAAATAACCTTGATGGCTGAACTGTATGATGTTCTCCATATTCTACCTGCAGATCTGGTGGCGAAGAATATTGTCATATAATAATGGGCGAACAGACAAAATTTTCTTTACCTGCGCTTCGACTGGCTCTTGGAGCGGCAATAGAGGTAGAAGGTTGGCACAAAGGCGCTCGATTGGCAGACGCGCGATTCACGTATATACCGATGGTGAGTAGGGTCAGGTGTATATTGTGCTAATTTAGAAATAAACAGATTCGTACAGCTGCCAGATCACTGAAGAGTTTTTCAGGCGGAAATTTGAACCTCGACTGCTAAATAATTTTAAATAAATTTATATTTGTAACAGGATCCGTTTCGGGTATGTGAGCTTGAAAATTGACTTGAAGAAGCTTTGAAGCTACAAAGCTTTGTTTTGCGCTTAGCTAACTCTTGAATACCAAACCCTCCTCCCGCAACATTTCTCCCTTCGAAACTGCTTAGAAAATTGACTGAAACTTAGTGTAGATTAGGCTGCCCTATGTCGCCCAAGTTACCTTTCCCCATATCAGTGGGCGTTAGATTCGGTCGCTCTATAATTTTCAGGAACCGGCTTTAAAGTCCTTTTCATTCCTCTCTTCGAATGGCTAGGGATCCATACCCAGTCACATTGAAAGCTATTCGTCACCCTATTGTCACACAAGTAGAGTGAGCGGAACATTGTGTGACTTAGGATTGGCCCCGTTCTTTTTCTTTTTTTGTAGCGATAAATAGACCTGAAAGGTTCGGTGGGGAACTTTGGGAAGCCGAAGCCTGACCTGCTAGATAAACAGACTTCGCCACGGGTAGTTGGAGATGCTATAAATTGATCTTGTAACCCGCTGCATAATCCCTTTAATCCTCGACGTCACTTTTGGTTACATGCGCCCTGTACGCCCCTCGATAACTCCATACTTTCTGCTTTGTAGTAATTATTTTCCTTCTAATTCTTGTTAGCCCATTGCTCCCTCAAGCTTGCTATACAATCGCTGGTGTAAGGTCCACCACCCACGTTATATAATATATGTTAAGCAGAAATGCCACGCGAGGTTTGCTTGTGACCTTATGAGGCATTTGTTGAGAGGTAGACTGTGCACAAAGCAAAAGGAATCTCAACCGCACCTACATAATTGAGCCCTGATTTTGCCTTAAACAGATGTGGGCAGATTTAGAAAAAGCTGGCAATATCCAAACCAAAGTCTTACATGCCCTCCATTTACAACCACATTATTCGCGGTTGTACAGCTATTTCGACACATTTATTCAGAGTCCCCTTACTCATGGGCACAGCTTTATCATCAGGCGAGTTTTATGAGTTGCCCGTTTTAGACTCCACTTTATCAGTGAAAGCGCGGGAATATCTTACAGAATGTGATACTCATAAATATAACGTTAGAAACTGCGACAAAGCTTAATGCCTCGGGGCTACTTAACTGCAAGCCGTACGGCCTTAGAAACCTATCACCACTTAATATAGGGCGAACAGACGGCACGATTCTATGTTTGATTTTCGAGGAAAATCTGGGGCCGCAATAGGGTTAGAGGATTGGCTCAAGGCTGTGGTAATGGCAGAGCATAAAAAAAATGTAAGGCGCGATAACCTTCGACGAGATTTTAGGCCAAGCTTCTCTTCCAATTTGCGAGACAGATGAGTTTTCACTGAGAGCTTTTCATGGCAGAAATACAATCGGAGTGCTTGCAAACACTGCCGATGGGCGACCCCGCTTAGAAAATATTTCTTCTAATTGAAAAACCTTATTTCTAAAATTTTGATGTTGCTTTGTAAGGGGTGTGAACCCAAGGCATTCGATGTGGGAGGCGGAGCACGCTACCATCACACCACGGTGGTCGCCATGTATAGCATACTCTACAAATATATACAGATTGTTGTAAATTAATTTAAGAGGTGTGATCTGCTCATCAGTATTCATCAATTTTTGAACTTCTGAATCTTTCATCAGCAAAAGCTTACATAACGATGGCCAGAATCCTGACTTATTGAGTTTTGTCAGGCTGGTAGAATAGTAAAGTGACTTCGCTTTACTTTACAACAAGAAAGGAAACTAAAATGTATATACACTTTGTTTTCAGATGAAACAAACATACGAAAAAATATTCCGTTAAATAAACTATTTAATGGCAGCAGAAAGAATTTCAAACTTTAAGCACAAACAGCTTTGTACTAATTAATACAAATGGTTTGTTGAACAACAATTGGCAATTTCAGCAACTAACTGTACACGCTCAAAGATAACAAAACAAAAGAATTGCAAAAGTTTTCCCATTAGAATGTTTTACTTTGCCTTTTATACTGTTGTACTACAAGCAAACACCAATAAACACATACATAAACAAAAATGTATCCGTTTTTTCACAATGATTTCTTTATGCGTGAATTATTTTTTGCCTGAATTTTTATAATTTTTTCCATTTACCTAATTTTGCTTAGTTTTGCTTTAAATAAATTCCGTGCAGCTTTTTAAAACTTTCCTTTACTTGTGACCACAATTCTGTTTTAAATTTTAAAAATTTAAAAACCTAAGCTCAAATGCATTTTTTGTTTGCAATCACTTCTTTGGCTTGAGCTTTTGCAATTTTTTTTATACTTTTCATGAAAATGAAATGGTATATTAAGTTTGTCACGAATCTTAAAATTGTAAGTCCTTAACGGAAAATAGATAGACTCACCAATAAGTATACCGAAATGATCAGGATGCTGAGCTGAGTTGATTTAGCCACGTCCGTCTGTCCGTCTGTCTGTTTGTATGCAAACTAGTCCCTCAATTTTTGAGATGTCTTTATAAATTTTGGTGAGCGGGTGTATTTTAGTGTCCGATTAGGCATTTGTCGGAACCGACCGGATCGGGCCACTATAGCATATATCTCCCATACAAATGATTTTTCAGAAAAGCGGGTTTTTTTATATCCGGCTCAATATATCAGATTGGAACTACAATGTGGATGAGATCGGCCGTATATATAGCATATATCCCCGGTTGTTCCGATATGCAGCTTTTCGTAAACACTGCCACATTTTAACAGCTAGAGGCTTCAAATTTCACCAAGTGCTTACGTATAGAGTCTGAAAAATTTGTATAGATCGGTATTTTATATAGTATATATCTCATAGAACCGATTGTTCAGGTAAGAAACTTTTGGAAATTTCTGCCCCATTTTAGCAGCTAGAAGTTTCAAATTTCACCAAATGCTTACGTATATAGCATATATTGTTCTATGAAAAAATCATAGAGATCGGTGGTATATATAGTACATACCCATATAAACTGCCATTTCTGCCCTCTTTTTTACGGCCAAGAGCTTCAAGGCCATCAAATACTTACGCTTACGTCATATATTGTTGAAATAAGTGTTTCGTGGTCATATTTTTTACATGCAGACCACAAAAAACGTGAAATTTTGCATCCTTACAAAAAGTGCATATCAATTTTTTTTGTATTCTATATTTATCTTAAAAATCGCTTAGGTATGTACATCTTTTCACTATATGTGACCCGGCCTATGAAAAGGTGGCTTATGGCTCAAAAAGAAAATTGCGAGAAACAGCTGTTAAAGATAAACAATGCATTTTTTCAGTTTCTTAGTAGTTTTTCTTTTGCATTATGGACAATCATGCCCAAAAGGCAAAGCACAAACCAGTTTCTGACCGATATTTTGGCTGCATTGGCATCGAAAAAAATGCTATCAAAAATATCTGAGGATGCTTCCACCAAAGTGGCATCGAAGGAACCAAAGGCTTCATCGTCTTTCATTTGTGCCCTTTTTTCTCTACATTTTTAGTACACTTCTAAGCAAGTTAGGACTTTCCAGTTTCCACCACGTGAAAGAGCGTCTCAAAAACTATCGAAATCAGAAGAAAGTGAAAAAAATTTTTTTTGTCATAAGCCACCTTTTGATAGACGGCAGCACATATATTTCTTATCTCATACAGCCGATTATTTGGATATTACGATTGGGAAAATATATTGTTCAGCCCGAGGCACAGCCGAAGACAGTCCCGTCCTTACTTGTTTTATTTTTCACATTAACCCACGTTCCTTTGGTGGTCACTTTGTTTTGTTATTTGGCAGTGATTGCACTCAGCAAGCTGTGGTTTTTTTGTCCTTAAAAGTATAGTCAAAGGAGTTACCTACAACAACACAAACAACGCGAGTGCTGTACACGAAAGTTAGTGCTTGCATTTGTACTTTAACTTGTAGGCTAATTTGTTATTGTTTATGCTTTCATTATTGAAAATTATGCGAAAAGTTTACTTAATTTGCAAGTAAAAGTTTTAAAAATATATTCTTTTTAAAAGCTTTTCTTTGGTTTTTAATGTAATTATGCCTTAAAAAAAAACAAGTAAGGAAGGTTAAGTTCGGGTGTAACCGAACATTACATACTCAGTTGAGAGCTATGGTGACAACATAAGGGAAAATAACCATGTAGGAAAATGAACCGAGGGAAACCCTGGAATGTGTTTGTATGACATGTGTATCAAATGAAAGGCATTAAAGAGTATTTTATGAGGGAGTGGGCCATAGTTCTATAGGTGGATGCCATTTAGGGATATAGCCATAAAGGTGGATCAGGGTTGACTCTAGAATGCGTTTGTACGATATGGGTATCAAATTAAAGGTATTAATGAGGGTTTTAAAAGGGAGTGGTGGTTGTTGTATAGGTTGTCGCATTTTCGAGATATCGCCATAAAGGTGGACCAGGGGTGACCCCAAAATTTATTTGTACAATATGGGTATCAAATGAAAGGTGTTAATGAATATTTTAAAAGGGAGTGGGCCTTAACTCTATAGGTGGATGCCTTTTCGAGATATCGCCATAAAGGTGGGCCAGGGGTGACTCTAGAATTTTTTTGTACGATATGGGTATCAAATGAAAGGTGTTAATGAATATTTTAAAAGGGCGTGGGGCTTAGTTCTATAGGTGGACGCCTTTTCGAGATATCGCCATAAGGGTGAACCAGGGGTGACTTTAGAATGAGGTTGTACGATATGGGTATCAAATTAAAGGTATTAATGAGAGTTTTAAAAGGGAGTGTTGGTAGTTGTATATGTGAAGGCGTTTTCCAGATATCGACCAAAATGTGGACCAGGGTGACCCAGAACATCATCTGTCGGGTACCGCTAATTTATTTATATATGTAATACCTGCCAAGATTTTAAGGGTTTTTTATTTCGCCCTGCAGAACTTTTTCATTTTCTTCTACTTAATATGGTAGGTGTCACAACCATTTTATAAAGTTTTTTCTAAAGTTATATTTCGCGTCAATAAAACAATCCAATTACCTTACCATGTTTCATCCTTTTTTCGTATTTGGTATAGAATTATGGCATTTTTTTCATAATTTTCGATATCGAAAAAGTGGGCGTGGTCATAGTCGGATTTCGTTCATTTTTCATACCAAGATAAAGTGAGTTCATGTAAGCACGTGAACTAAGTTCATTAAAGATATGTCGATTTTTGCTCAAGTTATCGTGTTAACGGACATGCGGAAGGACAGACGGATGACTGCGTATAAAAAATGGGTGTGGCATCAACCGATTTCGCCCATTTTCACAGAAAACAGTTAACGTCATAAAAGCTATGTCCCTACCAAATTTCAAAAGGATTGGTTAATTTTTGTTAGACTTATGGCGTTAAAAGTATCCTGGACAAATTAAATGAAAAAATGAGCCACGCCCATTTTGAAATTTTCTTTTATTTTTGTATTTTGTTGCACCATATCGTTACCGGAGTTGAATGTTGACATAATTTACTTATATACTGTAAAGATATTAAGTTTTTTGTCAAAATTTTACTTAAATAAATTTTTTTCTAAAAGTGGGCGTGGTCCTTCTCCGATTTTGCTAATTTTTACTTAGCGTACATATAGTAATAGGAGTAACGTTACTGCCAAATTTCATCATGATATCTTCAACGACTGCCAAATTACAGCTTGCAAAATTTTAAATTACCTTCTTTTAAAAGTGGTCGGTGCCACGCCCATTGTCCAACATTTTACTAATTTTCTATTCTGCGTCCTAAGTTCAACTCGTCTACCAAGTTTCGTCGCTTTATCTGTCTTTTGTAATGAATTATCGCACTTTTTCCGTTTTTCGAAATTTTCGATATCGAAAAAGTGGGCGTGGTTATAGTCCGATATCGTTCATTTTAAATAGTGTTCTGAGATGAGTGTTCAGGAACCTACACACCGAATTTCATCAAGATACCTCAAAATTTACTCAAGTTATCGTGTTAACGGACGGACGGACGGACGGACATGGCTGAATAAAATTTTTTTTCGATCCTGATTATTTTGATATATGGAAGTCTATATCTATCTCGATTCCTTTATATATGTACAACCAACCGTTATCCAGTCAAACTTAATATACTCTGTGAGCTCTGCTCAACTGACTATAAAAAGCGTGAGTACCAAATACTTGTGAAATTTGATGTGTAAACATTCAGGTGTACGCTTAGAAAAGCATTGTTAATAAATCAGCTAGAGCTAAAAGGTGCGCTACTAGTGCACTCTGAACCTCTACTAGTTCGCCCAATTTATCATTCACATGCTTCCAACTGGCGAATTTAATATGACGATGTCCTAGGCGGTGGAAATTGCATTAGCTTTTCTGTAGTTCCGAGCTTAATAAAAATATCCAATTTAGAACTACGTGGTTTACTGGTTCCTTTTCGATAGTTAGAAACCAATATAAAAATTTACAGTTGACTTTTATTTCCTTTGTTTGTACTATTTTGTTATTTTTGAAGCAGATCGAATCTTAAAATGTTGCTTCTAACACAATTTTACCTCTTTTTTTGATGCTTCTTAACCACTCAATAAATATCTGCATTGGAAATATCAGCTCCCTTTTTAAGATTGATGAGATCCACGCTTACCGATATGCTATTGAGTTTACTGACCACTTTTACTCTAGATCAGATGCCGTCGGTCAGCATAGCCAAATGCAGTTTCAAACATTTCAAAAATAAAAGCGAGAACAAATCGGCTCTTACAATTATCAACTGTTATCAACAAACGATAAGAATCTGCTTTATCTTCAGTTTTCTCAACAGATTACAAAAGTTTAAACAACGGTCACAAATTTGAAATATCTGTGCTTAGGTTAGTATGAGTTAAGAAGGAGTTTACCCTTGTAGGCATACCAATAGTAAACTTTATGTCAACTTTCCGCATTACTCCGAAGTGAATACTTTATTGCCAAATCCAATAATACTAGTTACAAACACACACCAAATTGAAAATTTATACCATTTGGGCAATTTATTACACAATTTATCATATAATAAATTGTAATATAAAATTGCCAATTTAAAAAAAATTTCGTAATAAATTGTTTCAAACTGCAAATGGAACCTTGTAAAGTGAGTTTATTGAGTAGATTTAAACGTCAGTTACGCATGGCTCCAATATATGGTTGGCTCATCTCATCAGCTGATTTAATTTTTTTCCTTTCACAGGAGTGGGAATTATCAAATGAAGATGGCAAACTCAAAATGAAACCAAAGCATTGAGAACATTTTCTTACAACACACAAAAGTTTCAAAGTTTTATCTTTTCATTCCATTCCATTCACCTAATACCAACAAGCACATTTTGACAGTATGAACAAAGGTATGTTGTTGCTGTAGAGATGAGCCAACCAGCTATCAAATTGCTATTGTGTAAGCTAAATTGAGTTGTATGAACACCACTCAATTTAAATCGAAATTGCCTCAATTAATTTTTATACCTTTCATGAACATGAAATGGTATATTAACTTTGGTCCGATGTTTGTAACGTTGAGAAATATAGAAGATAGGCTCACCATTAAGTATACCGAATTGATCAGGGCGACGAACTGAGTTGATATAGCCATGTCCGTCTGTCCGTCCGTCTGTCTGTTTGAACGCAAACTAGTCCCTCAAATTTTGAGATATCTCAATGACATTTGGCACAAGGATGTATTTTTGTTTTATACTAGACCTATCCTACCGGATCCGACCACTATAACTTATATCTCCCATACAACCGATCGTTCAGATAAGACGATTTTGGTCATTCCTGCCGCGATTTAGAAAGTATAAACGTGAAACTCGGTGATATATATTCTAATATATCATAGAAGATATCCTCAAAAAATCACTTTGATCGGAGCTATATATAGTATATATCCCATACAACCAATCGTTCAGATAGAAAGATTTTTGGCAATTTCTCCCTTAATTTCCAATATAAAAACGTTAAACTTGGTGATATTTATTCTAATATATCATAGAAGATTCCCTGAAAAAATCAATTTGATCGGAGCTATATGTATATAGTATCTACCTATCCCATACAACCGATCGTTCATATAAGGGGTTTTTTGTCATTTTTTATTTCATATTTATCTTAAAAATTGTTTAGGTATGTACATCTGTTCACTATATATTTCTTATCTTATACATCAGATTATTTGGGATTACGACCGGGGTAACGTTATTGTTCAGCCCTATTCATGAAAGGTAGTCCCGTCCTTACTTGTTCTATTTGAGCATCGTATAAAGAAGAGGCTGTAAGCCCTCATTAAGTATTTTTTTGTCAACTTCCATGAAATCGAACTCAACACATTAAGGAAAAACCAAGGAATTCAGAATGCTATATGAATCCACATCCCCGCGATTGATCCGAATTTTCAAGACAGGATCAAGTTCTGAATAAAAGCATCTGTAATACATTGAATCAGGTAACGATTAGCATGTCTTGATCATCGCGGTAAAGTTTTTATCGATCGGTACACCACGTTCACTCTGCTCCCTTCCAAATAAACACCAATCCAAGGTTGGTTAGCCTTATTTATAAGCGTCGCCTAGACCGCAGAGGCGAGATAACTTATATTAACCGGCATCTTTCCCCTTGTCGTTTAAGAGAATCATCAATCTGTATGTATATAACCGCAACCAACAACGACCCTGTCAAGCTAACGTTAGTAGCTCTCGACTTGCCAAAATCTTAATTTTGATGTCTTGAAACCGTTAATTATCAAAAGTCTAGTAAACGATAGATTTGGTCAATTATCGATAAAGCAAATATATTTCCAAATTCGGGCCATCATTTGGAAAGCCATTCACATTAAAAAATTACTCTGGCAAAATACTTATTAAGAAAAGGCGGGTTCAAGTTTAACTGAATGAGAATCACCAAGTATCCATGATTTCTAAAAAGTCGTTAAAAAATACTAAAACTTCCGGCTGGCAGCACTCGGTTAGAATAAAACAACTTAGAAGGTTTGCAGCTGGCTAGCTTGAAGTCTGCCAACAGTGTCCCACAAACGAAGTACTTGCTGTTATTGAAGAAAGAATCGGCGCATTCGTATCTTGCTAGCTACGTCACTATTGACGTGGATAAATACGAGACTGTGGAGGATTTCGTCTACTTGGAAACCAGCATTAACAGCAAAAATAATATCAGCTTAAAAATCAAAAGGAGAGTAACTCTTGCCAAAAAATGATACTTTGAAAAGTAAAGCCCTCTCTCTACGAACAAAAATCTCGCTCTACAAGTCGCTAAGCATACCTGTCGTGATGTATGGCTCAGAATCATGAACAGTGTCGAATGAAGATTGGATGACACTGGGAGTGTTCGAGAGAAAAGTTCTCCGGAAGTTTTTTGATCCTGTCCTTGCTGCTGGCGGCCAGTAACGAAGAAGATATAATAAAGAAGATATAATTGATGTATGGGCTTTACCCAAAGGCCTCGTTAGCTATGCCATGTTACCTGAATCAACGAAGACACTTGTGTCAAGAAAGTATTTCAGTCCACACCGCTGCTTGGAACAAGGGGGGGGGTCTCCACTGAGTTGGGATATGGAGGTGGAAGAATAATTGACCTTCCTTGGTGCTCCCAATTAGCGTCAGTTATCCCGAAACAGGGATAGCTGGCGTTATTTGTGACGATGATGATATGATGACATTTTAAGCAGGTGAGGCAATGGTGACCACAATTTCCTCGTTTAACGAGGGGCTGGTGGGGGGATGACCTAAAAGTTTCGGTGTGGTCATACCAAGATGTCGGGCTAGTACCCTAGTGGTGCCTGTTCTCGGAATGTAGAGGATCTATATCCGACAAAAGACCACCAACATCGAAAGCACTTTATCACTCCACGCAGAAGAAGAAGAATGCTCTCCATTATTTGTTTGTGTGAAAGGATAAACCCCAACCTGGTGCATTCACAAACAAAACAAGTGGAATTCCCTCAATTAAATCAGCGAGGGCCTACAAAATAGAATTCAATGTGAAGTTGTTTGGCTAAACGACAACGAATATGAAAACTAGTAAAAATAATAATAGAAAAACACACAAAAAATGTAGACAAAATTCCATAGATGAACAACAATAAGACGTGGCTTCTAATGGTTCGTAGTTGTATGAAGTAAAAGAAGTATAAAGAATTGAGGTTAACTTAAAGTGCAACCAAAGCGAACAAGCGGCCAAAAGTGTTGGCTACTTTAGTCTACAAAATCACCTACAAAAACAACGCTATCAAAAGAACTTGGCCCGCGTGCAAAGAAAGCAATAATAATAATACTTAATATGTACCTACACTCTAACAACCAAAATAGCAACAACAATGCAAATAAGAACAAAAACTGCGGATGATGCGCCTTTCGCAGGTGTAATCTCTTGGAATTTCCAACGGACGTTTGTTTGTTCTTTTCGTCCTCATTGCATTTGACTTTGGCGTTATGCCAAAAAGAAGCAACTACATTCACGCAAATATTTGTAAATACAGACACAAATAACCTCAAGTAGCGCCAAACAAACTAAGACACACAGACACAACCATATATGGAAATAGATCAGCAAACAGTAGACACCTGCGCATTATGCAAACGATGGAGTTACCGCTACAACAACAAGCGCTAAAGCAAACAATCAAAGATACTTATACCCGACAGTTTTCAAGCGCCCAAGGTAAGCACAAAAATAACTGGAGCGCAGTATGAAGACAGAAAATCCTTCCGCTGTGTTGGCAGTAAACAGCAGTTGCCTGTGTTGGTTTCGTTGTTGATTTCTTGCCAACAAACCGAAAGTGGAGTGGTGAAAGTAAGAAAAGCATGAAAGCGGTAAAGTGAAGATGCACAAAGTCGCACAAAAGAAATTTATTTTAAGGTGTCTGCTATGAAAACATTTTCGCCTTGCAAAGTTGTGCGAGCTCTGTGTGTGTGTGCTGGTGTTTGTGTTTGTGGTTTTGTGGCATCTTACAAGCCGGTAGTGAGTGGTTAAGCATCGTTTAAGCGGCTCAAGCAAGTTGAGTCTATAATTTTAGTCTGTGGTTTAGTTGGGATAATGCAAAGTATTTGAGGATTTGAATTATTTAAAGTTGTCGATGTGGATTCATTGATTCTGAGAATATTTAAAGTGAAGCATGCAAGGAATAATTATACTCTAACATCAAGTTAGTGTAACAAGAACGCAAATGATGAAATTTATATAAAATATTAAGAATATATTTCACTTTTATCTGAGGAATTCTTCACTTACTAGGGTTCTCCGTCACTTCGAAGAGAGAATACAGTTGCAGCTTTCGAGGTAGTTTCCTCCATGCTTATGGGGCCCTGCTGTAAGACAGCTTTAGACTTACATTTTATATCGAGGCGGCAAACTGGGTACTTCCTGTATCTTAGAAGCGAGCTGCCTCCACGTTTCACTTGAAGCCTCTTCCTAGAGAAGGTTTTCGGCGGAAAATTTCTTGTCACCGATCTTATATTAAATGTAAGAAAAAAAAAACCGTTCATTACAGCAGCGCCCCTTGCTACATCCATCGTTAGCGATAGATAAGACAAAAAAGCGAGGGAGATGATAAAGCCGACGGAATCGCTGATGAAGTCAGCATGGCAATTTCTCGGTTGAAAGTATAAACTCGTGTGAGCTTAATTGAATACTAAGGAGATCGTCAAGTAGCATCGAGATATGCCAACACCTACTCTGGCATTGGGAAAGAACTTTCCGGGCAAACCGATATAAAATGAGACTTCAAACAAAGCAGCTCTCTTTCTTAAGATATTTTAGAGAGAAGCCGTAGAAAGGGACTGAAGTAATTGCCTGTCAACATAAAGTAAATACGCTCGGACTACGACAGAGTGAGGATAAAAATAATACATCGATTTGAAATGACATACATGGCAAAAGTTGTGCAAACATGGAGGCTACTTGCATATGCGAGCGCACTTTTCTGCCTAGTTCACAAAAATTTCTCATTACATACGGATGTATTCATGCATGACGATATTTGATGACTTCTAATCATCCTATACATCGAGGCTCAGAAAATGCTGTTTCTAACTGCATGGACTTCCCATGGGTAGTGCTGAGCAAACACTTTGAATCGTCATTGATGAATGAGCCTTTTAAACCCTAATAGTTCCTCCGAGTTGTTGGTGTCAAAACTGGGCAAAAGGAAGCGACACCTGAGAGGAGGTATAGTGTTAGAAACAGGGGAAAAATAATCTACGGAATCTTAAGTTCCTGCTGACATGACAGTCCAGGAATTCAGACAATTGTATCCAAAAATCGTTCTCCGAAACCACAAGTGTAGTTGAGTTATCAGTAATAGCTTTTGGCATGTGGATAAGATTGGCACTTTAACTGATATCCGAGCTAATATTAAACCTTCTAAAAGTTGGTCTGTCGAATAGAGTCCCATCGACCACATCCTTAATAGCAGATGCACTAACTTCGAAAATGCCGCAATGATTTGCCAGTATAAATTTCTAGCGGATACCGAGCTTATGGAAAAATACCTCTACGTTAATTAGGGACAATTACAACGAAGCCCACCAGTCTCAGATAATAAAGCAGGATGCTCCGGACCACGATGTCCCAAAGTGTTAAGCGTTCCCAATACCTACACAGGATTGGAAGGTACTTACTGTATCTCGGTCTACAGAGGAAGGTCAGTTCTACACTTTCCAAATAAGCAAGCAGGCGGAGGATATATTGTAGACGCAGCATGGAAAAATCTCCTTTGGTACAGGCAAAATTTATATGCGACTCAGGAATAGAAGTCCCGAGGATAAAAATCCTAACACGCTGGAAGCGGGCGAAGTCGAAAAGGACCTCAAAAGCCTAAGGGAAAAAAGGCAGGTGGAGGAAGCTGACGTCACCACGAAGGTGTTAGAAGAGGACCAACAGCCAGATTTTGCTTTGAGTCGCACAGAGGAACACCCACCACAACATCTACAAGAGGCTGAAGGGGGCTTCGAGCACTCTAAACCAAAACGTCAAGGGGAGGACGACGACGTCACGATTAAGGTGCTGGAGGGGACAAACAGCCCAATGGTGCTGCGAGTTCTACAGATAAATCTACAACACAGTAAAGTGACGTCGAGCGAACTCCTCCTAACCCTTGAGTTTGACGTGTTTGTTTGACGTGGCGCTGATCCAGGAGCCGTAGCTCTCATCGGGAGGAAAGGTTTGCTGGACATAGTGCGCGCGGATTTGGCGTTTACTATACGCAAACGGAAGGACGGGTATGAGCTGCAGTAATGGTAAGGAAACAGCTGCATTCATATATGCTGCCTAATTACACTACTGAGGACCTCGTAGTGGTGGCCGTTGAGCAAATGATTAAGCAGGCATTTATCCTGGCATCCTGCTACGTGGCCCATGCTGCGGAGGTTCTACCGATGGAGTGCAAGAGGCTAGTATAGGACGAAGGGCGCAAAAGGAGGTTGGTCATAGGCGCGGATGTAAATGCGCACCACAATGCGTGGGGAGGAGAAGATACGAACGAGAGAGGCCAATCTCTATTTTGTTACATCCTGCAAACCAATTTGCAGATATCCAACAGGGGAAATGTCTCTACATACATTGTTCCAACATCCAGCAATGTTTTGAATATTACACTGAGCTCCGAACGTGATATATCAATGTATGATTGGTTGGTTCTTGATAGACCATCCTTCTCCGACCATTTGTATTTCAGTTTCAACATCCCCCCTAAAGAGGGTATAGAAGGGAGGAACCTTTGGCAACCCTAGGTCAAAAAACTGGAAAAAAACTGGTAGAAACGAAGCTGGGACAACTCAAAGAGGTTGCCAATGTGGAAGAACTGGAGGAGTCTAATGAATTCCTTACAAGGACGCTTATGACTGCGTATAACAAAGCTTGCCCTCCAAGAAGATTCAGCGGAAAAGCAAAGCCGCCATGGTGGAGCATTGAGCTAAGTCTTCTAAAAAGATAGGTAAAAAAAATGTTTGAGCTAGCAAAGGCCGCGGAAAGCAAAGCGTGTTAGGACGAGTACAGGGATCTACTGAGGATCTACAAGGGTGAAATTTCCAGGGCGAAGAGAATCTTATGGAACATTTCTGTAGGGACAGAGAGTGCTCCAGCGAAACAGCACGGTTTAAAAAAGTCCTAGCAAGGGAAACATAGTCCAGGGACTAATATAGAAAAAGAAAGGGGAATGATCACGTAATAGTGAGGAATCCCTTGAGGTGCTTCTGGATACAAATTTCCCTGAAGACATCAACCACACTTCGATCACGGAGCGGGTAGTGCCGGACTTGGTGAATGATATCAAGATCGAATGGGCAGTGAAGACGTTTGCTAACTTTAAATCGCCGGGCCCAGATGGTATATTCCCGGCAATTCTACAAGTTTTAAGTAGGGCGGTCGTGGAATGGCTTAAAATAATATTCGCTGGGTGAATAAGACTGAATCATGTACCGCACTCGTGGAGAACTGCTCGTGTTGCTTTCCTAAGGCGGTAAAGGTCCGTCACGTGTATCCCAAAGACTATAGACCCATTAGCTTAATATCATTTCTGCTCAAAACCTTTGAGAGGCTGATAGATGTGTACATAAATTTCAACGTGGATGAAAAGCGGCCCTCCACAACACAACATGCGTACAGCAAAGGCAAGTCGGTAGACACCGCATTGCATAGGGTGGCAGTAAGCATAAAGAAAGCCCTGGAATATGAGGATTATGCTCTAGGAGTCTTCATAGACATTGCCGGGGCTTTCAATAATGTTTATAAATGGACGATTATGGATGGTCTTAATTACATTAAAGTACATCCAGCCTAGACCAGATGGATCGGCTGCATGTTAAATTGCAGCAAGATTACATCACAATGGGGACTGTACGAGGCCACGAAAGCAGTGGACAGGGGCACGCCGCAGAGAGGGGTGCTATCACCTCTGCTGTGGACGCTGGTCATCAACCAACTGCTCAGGCGATTCTATGAGGGACCCGTAAAACTTACGACTTACGCGGATGACGATGCAAATGTCATAAGTGGAAAGTGCCTTCCAATGATTAGCTCTTTGATGGATGGGGCGCTTCGGGATATTCATACCTGGGCATAAAATGTCGGTTTGAGAGTCAACGCGGATAAGACGGATATGGTCTTGTTTACAAAGAGGTACAAGGTCCCAAATTGGACAAGGCCTAAGTTGCTAGGGTTGACCCTAAAGGAGAGACCTTGCACAAAATATCTAGGAATCATCCTAGACAGTAAGCTGTCATGGAAGCTCAACGTGGGTGAGGGTGAAGAAGGTTTCAGCGGCACTTTATGCATAGGAAGGAATGCTGGGGTGTACGTGGGGCTTATCTCCCTCTCTTTCTCATTGGGTTTTTACAGCGATTATAAGCCCTATCCTATATTATGGAGTTACTGTTTGGTGGAAAGAAACACAAAAAGCAACCTACTTCAAAAAATTAGAGGGGGTATGCAGACTATCGGGAGCCCTGAAAACAACCCCGACAGCTGCACTGTATGCCATTCTGCACATTCCCCATGTAGACCTGATGGCAAAAAACAAAGCATTAACAACCGCAACCAGGCTCGGTGCCTCGGGCAGGTTGAGCGCCGACCATATGGCCATAGTAGTACAGCGTCATCAATCACAAAACGAACAGACGAGTTGATTCCCTATCTGCGCTTCGAGGGCTATTGTTAAAGTTTTTTCGTCAAAATTCAACAAGATTATGTCTTTATTAAAAGAAAAATTGCCTTCTATTTTTTGGTCCTTTTATATAAGGGTAGTTCTTAAAATTTTTTTATCATCTTTTCATTTTCACTTGTTTAGTGCTGCCTAAAAAAAGGCACTTCGAATTTTGGGTTCTGACTCACGGCCCAAGTTTCAAGTCTCTAGCTCACCGGGAAGTTACTTAAAAATCGATCGCAAGATTCCCTCCGTTTTTAAAGGATTTGCAGTTACCTTGATCGGCGCGTCTCCTAGTGGAAATTTGTTTTCTATACATTTTTTTTCTATAAGTTGTATTGTCACCAACTAAGTGCCAAGTTTCAAGTCTCTATGTAACAGGGAAATTAGTTAAATATGGATTGAAAGATTCCCAAATTAAAATTAGTTTTCTTACCATTTCGATCCGCGTGCGCCACCTAGCGAATTTTTTTTGATCAAATGTTGCACTTTCACCAGGTTCTGACCCACGGCCCAAGTTC